>NW_028185328.1:1199261-1297892 GCF_003343005.1 Rhea americana | reverse complement strand
GATAAATCCTTTAGCTGTGATTTGCTTTCCAGCAGAGAGATTTGGCTAATTTTCCCCCCTCACACAGATCAAAGAAAGGAAAGGGTGACAGAATGTTTGATCTTCAGAGATATGGGAAGCTGTATTTATGGTAAACATGAAAACCATCTGATTCTTTGACTTCCTAGTGTCAAAGCTGCGAATTTTTATACAACACTTTGGCAGCTCACTAGTGAAAGTTGTGGTTTTGTATTTAGTTGTCTCAGCACATAAAAAGACACAGGAGAAAATGGACTAATCTTAGACTCTCTAAAAAGAAGTTGGGACTGGACCATCTGATTACTCTCACCAAACAACCAGCACAGGACAACTTTTAAAGTGGGAATGTGCAGATGACAACACATTAAAAGACTACCACAGATGAAAGAAAAATGATGAACTATTCTCCAGGAAGATGCTTGTAATGAAAGTGCTTCCACCTTAACCAAAACAGCACCTGACAGCTGGCACAAGAACATACCAACATTGGAGTTTACTGCAGTTACCARGTGGGAGAAAAGATGGAGGTGCAACGGGTATTCATAGTAAAGAAATCTGGAAGCTGTGACAGTTACACAGATGAAGATAGAGCTCTTCATCCTATATAAGGTATGACAGAAATTACATTTCAGCAGCACAAAGATGAAAGTCAGTTCATGGAAAAAGTTTTCAGTAACAGAATAGGACTGCAGATTAAGAAATTTAATCCATGAGCAACAGAACTGAATCAAGACAAGTTTCTTTCATATTTCTTTGGCCCCAGGTGAAGGCCTTGACTGAAGCTTTCACCAAGGTTGAGTTTTTTCCTGCACAAATTCTGCAGCACCCAGTAAAGCAGAGCTCACTTTTCAGCTTTCTCTTTCCATGGAGTTACTTCAAATAGCTACCTATTTAGTTATTTCCATAAAATATAAGATAAAACCTTTTGATCTCCTAACCTTTTGACACTTCTAGTTAAAAATCAGTCAACGTGTTCAAACAGGGAGAGACACACCAGATATCCACACACAGAGAATGACTTCATAAGTTTATTTTCCTTAAGGGACTAAAAGATGCCAAAAAAGACATATGGAAGAGTAGGTATTGTACCAAATTGAGTAGAGGCACAGAATATCTAGCAAAAGAACAAGAACATAACTCAACAGGCATTTCCCGATTGTGAAACATGGTGAAATAACAAGAAAAGGAAATCAATGGGATATTGTATTGCCTGGCTATAAAGAATTCAAGAAGGAGAGACTGAGGCCACGTTTTTTCTTGCACAATTCAAATGACTTCAGTAGAGTTACGGCACTGGTCCTTCCGTGCAGAGACTACTGGGGTAGYAATATTCTCAACAATTTCCAAGTTATGGACATCCAGTGACAGGACATCACTGAAGGCAGATTGTTTTAGTTTTGCATCTGTCTTGATAAAAATGCCAAGCCATAAGTATACTTTATACTACAAGCTTCCTGTTCAGAAAGAAAGGTGCACAGTCTACAATGAAGAAGGARATCAAAGATGAAAGTCAGTCTAATATATCAGCTATCTGACCAGCCAGCTGGACAAAACATATTGCTAGTTTAAACAAGAGCTTCTTGGAAATGCTAGTTCTAGGGTATAAAAAAAGGARAGTTGAAAATTCAAATTGTACTTCCATTAATCCAGAGAAGTTTATTAAGATAAAGGTAATTACTGGTGAGTGAATATACATATGAGTGACCAGAGTAACATGCACTTCGCATTCTAAAAATACCAATCAGAACAAAAATCTAATAGTTTTTTAGAAGCAAAGAACTGTCACTTAATCCAAGCCAAAATGAACCCCAGACATTTCCATTACAGTTAAAGTACAGTATAGCATATGGCATCRTTCAAAGTTGAGTTTTTCCTATGTCTACTAATGATCTGTAAAAGCAAGCAAATAAGGTGATTTTTTTTCCAGAAAAAAGAAAGATGCATCTAGTTTAGACTGTAAGACAAAATCTTCAAAGAGCTCTGACCAAGGTGGGTGTACCTACAGCATAATAGCAGATCAATTCACTGTTGACAAATGAAAGGTAACACACAGTAGAAAATACAGTTTGAACYGTCCACGCACCAACAGCTGCAGCCTAAATTAATTGTGACTGCTCAGGGAAGAGACTTGGGTGTCACTGTGGATAGTTCAATGAAAATCTCTGATCGATATGCAGAGGCAGGAGAGGAGGGCAGAAAAAGAAGAAAAGGAAATATTTGGATGGCTAAGAAATGTGAGTATATTAAAATGCCATCATATAAGTCAGTGGTACACTCTCATTTACAGTACTACATTCAGTTCTGGTCATACTTGTGACCACTCACACTAAACCCCTGCCCATAATTTTGTACAGCTAAACCAGAAGGGATTGAAACTGCACACAAATAAAACTACTGCCTGCATGTGGTCACAGATGCTTCTGAGCACAAACGTAACTTATCCTAGTGGGACAGATGCCTTTGCTATGGAAGATGACTTAGGGACTCCCTAAGGCCTCATCTTCAAAGTCAAGCTGAATCCTGAGTCAGAACATCCTTTAAAAAATTAAGCTCCCACTTGGAGATGAACAAACAAGGAAGCCAAGCAATTCCAGGATTCATTAATGGGACTTCAAAGAACAGGAGTCAGCACAGGCCCAATCAGTAGCAGTAGGATGACGCAGGCTATGCTGGCCCATAGAGGCAGAGACTGCCCTGATGTGATGCCTTTCTGCATATCTTCACTCCCATTTCTCAGACASTAAACTCACCTTTACACTAACTGACCACAAGGGAGACAGCCTCAGTTTGGTTCAGCCAAGTGAAAGCTGCCCAGTTCGTGAGCTAAAGTCTTTGCCAAAGCAGATGACAGCAATACAGCTTGGACAGCATGCAAAACACAATGACATTTACCCAGCCAAATGCCCATGCTTGTCCCTGCCCTTCACAGCTTCATAGTCCAAAACKTGGGCACTGCTATCCAGCTGCAGGTCCTGCACCCGGAAAAGACTCACCAACAGGCCAGTATTGCTCACCACCACCTCTTAGCATGAATGAAAGCAGCTGGAGAATCAGAGGAGGGGTAGACAGTGTATAGAGGTTTGCTGTACCTGACCCAACCTTAAGGGTCAAAGTGAATCTGAGCAAACCATGAAATAAAGCTCTTCCTATCCTTTGGATGAAGCTACTTCTCACAACTTATCTCTAGTACGTTTGGAAAGAAGAACACATCCTCCTTGAGACTGAAAACAATCTCTTGATCTTACATTTTCCAAGTTTGACACATGCGTTTTCAGCTTTACTGCATCTTCTTTTATTTAGTTATAAGCAGCAAGTTTGTCACCACAAAGGAAAGTGCTGTAGCTGTAACTGGTTTTGAATATTAAAGTCTTTACTGTTTCTGGAAATCTATCCTGTCACCCACAACTACTCTTCAATTATCCAACTAGGAAGCAGGAAGAAGAGCATGTGGTTTAATGTGTCCAGTCAGATCTTATGTACATAGATCAAATTGTGGATATCAAATTGTTCACAAACTAGTGACCAAAGTTATTCACAGAAATTATTCTCTGRATAATCCAAACAGTCAATAGACTGAGGGCCAAGGAGAAATGATGATGATCTGCTTGTCAGCAATTCAAGAATATGAACAGGAAGCTGAATTAGCCAGACTCCTTTTTGAAGTTGTTTAAACAATTTTCACCATAACAAGTATGTGAATTTGACTGAGCACACAAAGTACCTTTGAAGTTTAGTGAATAATAACAGGCTCAAATATGGTCAAATTTAAATGAAGACAAGATGTTTCCAAAAATGTCACGATTTTTCACCCCAGATCTATTATCTATAAATTGTTTACCCAGCATTCTGTGCATGTGATTGCTGCTGACAGTCTAGTAAGTACATGATAACAAAGAATAGAGGAAATGGCTTGAACAAGACACTAGTCATTGCGATCGTTTGCATACAGCTTTTAATAAAGTTGGACTTATTTCATTCTCCTCCTCCTCCTCCGCCAACTCCAACTTATAAATCTCCTCAAACAATTTTGTAAGCTTTTTTTTAATTTTTCCAGACATTTTAAAAAACCTCAATATTTTTGAGAGAGGAGACTGAATCTGTATTGAAGCCTTCAGATTTCTGAGGTTGTTAGCTGAATTTTTGATACACAGTTTTATGGGAAAAAGTTTAATCTTTATGCACTCTCTTTTTCCCAGTTTGTCAGAAATCTCTTAGCAGCCTTTATCCCCATCCCTTATTTACGTCCAAAAAATGAGGAAAAGTTACTTCCATAGCAATTAATTTTATTGGAGGAAGAAGATCCAAGGGAAGATGCTGATAAAAGGCTGTAACTCTTCTCTTGCTGGGATGAGAGACAAACAGAAGTTCACGACACAGCCTTCTGATGACTAATTCCTTTTGTTACAATAAATGCTGACAGCTCTCCACCCCCACACAGGCACACACTTGATTTCATTAGATATTGTTCAAGTTGCCATTCTAACTGAATATTTCAGAAAAGATACACAGTCTAGTTGACAGGCAATGTAGGAGAAAGCAGACTTCATTTCACTATTCACACAGAGAATGCTGTTTTCCTGTGATACTGACAGAGCCCATGATATCACGACTGTTCCCCAATACAATTCCATTATCACCAATTGCCTGTTGAATTCCCAACATCATCTCTAAAAAAAAAAATAAAAAAAATGATGCATGGACACTACTTGATGATGCCCCTTCTGTCCACATGAATGCAGTCACACCTATCCAAGTACGACAGTGCATTCAGCATGTACTTGCCAAATTGCTCATATACATGCTCGTATCTATCTTGCACATCTCAAAATGTACACCTCACAAATTGTAGCATAACTCACTCCTATAGGAGCCTACTGGCAAAAACATTCCTCTACCTTAAATATGTAAGCAATTCTTATAGATGACCCTATCATTTATGATTTTGCCCCTCCCTACCCTCATAGACACATTTTTCAAAGTCTTCCTTGAAACAACTAAAAGGGATCTCATCTTTAAAAAATGAAAGCTCATCACCTTCTGATAATTAACCCTCTCTCAGGTGTCTTAAGGTGGACCAGCAGTCTCATGGAGTGGCCCATAATCACAAGATACTGCTAAAAAYCTTGGCTATCTTACACAAAACATGAAATAACTGGGAATACAAGGAATACAACTAGGAATTCAAGCCATAAAGAGTTCTTTGTGTGACTGAGAAGCCTCAGAAGTGCTTTGAAAAGCTTGAAGGAAGAGAAATGATTTTAACAAAAGAACAARAAAAAAAGAAAAAAGAAAACTTGAAAGAGAACAGAAGTTCTGAAGTTCTGAAGTATGTGAGGGTGGGGAAAGTCTTCAGTGTTAGGAACACCAAAGAGATCTATAACTCAAAGCTACCAGAATAGCTTAAACAAGCCGAGGTGGCTGTAGCTTGATATTCCTACTTCGGCAGTGACTGCAGTTTGATGCCCAGGGGACTGCACTGTGGATCCAACTGGACTGTGGTTTAATTTGCAGAGGATCTTGGGATGGTTGCTTTCAGTATCTCTGCAAGAGCAGTTCTATCCCCAGGAGGCTACCAAGCTGAGCTTTCATGACAGTTTGCTGGCAAGGAAACTGCAACCTACTGCCTCTAATTAGCACCACATGCAGGTGAATGGACACAGACAGGAGGAAAAGAGCCAGTATTTGTTATGCCCAAGCTGACCTTTGTGTCAGCAGAGCAGCTCCTAGGTCCTCACTGAGGGGCTGAGATGAGAAAGGGACCAGTAGTCCCTCTGCTGCAAAGGCACCATGTCGTGAAATTCCAATCTTCTCCCACTCCCTGGGGTAGTTTATGAGCCATTTTGGTTAGTGAATGCTGGCTTCTAAAATTAATGAGCGTGTCTGTTTTCAACATACGGTCAATTGCTGATTGCTCTGATCTGGTGAGCTAGACTGATGAATACATACCACCCACAGATAAACAAAGCACTGGGCTTTCCTATTGCCTGTTGGGAAAAAGGGAAGAGGAAAAAGAAACAATGTCAAAAAAAAAGCCAAATGCCACAGGTACGACTGCACCCAAAGAAAACACGGAAGCAGGGACCTGAATTGTGAAAAGATGGTCTCTGCTGTACCTCACGTTTTACTGTGCAATTGGATCTGCTCATTTTCCTTCCCCCTCTAGTCCGTAACAGACCCTGAGTCCTGTAGCCATGGCCTTAACYGAATGTCAAATCACAGTCATAAAGAGACATCTCTTTCCCTCTCTGCTCGCTCATGGGAATGGATTACAACGTCACAGTCTCATACCCAGACTGATTTGTCCTATCTTTCAGTACCACCCAGCCCCAGCTTACCCGTCTATTCTTCCATACTGTCACTTCACACTGGTGTATACTCAGCCACCCTATTCCTCAGGAAAGCCGCTCAACACAACTAGAGGCACCCATGCACATGGCCATTTTACCAAGTGACCGCACGGACCACTTGTGCAATCCTGTTAGACAGCAGGTGCAGCTAGTCAATCCAAAATGTCAAGTAATAAAAGTTCTGATTAAGAATAAAATAAAAAAGCCAATACCCCTTGCCAGTCATAAGATATGCTGCCCTCCAGTAAATTAAAATTTTTATACTTCTGCATACATAGCGTATGCCTGATATCTACAGCCATGTGTTCACCTCATGAAAAATACATGAAGATCTAAGTGGCATTAATAGTGTTTATGAGCCTATCACCTGGACAGATATTCCCTTTATGGTTCTAATGAAATAACACCGAGAAAGATGCACACAGAGGCCATAACCTGTTTGAAAGAAAAAAAACTAATTTGTATTCCTGAGCCCCCCGACATGAATTCTTGCTGTCCCAAAATGAAAAGAAAATATACTCTTCCAGCACTGATATACTAAAAAGTCCCCTTCACTTAACAACAAAGCATCTGTCAACCCTGTTATACATCTGTCATGTACACTGGGATGGGCCAGCAGAAGCAAGGAGTGAAACAGGAAATGAGAGCAAAAGGGGTGGTGAAAGAGGAGGAGGAGAACACAAGTAAAATTAAAGCAGATAGTGCATGAGAGTGAAGGAACAAGAGAGATGGGAAAGCAGACAGCAAGAGGGAAAGTTAAAGGGAGGTAAGGAAGAGAGGATCAGATCTATCACAAATCTGTACTAACTCAGTCTCAGGGCTCCGATGATCTTTAACTGGACTGAGCTCTGCTATCATGGTTTATAATATCAGCAGAACCATTTCATTGAATTATGGTTCTTCAACTGATCGCTCCGTATCAGTAATCTCTGACTTCTCTACTCACCAGTCAGCTTCTCTTACAAAGCTAAGCTTTGATGGCAAGAAATGCTTTTCTGACATTTTTTAGCTGGAGCAAATCAGTATAAGAGTTGAATTGCTTTCACTGACATTTCACAGGAAGAGCCACATGGCAGGTACCACTGCCAGTCCTTGATAGCAATGAAAGGGCAGCTAAGAAGAGAAACACACTTGGGTATACAACCTGCACTCCTTTGAACAAGGTAGAGATGAAGGCTACTCTTAGATAAAACGTGCCTGTACCCTCTGCCATATGTTCTTTCATTTCCAGTTGTCCTGCTCACATGTGGCTTTACTGAGCAATGGTGCTGCCAAAAGCTATTGCCTTTACCAGCGTGTTTTTACTGAGTGGAGAGGACACTCCTACCTTACAACATGGAAAGACAGTCAGAACAGGGCACATTAGTGCAGAAAACCATCCTGGGCACAATTCCATTGCACTATGCGCTATACAAAGAGAGGAACAGTCCTTGTCTGAAGGATTCAATATCCATAGAGTCAAAACACGGACATAAAAGGATAGGAAACTACACATGAACAAAAAGAACAGTTTGAGTCACTCGAGACACACTCTGGTCTGTGGGTGAAGTACTTGAACAAATCAAAAAAAGAAAAAATGAAAAAAATTAAACTTTATGTCCCCCTCTTAGACAGGAACTAGTCCTGAACTGTTATTTTGATGATTTTTAAGCTCAAAGCTTTAAATATTAACTTCCTAGAGTTTCTGCCTAACATAGTCATGGCCTAACTTCTGAGCATTTAGATTTGTGGCTTTGCCTTTGAAATCACTACAATAAGAAAATTTCAGAAGCACTATAAAGGGAGAACAATGCCAATTTTGCCAGCTTCTGTAGGGAACTCAAATTTCTTTTCTTTCCAAGTGAGAGGATCAAAGCACAGGGAGAAACATTAGCAAGTCATATATCAATACTGCAAATACAGAATGAGACAAGGCAAACACTGCCTCCATTACAGCATGGACTCCAAACTATCTGAAGCCAGCAGCTCTGTATTAATGGAAGGAGACTGGGGGGAAAGTGAGCAGAGTGTACTAGATATCAACAACTCTTCACCTTATGCACTGACCCTTGGTTGTTACCAGRTAGGAGAAACTGTAACAACCTTATCATTGTTCTGAGTTAATCTAAGCTGAGCTAACCCTAGGCCATTCTCAACTATTTTGGCCCCAATATCTTCCCATCCTTCCAAGTCTAATAAGTATAATTTTTTGTCAGGCCAGAAAACTGACCTTGCTATATCTGTCCCCTTTTCTAAGAGGCTACAAATGGGCAGACAGAGAGAAAGATAGCTTTAAAAAATCCTGAAGCTTAAAATGACAATTCTCAAAACCATGGTCAAGTCTGAGCGATGATGAGTATCAGGAGGCAGTTCAGACACGTGGCACTTCTTTGGATTTGGATCTGTTGCAAAGCAACTGTACCCTGAGGCAAATACATTGTTTCACTAGAAGTCTGCAGCATATTGAGACAGAAAGAGACACACACCCACAGCTAATATATTTCTAACTTCAGTAACTCTCTCCTTTTCAGAACTGCCAAGTCAAGTGATGCATCGATTTTCCTACAGTTCACCCTACATGATTGGTATCAAGGCTATGTAGGCGTCTGGTGAAATGCTCACAAATTTCTCCTCAAAAGTAAAGACAAAGAAATCCACAACTCTAATTAAATTCAAGACACTGACACCAATATGAAAACTTCTACATAAGGCAGGCTTATTCTATGCAGCTAGAATTGAATCTGATCTTCTACCAAAATCTCATCTAAAGACCTTTGTGAAAAGCACCTGCAGTATTATCTATATGTACTTGGAAAATAACCTTTCCAGAGGCAGCACAGGCAGGGCAAGTGAAATTTGCATTTTGGAGCAAGACAGAGAATCAGGCTACAGAGATATGATGAACAGGGAAAAGAAATCTATAGCTGGCCATTGAGAGTCTTACTGCAGCATGGTGCACGAAGCATTCTGGCACATCACTAGAGGGTCTCATCAACTCCTCTGACATTTTTTGTAAGGGCTTTAGGCTGTGACTGCATCCAGTGTGGCTGATAATTCCCTATCGGCTCCTGCCTTGCACTTCACATCTGTATTTTGCTYACTGTATGCTTACTGGATTTTAAAATAAGTACATATCTGACAGACATAGTTCTGAAGATACATAGACACTGTCATCCTGCAAAGCACCCGCATTAGAATCCTGCTCCTACAACTACCCCTTTCCTTCTCTTTTACAGGGAAACCTGTCTCTCTCTATTACTTATGTTTAAGAAGTTGTCCAACAGATAAATTTTCTAAATCTGTTTTTTTTTCCATMTCCCAATGGTAAGACTGTTCCTCACTGGACACTTGGCAAACACCATTATCACTGCAGAAGACTCAGACTTGGGGGAGGGGRGCGATGGAACCGCTCACAATCATAGCAGAAGTCAGGATGAACAGAACCCAGGTCCTCTAGTCTCTAAATCAGAGTTCTGTTCACTCCACTTTACTGGTATATCTGCCCCCCCAACATATCCCTCCTCCCCTCCAATGTTAAGATAGAGTGGTTTTATAATGTGTGTAGATGCTGAAWTTTTTGCATATAAAGGTTATCATTTAATCAGTCAGGAAATGAAATGCCAGGTAACATTTGAGTAATCAGTGTGAATGCATAAATATCCAGTGGTTGTTACGTAGAATATCATTCCTTTGCTCCTTCTACAGTTACAGTGGTGACTTCAATTCCCTCCCAAACATTAAACAATCCTCACAGCAATGATCTCAGGTGGAGGAGGAGGATGAAAACATTCTTCCCATTAGAGAGAGAATGCCAGCAGGCAGAGAGTAATGAAGGTGCTTAGCAYTCATTATTTCCATTGACTTCTTGGGGTAGGAATTTCCCACATGACCTGCTCATGGCCATAAAGATGCAGACCTCAACCTCTGGCACACCCACCACCCAGCCATTTCTCTCTCCCTTGCCTTTTGGGAGGCAGGTCAGCTTAAAAACAGGTCTTATAGCTAGCATCTACCCTCTCTCCTGGTGCAGCAATGGTTTGCAGGAGGGCTGTTTTCAGGCCTTACTCCCCTGGCAGGGGTCACATTTAGGAAACTTACTGCCTTGTCACCGGCAGGACACTGCCATTGTCTTCAGTGATGTTGCCTTCAGTTCTGAAGACATGTCAAGATTTTATGAAAAAGGGAATACTTCAAAAACTTTGAATCAGCGTGTTTATTCATTTTAGTGCTTTTTAATATTAAAATTAAAYATTTAAACTTTGAGTCACATGCCTTTTTCAGCTTGTTGAATCAAAACAAAGAGTTCCCAGGAAGTACTGTTTTTTTTCCTAAAGAGGAATTTAATAGGTTTATCTTGCTTGCACATTCTCTTCTATGCACCAGATTACCTAGTCAGATTTTACGTCCCATAATATAACATGGCTGTATAAACAGCTATGCACTGTAACTTCAACCAGAAGGCATCACAGTGTGTCTTGAGAAACACAGTCTCAAAGACTCTGGCCAGCCTTGGGGGTTGGGGGAAACAGCAGAAGCACATTTTCAATGGAAATCTTCCAGTCACCTYAATCAGTAATTCCAAACCAAGAAAAATAGAAACATTTGTTGTTTGTAAAGGCAAAATCTCCCAYACATAAGAGGAATGCCGACAGGAGTCCCTTGATGAGTAAATGTGAACTTAACTGAGCAAGACAATGACTTGAATTYTGGAGACTTCATTACAGARATGGTGTTCATACTGAAGTAGACTGAGATGCTCTCAACACTTTGAGGTTTCAGAGGGACCTGGCTCACTTCGATTATGGTGTGAACTTCCAATAATCTGATGCTTCAGAAACCATTCTTTCTCGAATTGCTTTCTAAGATGGGCCAACCTTACACCTATAGATAGATAGTTTGAGACTCATGTTTTTGCCTGGTAAAGTCCTTGAAACAAAGCAGCTTCTGGGATGCCTCTCCTGGAACTCAAAGAAACCAACTGTGAACTAAGGGACAAACCAAGGAGGAAATGGCCAGGAGTTAACAAAATAGGACAGATTAGGACTAGAGCAGCTGTGCTCAGTTCAAACATCTTTGGGCTGCTGTAACACTAAGAACTAAGCAAATCACAARGAGACATGAACCAAGGAGAAGGCAGCTTCAGCAACTAGTATAAGAAAACCCCACCAGTGAGCTGTCAATGCAGGCAAACCTAGCACATCTAATGGCACTAGAAAGGCTATGGGTATCTCGCACTTACCACTGCAAGCACTTTCCCTTGTGAAACGTGAGCAGCACTACTAGCAAAGTCCCACTGAGACTAGGTAACATGTTGTCCCCAGTGGGGAAAAAGACTCTATGATAAATTGACTAAAAGCACTGGAATTTGCTAGTTCTATGGAAAACATTGAAATGTGAGCTATCTGCAAAATTTAAATAGGCCACTTAAATAGGTCCTTATGTCTTTGGCAGATACAGCACAGAAAATTTACACGTGATCTCCAGTTCTAGCAGTCAAGGCAGGGATGCAACCAGTGTGCCCCTCTTCCCCTTGTCCAGCAGGAGAGGAGAATCAAGCATGCAGATATTATAACTCACAGCAGTTCTGCAAAGCTAAGCAGGGGGAGAGGGCAGTGAAAGGGAGGTCCATATAGCTAAAGTACTCTTCACTCTCATCAGGCAGTAGTGAAGTGGCCTGGGAGTAACTGATTGCAATCACAGCCTCCTGCTGAGCAAGATGGATAGTAGAGAAGGAAGCCTCCAGCTGGACTAGGGTAAAATATAGCAACTTTGCCCACGAAGAGTGAAGGCTCAGAATAAGAGATGAATTCTGGGACAGCAGAACGGATGAATGGAGCATTTGTATTTGATTCTTTGCCAGCTTACACGGCTCGGATGCAGATCAAAATTTATACTACATTCCAGGGCATGATATTCATACACAGATGTGCCTAAGCAGAGATGTTCACTGAGCAGCCCTTGTATTAATAAGACATGCTGATCAAGGGCTTCAGCTCATGCCTCCTTTTATCATCCTGACGAAAACAAATTTTCTTTTCTTTTTAAAGAACCTTCATCTCCCATTCATGTCAGGACAGAACCAGAACAAGTYGTCAGCAATTTCAATGAAACTCTTACAGGAAACATCCCATTTCTGTAAGAACTGAACACCTATGTGTTTAAGTGTTTCAGGGCTCTGACCTCCAATCATGTTTAGCAGAGGGTGGAGCCACACTGCTGTCCCGAATTCAATTTGCTCCTGCAGTACCAAGAAAAATAGCAATCAGAGACTAACAACCTCCTTATATCACGGGTATTTTTTATGGGAAACATGAATTCTTCAGAAAAATTAGATATAGATGGAAAAAGAAAAGGAATAAACTATACATACTCCTAGTTTATCAAATATTTATTACATTTTCCACATAGGCTTCAAATATATGGAAGTCACTTTAAAGTTCCTCAGAGAAACCCTATGACTGCTTAGTATCTCCAGGGTCTGGCTAGCCCAGTATGTTTCTTTCATTTACCAAGGACTTACTGTTGATGCTTCGAACAGAGGCTTTGTAAAAAGCTGGTTGGGATTTTGGCTATCCCAAATTATCAGCCTAGCAAACAAATTTGTCTTCCACATTGCCTCTCCTTTGTTGGCAGGAACCTTATGAACCCCTTGAAGCTAGCAGGCAAATGCCTGAGCCCTAACACCTGCATCCATCATCTCGGTTTTTCTTTCTGTGCCTTCCTAGCAATTTAGATCAAAACATCCCTATGGGAACTCCTCATTTAAAAGTAACTCCTTTCCTTGACCAGGTCCCAGGCAGCATTAATATAAAGTAAAGTTACAAGTTCTTCTCCATCAGACAAGGCTTCAAAATAGCAGAGCAACAGTATTGTACCTCTATTTTTTTTTAATCATAACAGCAGAAATCTCACAGTATGACTTCACAAAGATAGGAAGGGAGGAAGACTGCCCTTCTGAAACATTTCTGCCTCAGACATACCTGACCACATTAAGAATGRGAAGCTCAAAGATGTGTAATTTAACACTAAAAAGAAGAAAAAAAAGAAAGAAGCCAACAAAACCCCCGAGGAGTGCTGTAAGCACCAGAGCTAATGAAGCCTCATTTTCTACAGATTTGCATCTCATGATTGATTGACTTTAGTGTCTAAAGAAGAGAAAGCACCAGCTGAAACTTTGCCTGCCCTTGGGGCATTTATAACAACTCACTCCTGTGGATTTTTGTGTCTAATAAGGTTTGAGCTCATGCTGCAGAGTTTCCTTCCACTAGGGAATTCAGAAGGCCCTATGGGAAGTAATTTCAGTTAGCTTATCCCTCACTGCAAAGAAAGGCCATGCAGGTACAGTGGCAGAGAAAGAAAGGTGCTATTAATTTGCCGACATGACTTGATAAGAGTCTGAGTCTATGGATACCTTTATCTTGCCTGGTCTGAGCAGGATGGGAGCCCAGAGGAAATAGCTACATGTGTTGTCATGAGGGTGAGGAAAGAATACATCTGTGACCCAATGAGTTTTGTGAAGTGCCCATAGGCCTCACTTCCAAAGAGGTTTTTACCCAAAACAGCATTTTGCATGCGAGACAAACAGAATATAGACATTCTCTACTTTTTCTTAGCTGTGTGTTCAGAGAAGCTTGCGTTATAAGAGCAGTCCTAAGGCCTCTCAAATGCTGCAACTACGGAAACAGAGGCACCTCAAACTAGAAGCCACGTTCTGAAAACCAAGGCTCTATCAAACTACCAAAAAACTCTCAGAAGGAATCAAGGGCACGAGCACAGAGTTAAGGCTTCTTGTTCTGACAAATGAATGAAAGCCCTGCCAGCACCGGTCATTCATTACAATGGCAAGCACACYGCTGCTGAGACTGCACGGAATACCAAAAGCTCAGCTGAGTGTCATCTCTTCAGGTTGAACAGCCACTTTTCTGGCACACAGAAGCCCAGGGTGTTCATTGTGCCTGAAGCAATTTTACATGAGACAGCAACAAAGTAATTAAACTTTGAATCCTCTAGAAACAGAAGGCTGCACTGTCATTTCTGAGTCTCTTCTGCTAACAGGAGCCACCTTGCTGAAGAGACATCAGTTGGGCTCGAGGTGACAATCTAGTCTTTCCTCCCAARCTGATATCCTGCTTAACAAGCCAGGAGACAAAACTTTTGTTCTTTAACCACTGTACTTAAATATTGGGTAATTAAGCTGCCCATTCTGAATCTTAAGCCAACATTACACCAGAACAAAAGATGAATAACGAGGCTTACATTTTARACTCCCCAAATGATCAACACCACTAAACATTTGCACACTGTAGAAAGGGCAGAATGGTAGTGGACATACAGTCAGTAAAGAGGAAGATTTGCAACTGCTAAGCTTCTGTGTCCATCAAATCGTTCATMCAAAATCCTAGTACTCCTGCTTCCTGGTTAAAATAATCCTATAMACTTAAAATCATCCCTGTCCTGTTCACTCCTTTTGTTATTACTGTCTCACACTACTTATCAACCACTTCAATCCCTAAAACTGGGAGACTATTCCATGTCATGTACAAAAGCTATCACTATCTATTTTACAGTAGCAACCAGCTTCACCAAGAGTAGGACCTGATTTTGTGTCTAGTTATAGAAACACACAGCAGGTATTTCCTGCCTGGATCATATAACCAAATAAATACATGATAAGGGATGGTGCTTCCTTTGTAGAAGAAAAGAAAAAAAAAATCCAGATGACTAGCTACAGTCACCAAAAAACAAAGCAAAACAAACAAACAAAAAAGTCTGTGGGGGAGCTAAAAATTCCTCTCCAAGTTCGAACCTGGTGCTTTGAATGCTCATTCCTTGTTTAACCTATCATCTTTGGATTCACAAGACTCACTCTGCTACCAGCTCAGTCAGCCAGCCAGCAATAACATCCCACTTTTACATGCATATGCAATAAGTTGTCATTTGAGACTTTTGTCTCTATGGTTTATGCTTCCCTACCACCAAATGTTATGCGCAATATGGAGCTATGTAAAACAAATACTGTTTGTACTTGTTAGGGGAAAAAAAAAATTGATAGACAGCCCTTAAAAGCTAAACAGGGTAAGTAGAGCCACTGCAGTCTACGAGTGAAGGGTGAGATGAGCACAAACACTGCAGTCAGGCAAAAAAAAGTATAAAGGAAATTAGAGTTTATATTGTAATTACTTACGCAAAGACAAACAGTAAAAGAGTAAGAGTCTGAGATTYGATATGATGGATGTGAGAGAGAAAGGGAATGCTAAGTGTTTAATACACACATTCTTAAAWCATAAATATGAAATTAAACAAGTAGCTCCATGAGCTGTAGAACTAATGAAATGCTATTCTGTGCAGTTGTGCGTCTCATGGTTGGGCAACCTCAGTGACTATTAAGGTGTGAATGCAAAGTGAAGCTTTTGCCACGTAGTAGGGACATTCCTGGGGCTTTCTCCTGGATAAACTCTRAGCTAGCTTGATGTTACACCTTCTTCCTCTGTCAGATCACAAACTGCCCCTTATCCTTATTGCTGAGGACTTTCCCCCTGCCCCTCTAAAGGCCTTCTCTCATCTGAACTAGCTGCTGGTAGGACCAAAAGTGGGGAAATAATGCAAAGGAGCATGCCTGAGGACTGCAAATTTTTTGTTTTCTCTCTTCCCCACATTGCAGTGGTCWTGATCACTCTACCAGCACACAGCTGGTAGAATGACAAATACCACTATGGTGACATCCTAAACCCTGCTTGCTCTTATTATGCAAGCAGGAGCACAGCAATCTGTATTTAACTACAGTCCTTGTGCTATCACAGTTCACTAATAGGGAACAGCAGCAGCTGGTCAGTTTATAGCAGTCAGAAAGTGGTACCAGAAGGAACGCAACTGTTAGCTAGGCAGAGAGCAGGATAGGCACATTTCTGTTCCTTTTCAACCTGCCAGATTRCACAGTTGTGATTAACCTTTTGTCCAGTGATCATCATGTCTTTCAACACCAAAATGAACAGAAAAACCTGTTTCCAGATGTTATTGCAGTAAGTGCAATGTGCATGTACTTGGATTAGATACAGAAAGTCACAAAGAATAGTTGGTGTTTCTTTTGTTGTCTGCTTTGCAGACACAACAGATCTCATAACCTTAAGAACTCCAAGCTTGCATCTCTCAGAACTGCCAGAAAGCTTGCAGTCCATGAGGCTTCAGCCTCTGCTTGCTAGCCAGATCTTCTGCACAGGAAAAGGAGTACAAACTAGCAGCTGTAGCTCAGCATTGAACATTCAAGGTGCTAGTTCCAACTCTGCTGTGAGCACATTGCACAAGTAATTTTACCTCTCTGTCTCAATTTCTTTATATGTGAAATAAAAATGCTGATACTTAAGTAGAGAAATTCAGTGACGGAATATATTCAGGAAGACTCCAAAATGCAAGAGTGCTGATTGTCAAAGACCTGAGGCAGCTCAAAATAACTAGAAGAATATTTCACCTACATCCTTACTAGACTCCTTATTTCCAAGTTGGGGATATTAACAATCTAACATTTCTTGCAGGTCCATGCAATGTGTTAGATAAAATTCAAATCAGCCAAGGCCAAGCTATCTTGCTGTATTTATAGAAAACAACTGTATTCCTTCCATGCTTTTACTTTAGTAGGCCTAACAAACCTAGCCTCTGCTGAGTCCATGTTCCCACAGAAAGYTAGCACTGAATCTCTGAGGGCACTGCTATTACTGAACAGGCACTACCTTTCCAGCATTATAATCCTGTTACTCACTAGGCTCCTGTATTAAACAGGACAGGAGCATACAGTCAGTGGATGCCTCATTATTGAGGGAGAGCCAGACTGCACCTCTGCGACCTTGTTTCATGTGCTATGGCCTTTATGGAATCTGCCATTTTGTGTATTTAGTTCTATCATGGAAGAGGCAGCAAGAACATGTAATATACTTCTATTCACATGAGAATCATCTATGCAAGCATCATAGCATTTGCACGGGAGTTGAAAATTGTTCCAAGCTGCAAGTCCCAGCCAGGCCAAGCCTCTTGGGTAAACTATGTCCCATGGAAACAGAGGCAATACAATTAACTCTAGCCTGCAGCTGTTTTCAAGTGAACAGCCTTGATTATCTTTATAGCTCTTTTTAGTTGCTTACACACACACAAACACTTCCTAGGGCAGAATACCTTGAGATGTTAAGATGAGGTGGAAGACAGACCTAAAAAGATAAACACTGAGTTTTGGAGTTATAGCAGGAAAAAAGAGAAAGGGACTCACTAAGCAAGCACCTGACTCTCACACATCACAAAAGGCATTAGCACATTCACAGCAAAGCCCAGCTCTTAAGTTCCCAGCTTGCTGTAGCCTTGCTGCCATTCTGACCATTGCAGTAAGGTTCACTGCATCCCTTGTGGCTACACCAGTCACATTCAGCAACATCTGCCACTGCTTTAATGACAGCAGCCACAGAAGGTAATGAGCCCCTGCACACCTGTGCAGCTCCAGAAAGCAGCTGGCATCTCCCCTCACCCACTCACAGCCTCTGCATCTGTATCCTTTCCCCCAAGGACAATTCAGTCTGATTCACAGCACCTGTGCCAATGCTGATTTTCAGCTTGTTCTTCCCACCCTCTTTAGCTGGGACTCATTGAGAAATGCACTACAGTAGCTATTGGCTCCCTACTCATTGCACCATGTCTTTTAAGTCACCGCATGACAGAAGTACTTTTTCCACATAGGCCTTGCCACACTAGCCAACTCTCAGACAGCAGACTCCACCAGAGTATCAGAAAAGGATGTGCAAACATCCCAGGTAGGCAATTACAGGATGACTAGCCCATGTTAAAAAAGTTTCTTCCTAATCCTGTCAGATACTGCTTGGCTTAAGCCCTGAAACTCTAAGATATATCGATCATCATCTTCTTTTATCCTGCACAACACACTGTTTATTCTCAAATTCCTTGGCCATCCCTAATCCTGCTCACTTGACAACCTGAGTGATCTCTTGTGGCAGTAAGTTCTGCTGCCCTAGTTAGGGGCGCTTACGTGTATTTCTGTTTCAGACGTCTCCCTCTTGTGCTTCATTACACTGTTAGCTTTTCAGGGGGAAAAAAAATAGAACAATAGACCCGACCTAACAGTTCGCTCCATGCCAGAGTTGGTCAGATGGGTGTATGCACACAAGCCAACAATCCCTGCAAGAATATGGCTTTGTTCATCCTCAAGATTACTAGAAAAATCCTATCCAAGTATCTTCAAGTATGCTAGATGCTATTTAAGAGAGTACAAGACAGCAAGAGGACTAGTCTTACCAAACAGAAGCAGTGTGTCCATTTTTCACACATACATCAGTACTAAGAATATTTTTACCTAGGAAACCCTGAGAAGACAAGTGAAGCTATCCTGGAGGACCTAAGCTCACACCTTTCACCAGAGGTGACTAACAACTAGAATCCAGCATAGTCTGGGCAAAGAAGTTTGGAAGTCTGCTCCCAAAACCTTGCATTTAAGTATTTCACAGAAGCAAAGGTGGTGCATCTCACCACTCTTAACCTTGCATTTATGATGCTCAATGAAGCCCCAAAGCCAATAGAAAATACTCTGGGATAAGGAAGATCTCCACCCAGGCCTCCAACCCTTTTAATCTCACATCCTGAATACACATGTTCAGGTTTCAATTTCAACCCATTTTTATCTAACGAGACTAAGGTATCTCCCATGTACATGTAGTTATTTACATGGTGCTGGTCTACACTAGCCTGTTTTGCTTGTCTCAGGTATGCTTTTCCACAAACAATATTGGGCTCAAAATGTTCTGTTCAACATTCTCTTCTTACTCTGGGGTTGGAGCTATGGTCATTGCTTAATCCAAACATTCATGTATTCAGAACATTTTGACAGTCTTTTCTGACCACTTTCATAACACGCATTGTAGGTTTCACTCGGTGCTTCCTTAAGCAGCCCATAACTGGGCAGCTTCCTAAAAAGATCAGTTTCAAATTCTATCTCAATCTGCTATATCTTTCACAGGACACAGCAATCAGTACTATTCCAGTCAAGTGCATACTATTGATTTTTACAATAGTATAAGACTGTCAATGTTTTCTATTCCAATCTTCGTGCATCCTCACTTTTTTTTTTTTTTTTTGAGGGGAAGAAGCATTGAAAAAAAGTAAAATCACTTATGCATTGAGCAAAGGATTTCAGCAACACATCCACAATGACCTCTGGTCATTTCTCCTTTACTGATTACGATTAATCAGGAACTCAGCAGTATCAGCAGTCCAAATTATTTCCTCGAGTCTGCAACCTCACATTTGCCAAGGTTGTGCTTTCTGTGCTGTTGTGGCACATGGCTCAGCACCTCATATAGCTTCCCTCAGGTTCCTCTGGACTAAGACAGAGTAGGGGTCTCCTTGCATCCTCACATTCAGCCCCACTCCCTTTACTGCCCACAACTTTTCACCTGCTCTGTGCCACAGCCGCTTCTGGCTGCCTCATGGAAGGTCCATTCCCAGCACTATGTTAGGCCATCATTTTTGTTTTCAGTTCAGCTCACAGGCTCTCTCTCTTCCCTAATAGCACCATTTCTCTGCTCTTCCACTAGAGGAATGAGCACATGCTCCCAGCCTCCTGCATAACCCCACAGGCCAGGCCCCAAAAGCCCTTCTCCCCTCAGCACCTGTGCTCCACCACAGTCACCTCACTAACATCCTTGGCATCAAGCCCAARGCTTGGTCCTCTCCACACAGGTACAGCTGTCACTGGCTTGCCACAGAGCTGGACTACCTTGCCCTGCCACTGAGAGCAGACAGCCTCCATTTTGTGGCTGCTCTGCTCACCCTGCAGGTGCTGGAGAACAGATTGAACATCACAGGTCCCATAGCTGCTGGGGAAAATCCTCCTCACCTTGCCAAGTTGAAAACTGGTCATTTAATCCAACTCTTTGTGCTCTGCCTTTTAAGCCAGGGCAACCTGTTTCCTCAATGGGCTGCTATTGCCTGGTAGAGAGGCCATGTAAGTACTTAGCCTTTTCAGGGCAGTGGCCAACAGAGGTAGCCATGGGCACTGCAGGATGAAGGAGACCATCCTCAGCTGGACTCTTATTAACATAGGCCACTTGGGTTTTCTTTCAGGCAGGTAGAAGGAAAATACACCCAATCCCTACTTTTTGTAGCAGTACTCTACCAGCACCCTCATACCGGGCATGCCTCTTTTCTCCCTTCCTTCATTATTCCCTGACCCTGCCACCTGGTGCCCAAAACACAGGTGGGTCATCTCAGAGGTCAGTCTGCATACCAGCAACAGCACTCCTACAGCATCTGTGGGACCTTCACGCCTGCCTCAATCACCCAGCAGCAAAGTCTGTGCCTACCATTTCCCTGCTACAGCTGGGTGAGATAAAGATGTGGTGGGGAAGGGGATGGTTTGCTCAGCTTTGCCCACCAAGCACACAGAGACAGAAAGAGGATGAAGGCTCCCTCCAAAGCCTCAGTTAGGTACTTTAAAAATAGATCACCTTGCTGTACTGTCCCTTGCAAAATGCATATGTCACAAATTCAGCCAAGCAGTTAGGAGTCTGGATACTGAAGAAACCCAGAGCCATGATGTTAACCCCTGGAAGCTGCCATAATCAGAGACACCCCACTACCACCATCCTGATTTCAAGTTTTCCTGTGAGTGAGGACCTGCCACTTTTTGAACAGGCTTTGAGGACATCTATTAAATGGCAGCATGATGCCTGGCATCACCATCACACAGCAAAAGGTCATGAGAGATACCTACATGCCACAGTATCACACTGGGAGCTTGCAAGGAAAGGTTGCTCCAGAGCAGCATGATGATGCAATGCTGTATCACTGTATGAAAGTGTATCTCTGYGCACCTTCCTCCTCCTAGGGGAAAAGCTCTGCCTAGTGTTCAGCTCCATGTCCAGTCAGAGGCATCCTGACCAGCGTGTGAAATCAATGTGTTTAGCTATCTTCAAAAAGCTGACCTTCAGTCTCCTTGTGCCATAACTCCTTTCTCTGGAAGAATCATTTTTCCTTGAGACCCTTCTTTCTAGTTCTGCACCCTTTGCTGCTCCTGCTTATTTAGGCTGTGGGAAGTGGGGAATGGCCAGCTCTTGGCACAGCAGYCTGCAGCAGCTCCCAAGAAGGACCCTTGAACTCAGCATGGCTGCAACATGCAATTGGAGCAGGATACAGCCACAACATCCTCAGTGGATCTATTTCAGAGATAACTACCCCTAAGCACAATATAGAGGACAACACAACTGAGAGAGGAAAGGTACGTGCACCTAATTTAGGATGTTCATCTCTCTAGGCTTCCTGAAGACTCAGTAGTGAGAGGCAAGCATCTCTAGAGGGCAATTCAGAGTACCTGTCTCTTTGCATTGACTGTATGGTGAATTAAAACGGACTATTCTTTTAACATAGGCTAATTTAACTTAGACGCTCTGAGTTAGGCAGTATGAATATAGCTTCCTTTTTCTGTCCCTCTCTCTGTAATTTCCTAGTGTCACTCAAATGCTAAAGATCTTGCATGGAAAGTTGGGTAGAGAGAGTGCATCAGAGTCACTGCCATCTGCCTGACTGTACAGTTGGGGATATTAATAATCATTTCTTCCATTGGAGCTTAGGGAAAAAAAAAAACAAAAAAAACAAGTGTTTTGTAGCTTCCTGTTGGAATTAATCTCCTCTGACAACTGCTGATTTGGGTTTGTGATTCGATCCTCCATATGTCTAGCTCTATTGGTCAATTAAGTGCAGGGGGCGATTGGGAGAAGCACTGATGCTCAAACTGATTATTAGAGGAAACATCATGTGCGCTCAGCATTAACATGGCCAAGCAGAGCATGAGGTGGCTGCCGCTGCTGCTTTGCAGGTCAAAGACATTCTTCTTGACTCCTGCAGAGACAAGCCACAGCTGCCTGGCTTGCATTTGTGAACAAGGGGCACAGTTGTGAGTGCTTGTGTCTCAGTGTTTGTGAGCAAGGGGAGGAAGGGAGCAAGCAAGCACAAGTAATTGGAGGGAACAGGGTATCAAAAAACAAATAAAAGTCTGCAGAACCAGGGATAGCTTCTTTTATTACCCATCGCTGTGGACAGACAAATACAATTTAATCTGAAAAGGTTAGGAGTAGGGAGCAGCAGAGAAAATGAGAATCAGCTTAGAATAATCCAGGTTAGTATATATGAGGAAAAACAAACAGAAACCAGGACATTAAAAGAGAAACAGATTTGGAAAACAGTAATGGTCAAATAAGGACTGTGGGAGATAGTGGACAGCAAATTAGTTACAGGTCTGCAGTGCTCTAGAGCAGCAGCAGCAGGAAAAAAAAAAGTTATCATAATGCTGTGCTTCATCTGCAGAGAAATATCATGTTTGAAACTGAGGAGGTACTGGCCCTCTGTATAGATCTGGAAGGAAAGCACCTGGAATATTGCCCTCTATTCTGGGCAACACACACTTACAGAAGATGTTTATGAGCATAGGGAACACAGAGAGGAGCAGAAAAAAAAAGGGGGGGGGGTCCTGGAAGCTCTGACATATGAGCAGGGATTAAAATAATTAAATATGTATTGCTTGGTAAGGGGTAAGATTAACTGTCTACAAGTGTGTAAATACCAAGAAGGTAAAGGAATTGTATTAAGGGGTATGAATATAAGTGTAATAGAGCAAAAGTAAATACAAGCTCAATATTAAAAAAAAAAAAAATCAGCACTGAGATTTTTTTAAGCTCTCCTTGGGAAGGTGAGGCCTATTGCTTGCAGTAGCTACTATAGTGGCCTGTAGAGAACAGGTTGCAGTTATGTCTCAATGCCAAGTCTCTGCAGGAACAGACCAAGGGATGAGAGTAAAATCTCATGAGCTGTCAATGAATAGAAACAGCCCCAAATGGCCTACAAACCACTCAGAAGAAGAAAGGGCTCTGACACACCAASTGGGCCAGTTGCTGTAGGAGGAGGCAGTACAGCAAGGGAAAGGAGACCAAGCCCTAGCAACCAAAAGATGTCATTTGTGTGTAGAGTTGAGTACAGCTTCTAACCATTGTCTCCTTCCACAGTTACAACCTCCCCCTTTTCCCCCACAATTTTCCTCAGCTAAGATACAAATGCACCAGGAAGGCATCTTCCTGCCAGTATGGTCTGCAAGCCTTTCTGCCTGTCTCTGCTTGCYGTGCTGTCAGAGAGAAGCAGTACAGCCCCCTGTCAAAGAGCCATCAGCAGAGGGTGCATTCTGCAGTGCCATGAAAAGTGCTGCTGGCACTGCTGCGGCAAGCTCTCCAAAATTGGCCTTGTCACTTTAAATACATTAGACAATAAATCATCCCTCTGAGACATCCCCAAAGGAAAAACATGAGAAAAAATAGCACTTAAAAGCCCTTTTCTATTACAAAGCCTCTGGGGAGCTTTTAAACTTGGAGAGTTTTTAAAGTGAATTTTATGCTTTTTTTTTCCCCTTTGCCTTTCTTTAGTATCAATTGCTAACATTAGCCTTGCTTTCCTAGGATCAAACTCTCACTCAAACTCCTTTTTTCCCTTTCCTCCCATATGTTTCTCCCTCTCTCTCTCCCACCCTTGCATGTATACACATACAAATGCATGTTTCCTGTTCAGCATTTCCTCTGAAATTACTGAAATTACTTTTTGCCAGCATTCCTTTCCACCCTATCATTCTCTGCTTCCCTGCATTTCCCTTCACTTCTTGCCCTTTCCACTGACTATGTTCCTCTCTTTCACCTGTCATTCTTCCTTTCTGGCTACACTGGAACAACCCCAAAACCCTCTCCCTGCTGTCAGTGAAAATACTCCCCAATGTGCAGTGCTTCCTGCRGAGGCAAGGGCCCGCTGTAAGGCTTCTTGGCCCACTCTCCCTCCTTAGATTTTCTGAATAGATGCAAACTGATGCTTTAAGCAGGGAACACAGCAAAATGTCTACAACAAGGTCATCTTCTCACAAGCCATTTTTTGCCCCATCAGAGGAACTCCAGTCCCCAGAGGTAGGTGATGTAGATATATGAGGTATATTTCAGCCTTTTATTATGAGCCATCAAGCACTACAGATCTAAAAGAGCAGTATCTGGTCTCTCTAGTACAGCTCTCCWGTACTTTTCCCAGCTGGATTAAAGACTCATATTTCTTCACTATTCCAGGATTCAGGAAGTCAAGAATGGCTGTTTACCTGGCTCTTTCATGCCATCCCCAGACTCTTCTTCTTTCTCTCGCTTTTTGCAGTCTCAACAATTTTATCATGCAAACCTTGAGGAATAAATCCAGCCACACATTTCTAAAGCTGTAGAGATGAAGCATTTTCCAGCTAAACAAAWGGAATCCATCTATTTGAACACACATATGGGTTGTAGGTGAGAGGAGGAAAGAAGGAAAATACGGGGTCAGTTAGGCAAAACTTCATGGAGTTGCAGCTCCTTGAAACAACCAGATGATTTTACCCAGGCACCATGCTGGGCATCAAGATACTCCTGCAGACTTTGAGCTCCATCAAGCAGCTCTTATGCCATTGCTGACCTAGGAGACACCTGCATAGATACTATGACTTAATTTTGTTGCAGAGCACTTAGGGCTGTTACCTACCCAACCTGCAACCAAGATGACCATTTATAATGTAGATATTGTCAGAGGTAAGCACAATATACACTGGCACAGGCAGTGGCAGCTTCTGTGAGATGACTGTTCTTTGTTTTGTTTTTGTTCCTAAAGGTGCAAACCCAAGGTGACCGTTAAGATCTACAGTTTCTCATTGCTGCCATCTGAGTGCCAACATTGCCATGGTCAGGAACATAACTTCTAGAAAAGTACAATATAACCCAGTAGAGGATAACAGGCTGATTGAAAATGAAGTTAACTGCCTTTATCATTAGCAACCATTTCACCAAGGCACCTCTCTAAATAGCACTATATATATATGTGTGTGTGTATATATATATATAAAATAACTAGGGATAGCCAGAGCCTGACTGCAGGGACAGCAGAACAAAGCATACACTGTCCTTTGCACAGCTCTGTCCTTTGCATACAGAGTATGTTGGATTTGTACTGGATGGGGGATTAAAAAAAGTGGCGAGAATCATAATAGTTCATTGGCATCATGTGATAAATTGAGTAGTCTGAAGCACGGAGCAGAGGAAAAGAAAAAAAAAGGAGACAGCGAGAGAAATACAAAAAAAATGCTCTGACATCTTGTGACTCTCTGGTCTCTTTGGTGGTCAGTATTCATGCTCAGAAGCCCATGGGCATTCCTCTAACTTGTCCTTCCACCTCCTCCCAAATCCCTTCCCAGCCACGGACTGGGTGACCAAGTATCACCGCTGTGGTGGCCAGGGAAAGAATGAGGGGGGTGACACAGGACAATCAGAAGTGTTCATAAAGGTTGCATGAAAGGAAATGTTATGTCCTCAGCTTTTGTTCAGGGATGGAAGCGGTGGGGATGGAAACGAAAGGTCTATGTTCTTCCTAATCATTTCCGCCACAATAAGGGAGAGAGTGTGACATACACCAGTGGATCGCAGCCATTAGAAATGAACCGCTGGTGGCTGGCAAATTGTAAATCAGAGAGCCAGAGTGAGAARAAAGAAAATCAAAGGGGGGACGAGGTCGTGTTTTATTTCACTTGTAGCGCTTTTCAAACTCAGCCCTAACCAAACCTGATTAAAGTAAATCCCTTTTTTACAGCCTGTGGAGTCTATAAGATTATGGTGTTAATGGAAGTGTGATTCGATCCGTCAGTAATGGTGCATGTCGGGGCCCAAGAGCCTCAGACAAGTCCATTTTTTAAGATGTATTTATTGTTTTTTTCCCCTCTCCCTTCTGTTCTCTGCATTGCCGGGGTTTAATTGAACAGTTTTAAGTGATTCTTCTTCAAGGCCCATTAATTGATTTTATTTGTGTATTCTCTAGGGGTCAAGGGAATATATATAATAAACTATCAATTCCAGGTTTGAGTTTGTCACAGTTCTCACCTTTCCACAAACATAAARCACATTTCACCTTCTTTATCATTTCAGATTTCTTCTCTTCTCACCCTTATTCCCTGCTACTAGTGCTCTGAAGATGCTAGTCTCTGTGCTTTCATTTTCCATTGTTTATMTCTAAAATTTGCCATCTTTACTGAAAGCACAAGGCAGCATTCTCTCTCTCTTTTCTTGTGTTACAAATACCAAGTCAGTTTTAAGACACATCTTTGTTTTAAGGGCTCCAAGCAACTGACTTTGTCCTAAGCAGAGTAGAAGGGAGGACAGTGGGTTGTATGAACTTGTAGTCCTCAAAGCTTGGGTCATTTCCTCTATAGACTAGAAAGGATTTTCTTGAGCATCTGAAAAAAAAATTTCCAGGGCAATCTGYCTCTTTCACACTGCTAGCCTGATGGGGAATGTGAGCTTCTGTGTGACAGCCAAAAGCTTCTTTCTGCCACTGCCTCTGTGAGGAGATACCATTTCCTTCTCAGTCCTTCTAATGTTCAGTGTAAGTTAACCTGTTGCTCCAACTATATTTCAAGCTGGTTTCACTTGCTTCAGATACTGCAATGCTATTTGTTTCCTTCAGCTCGAAGCTCCACTCCTTAAAGCCAGTCCGAAAGAATTTTTTTTTCTGATTCACCCTGCTGAACCCCTTTCTCTCCTCTTCATGCTGTTCTTCTTCTGCAGAAGTACATTTTTTATAGAGTTTTCAAAACACAAGAGTTTTTTTTTAATTATTATTTTAAATCATAAAATGCACCAGTGAAGTWTTCATCCTCCCACTCACCTCACTCAGATCCTTTCCACAACCTGACTCTGTATTAATGCAAGGCAAAACACACTTTTCTTKCTGTCCTCCAATTGACATGGTCTGGGTGAGAGATCATTGCCACAGGTAGGGCAGTTCTTAAGGGATGCAGCTTTCCCAATAGTTAYATGCAATTGTGAGTTTGTTTTGAAAATCAGCATTATTTAGCATATTAGATGGGACCAAATCCAACACAAACTTCTTACCAGTAAACCTCTTGTTCTGCCTATTCCTGGCTGAAGAAAAAAAATCTGTTCTATATATATACTGTCTGAAATCACAGCAAGGGAGAATTCACTAACATTCTGCTGGRGAACAGGTTATGCAAGAGTCCAAAGAAGAGCACCCCCCCACCACCGCTAACTCATCAATAATTTTCTACCCTAAGTTTTCTATGGAAGATTGAAAATTCAGATCCTAAGCAAGGTATGTCTATACTGAGCTCCTAAGCGCTGGACAGAACAAAGTCTAGGTAACCAGAGATGCACTCAGGCCCATGGCAGTGTTTCTCATTGTCACTGGAGCACTGCTTCCCAGGCTGGCAGCCCATTGGTGAACATTTACTTGCTCTTTGATCCAAGACAAGGGGCCATCACCGCAGGGTGAATATACTCTCCTAGTTTCTCCTACAGAACACACAAATTTGTTTCATGGTCTTCACCAGTTGCCTTCATCTTCTGGCTCTAACTTCACAAGTACATTTGGAATCACCATTTTGTCCTTTCTAAATTATTCTACAGCTCTCTCGCTTGCTCTGCTAAGATACGCTCTGCTGAGATATCTCCGATAACTCTGCTGAGATATGCTCTGTAACATCCCTGACCAGCTCTGAGCTAGACCCAGACCATTATCTAGCATTTCTTCTGTAATAGCTGAATTTTCAGGTTGTTGTCTGTAGAGTCCTGTGTCCTCAGTTAAGAGTTTYGTATTGTAGCTCTCAACACTGGAACGTAATCTTCTAAACTTTCAGCTACAGCCACATTCTGTCAAATGAGGTTCAGCTAAAATTTCCTCTGCGCATACCCAYGCAAATATACAACATCATTCTCCCCACGTTCTCACGTCAAGGTTGAACACCCTGCATTATCCATTATCATCTAAATTCAAAGAGTCCATCTCCTCCTCAACATCTTTCATCCAGATCCATCTTGGTGCCCCTTAACAGGGAATTTACCCTTTGTATTTCAGCTGTAATTTCATTTCAGCATAACCTTGACCTGCCTATGCTACCATGGCAAAAGATCTCCTCCTTCTTATTGTTCACCCTCCCCCAAATACATATGAAACTCAATGTCCTCCCTTAGCTAATATAATACAAAGGAATCAATCTGCCAGGAACACGTACCCGCGCAGCCTCAGCAAATTAACCTTGCAGAATAATTAGGGCAAGTGCCATGGTGTTGGTATCATGGCCTCTTTTTGCTGATCTAAGCAATAAAAAACCACCACAGTACACCTACCAGCTAAATCAGTAACCTGCGACAGTAATAAGAACAAAGCTAACCAAGTTCTTCCTTGCTCGAAGGTCTGGAGGTCTCTATTGTTACAGCCTTGGCAGAGAACAGACATAAAGAATGGCTGCTCTACTATAGAGTCAAAAAGCGCTCAGAGGCTCAAGGAGAGGACAGATTTATTGGACAAGATAAAAGGAGGTTGCCAAACAGACTTTCCAGACCTGTCATGGCCTAGGAACCTGTGGAAGTCAGATGTATTTTATTTGCATTGCGTAATTGGCAGAGTCTGTCACAACATTGCAAAAGCCAGCTGCTGCTTTCTGCTCAGAGCTAATTCCACCTGATTTATTTAATATTGTAATGAACATAATCTTTTCTTGCCCATCCCCTTCCCCATACACTCAGCCAACAGTTGGAGAGAGCAGGTGCTGTGGACAAATCTGCACAAGCAGGTGGTGTGGAGCTGTGGAGTACCTTGGCTCTTCCAGTGACTGAGCAGCGCAGAAATGTGCTCCATGAGAATAAGTGTGATGAGCACAGTGGGAGAGCAGCCATGCTAGGAAGCTGGACACAGTCTCCTAGCACTGAAGAAAGGCTTGCAGATCTGTAGAGGTGGCAAATACCTGGACGACCAGGGTTATTTGCCCAACGTGAATGACAGAGCACAGTGTTGCAGGAACCCACCCTCAGTTCTCATTTTGGAGAGACAGGATAGTTTTAAAGATGTGTTACGAGGGCTTGAAGAGGCAAAACAGCATAAAAAGGGAAGAAATTCGAGAGCCTGTGGTAAAATAAAGTCAATCTGCTTGAGATAAGGGCAGATGCCAGCAGAGGTGGTTGATGCAGCTGCACATCTGAGAAAGGACACAGCATATAAGGAGAAAGGTACAGAAGGGATTGGGAGAATCTGCTGCACAGGTCTCTGACCTCTTCTACTTACTATGAAAAAATAAACACTAAGCCCAACGTAAATCAGCAATGGCCAAGCCATGGGTGGACAGCATCTGAAAACCAAAAAGTCCTGGAAGGACAGTAATTTCAGATAGAATTCGCTAATTATTTAGCTTTGAGGCTTCTTGCCTCAAACCAAAGTGTAAACAGCTACAGCCAGCAAGTGAATGAGTTTTGCAAAACAAAGATGGCTTCAAGACTGAAGATGGAGCCTTGAAACTTTTGTCAGGATAAATCAGATTGTAGTAACGAGCAACAGCATCAGCCACAGTTGTGGAAAGAAACAAAAACGAAGGGACTGGGAAATATTATCCACCTCCATATAGCATCTGAGGAATGCATCCTAGAGATAGGAATGAAGCCTGATACTCCCAGTCTTCTGAGAGAGGTGGAACAAGACCAAAAGAAAACATGAAGCCTAGCCATCTACTCAGCAGTAAAACAGATAAGGTTTTCAAATAAGCCTTATAATTATATTCAGCCAGTACTGTGATAGGATGCCCAAAGAATGAGAAGGCATTCAGGAAAGCTTCTTTAGTCTAAGAGCTTTAGGGAAATCATACAGAAAGTGAGAAAGGAGTATGCAGACTGTTGAGAAACAGGGATGTTTATCTAACATAGATTGAGGAAGCTAGAGAAAGCAGAAGTCTTAGGATATTGAGGGAGAATGCTGTTCTTTAGAAAACAAGTGTTAAAGGTATTTTCTGGCTCTAGAAACATTTCATTTGCTCTTCCTGCCATGGATACATCTGCTTCTCCTCTGACAATTTGGGTCCTTGTGTTCTTATGCCAAATTCTACTGGCTTACCTAACTTCAGAGTCCATGGCAATGAAGGATTAATTGCAGAAGACAGCTTCCGAATGCAGTTGATCTGATAGATTGTCATGCAATATGCAGCCATCATTTTCAACCTGTAAAGTGTTTAGGAACATACTTTAACCAAATAAATTGGTACCCAAACACACACAAAAGGTTTTAGAGTTGTTTTAAGAGTGCCACACACGGTTGAAATTGCTAAGCAGCTGATCAAAACTGAGCATTTCTCTTCTTGCCCATCTTAACTGGGCATTTTCCAAAGCTCAGAATAATTAATCTGCCACACATCCAACACAAGCTGTACATAGGAACTATCATTGCTGCAAGAGCCATGATACTGAACGTACAGTATCATCCAGATGAGCTGCCACCTGGAGCAGACAGATGGATATGAAGGGGAGGAGGGAGAAAAGCCAGTTGAGTGAATGGTTTCATTAAGCCACAAGGAGGAAAGGAAGGGTATAGAGAAGAAAATCAGAGTTCATAGACACTAGCAACAAGTCAGAATGTTGTTTTTATCACTCATTAGAAACAAAGACCTTAGTCTTTACCCCCCAAAAAAGTTTTGCTGGTCTCCTACCGAGAAAGAGAAGATGATGTAATAGCATCCTGGCACTACTTTACTTTTGTCCCTGATCTTTTGGAAAAGACATCCTCCCCCTTCTTCAATCCATTCCAGGCATTACAGAAGACACAGCACTCTGGGGCAAGTCTTTAGAGATTTAGTTAGTTTAGATCCCCCGTGAGAGTGGAGAGGCTCAATAAAACTGCCAGTTGCTCCTATTAATACTAAGTCTTAGCATATTAATCCCAGGCTCTCAGTGACCTGGAACACAAGCTATACTAACAACAAACTTAAAGTCACAAAGACGACTAAGTGTGAAACCAGATTTAAAGATTTAGCAGCTATTCTCAGCAGTCTCCTGTTTAGGCAAAATACGTCAAAGGCATTTGGAAACTACTGAGAGGTGCTCTGAAATGGTAGCTGATTTCATGGCTGACAATGAAAAGTGGAGCAAGGGGCTTATCTCTGAGATAGAACTGAGCAGAAGGAAAACTGCCACCAGCTAAAAGAAAAAGCTGATCTACCTTCCTCACTGGCTTGACACTGAAAACGCTGCTCCCACTGCCTGTAGCACCCTGTCCTCTACTCCTCCAAAAATGCAGTCCCAGAGGAAGGAGGGGAGGAATTTGCAGGCTTGAAGGATGCAGAATCAGAGGCCCATCACCAGGAATCTCACTGCCTGTAAGAGCCCTGACTACAGCTCCTGCCTCTGCCCATCACAACTCAGAGGGATACTCCAATCTGCTCAGGTAATGACCAAAGGAAGCAGATTTCCTTGCCTTGAATCTGCTGCCACTCTGAGTTTGCAGCAGACATTTTGTAATCAGAGGACCTGTCAAGAGAGACAAGAGCCTTTAGCAGAAAAGAGGAGCTAATTGCATAACAAGGGATTTAAAATCTTTGCAAAGGGGGGCAATAAAAGAAACAATTATGGAGTTTAACCACTGCTGCTGGCACAGTGTTGAATGTCATGTGTCCTCATCTACACTGATACAGTTAAACTGTGTAGACGCATGACTGATATTTCAGTTTGCTGGTGATTTTGGAATGTCAGCAAGAGTTTCATTTCAAACTAAAACTAAATATATATTTTTTTCTATTTCAAATATTTAATTAAAATGATTAGACATTTTATTTTAAAAGTTGTTTTAAAATAACACAAAACCAAAAATTAATCTTTTTTGAAAAGTGTGAAAAATGGAACATTTGGATTTTGGAAGAATTGGGGGCTATTGCTTTGAAAACTGTTGAAAAAGACACAAAAGCTGTCATGTAGTCAGCATTTATTGCCCTTCTTTATTCAGTACTCATTCAAATGCATATCCAGCTGAGACCATAACAGCTCATTTTCATGAAGCAGAGTTAAGTCTGGTATTTATTTTGACTTTCATGCACATATCTAAAGGCATATTTATTAAGCAGAAGTGTAAGAAACAACTTCGTGACCTGAAGCATCTATAGCTGACTGGAAGAGGCAGAATTCTTCCTACCATTGCTCCAAACAATTATTGGTGGTTTGCTGTTCCAAGGATTAAATTGTAGCTTTTCTGCYATCACCTGTTACAAGGAGCAACTCAGAGCTACCCTGCCTCCCCAACAGAATACCGTGCCTTTCACAGAGGAAATCAGCAATCTGCTTCATRTACTGATACATGGGAGAAATTATCTCAAGCAGTTTGGCAATTCCTCTAAGCACAAAGCTGCAATTGCTCCATTGCTTCATGAAGGTCACAGTGGAAGGGCAGAAGGGACTTAGTCACTGACTAAACTCAAGTATTACACATACACATCTGACTGTAACTTTCTTGCAGGTTTATTTTACTCTTCCAAAAGAAATATTCAAGTAGAAATGACAATAATTCCAGTCTAAGGCATTTACTCAGATGAGGTTACTCCTGGAGATACTTTGCAAGCACTGTTCTCCCACCTATGTCTAAACAAGAATGCCAGCGGTTTCCAAACAGTTCACCTGAACTTAGGCATGTAAGGAGGTGAAGTGAATTTCAGAAGTGTTAAGTACCCACAGCTCACACTGAAGACTGTGGACATTTGCTGCCCCTAGAAAGCAGGCCACTTATTTTGGTGAAAGGGCCCTGATTATTTCTGGGCCAGCAAAATTTGAAAAATTSTCTCTCATGAACAGAGAAGAGCAACATTCACTTGGGCCCTGAAAAAGAAATGTTCAGTACTTAGAGTTCTGTAAGCATCAGAAAATTGAAAAAAATTAAAAAAATTAAGAGAGACCTGAAGAAGTCATCAGCACATCTAGTGATCTAGAGGGATGCTTTTCTATCCTGCTGTTGGAGTCTTTCAGTGACAAGGACTCCTCAGTCTGTCAAGGCAAGGTACTCCGGTGTGGCTGTTCAGCAAGACACTGTTTCTACAGCAGTGCATGGGACAGGATGGTCAATCACAGAAAATGGGATTAGGTAACCTGATAATGCATGCAACTGCGTAGTGACTCAGACAACACAGGAAAAAAAAATGCTGCTTTGCAGAAATATTATACTAACTCACTGAAACAAATCGGAAAAAGCTACTGCTCTTTATAGTATCAATCTGGCATAAATGCATTAGGAATAATAAGGCAGGTGGAGGGATGTTGAACACAGGAGGGTAGTTACTCAGGACTGTAATAAAGTACTTTAAGGAACGTGAGAGATGCTTTAGAAAGTAAGATAACATGGGTGTGATTTGAATCAGTCAGTGCTGACATCTGGGAAATTTAGTATAACAAAATTGCTTATTGTAGTTTGGTTGATATTTATAAAAAACAATAATCTAATGAGAACCATGTTGATGCTCACAACTGCCTTCATGTAAACAGAAATTTTCCATCACATCGATTTTCCACAGGAACTGGGAAAGAAGAACAGGGAAAGAAATTTGATTAAAGTTTCTCCAGTAGAAAAAACCTGCAGAGTTACAATAGTTATTGACAATGAATCATCCTGTTTGGAGCTGCCAAAGCTGGATGGTCTGGGTGGGCCAGAACTGGCCTATGGTACCGCTCCTGCTGGCCAACCATCGCAGAGCAGACAGTGAATGGCAACTAGTGCAACATGCTCTGTCCCAAGAGCCAAACGCCGCACACCCTGTATGGGCACAACCAAGCTCCTGCTACTGTAAATTCCTCTCATTAGCACTTCCACGTGACCTGCAAAGGAGGGCCCAAAACTGCCATCTTACTCCCCACGCATGAAGAAACAGAAGCGCCTAGCGACTCTGTAAACCAAATTATACCCCTTCAGAGAGAGAAAGAAACCTCACTTTTGAGTTAGGMGCATCTTTTTTACTGTATAATTTGGGTGCTAATCTGCCATAAGGAGGATATTGCACTAGGCAATTTCTGATTCAAACACATTTGGCAATACCTGTATTTGTTTGGAAGAAGCATCCTTTTGATTGACAGCTTTGCTTTTGCCCCGTGCTTATTTGTTTGAAGACGAGCTCTTAGTAAATGATTTAAACACATCCTTGATTGGCTGTTATCATCCCAAGGCCTTCTACATATCAGTATTCCCCAAGAGGGAGCGTGCTTCATTCCTCCCATAATGTACTAACTTTTTCATTGCTTCTTTTCGCTCACTTCTCACCAATCTAAATAATGGATCAATTGAGGTTTTATTCTTTGCTTTAATTAGGTCTTGAATTTTGAGAGTATTTCACTGTAATTACTTCATTAAACGTGAACTGAAAAGCAAAAAACCCCAAAACAAACAAAGTTATGCTTGTGCTCTTTTATCAATTTTTTATGATGCATAAAAGCAGCTTCAAAATTGTAAATGGGGGTTTCTCTTTGTTCCATTTATAGGAAAATACTAACAGCCTGGGTTCACCATTTAAACTCACCATGGAGAAAGGGAGAAAGAAAGAGAGAGAGAGAGAGAGAGAAAGGTAAAATACAGCTATATACCACTTCATTCATTCAGTAGCAGCCTCAAGGATACTAATACTATTGTTACTATGCACTCACCTACCATGCCTGCAATCTCCTATGACCTTGAGGCTGCATTTTGGATCAAAATAAATGGGTCACAGAGGTGCCAAAGTTATACATTCCTTTTCTTTGCGTATGAAGAAGATGGCATAAAATCAGTATCCCAAGTTTAAACCAGCTCCCTGTCACACCAGGGTAATTCCTCGCTAACTGCCTCTGGATCCAAAAATCTGGATTTTTGACCCCTTCCCTACTAGCTGGTGACTGCACGATACCCAGAAAAAAATGAGGAATCAAATCATGAAGCTCATATTCACTGGGAGCGGAGAGGGGAAGAGAGGGGGCAGAGAGGCAAGCTGTAGGCTGAAATCAGAGTAACAGCTTCTTCCACCTTGCGAAGTTCAGGATCAAAATCTGAGGTCTTCACACCCAAATGAAGAAAGTGTGGTTCATAACACTCTGTCAAATATATGTCAATTTTTGAGTGGGTGGGTGACATACTGTTTTTGTTTTTCCTGTGCTAAAATTTGACTCAGATTCTAGAAGGGAAGGCTTTACAATCTTCATATTTCTAAGGTAAAAATAAAGAAGAAACATGCATCTTCAGGACACTATCATAACAGATTCTGTATAAGATGAGTCAAAGAATGAGAAGGAAAAAGATTGCTTTCCAGTGCATTTTAACACCATAAAAATCTTCTTTATAATACTCCCCCCACCCCCTCAAGATTTCTAACATGGTAACAATTGAGATCCAACAAGAAAAATATACAGCTAATATATTGAGATTGTTTTTAGGCTGGGTTTGTACAGCCCCTAGCACAGAAAGGCCTTATTTGAAGATTAAGTATTTTGTGTACTTATGCAGTACCAGTGATGAGCACGAATAATTGCRGTCTGTAAAATGAAGATGTGTGGAGAAAACCAGGAATAGTCTACAATCATACAAATCTCAGGGTGAAGATCTCTGACAGCAAGGTGGACAAGAGAGGGTCAGACACCAGTGGAGAGAGACACTCAGGATTCATATGGGGTTAAACAGCAAAAATTTAATAAAGGACTTACACTCTCAGCTGCACGGGGAGCCCCAGGAAGGAGGAGTTGCTGACGGGAGGCTGCTGGAGGCACAGATTGGACGCATGAGTCGGGCGCCCAGGCGAGACTCGACTTCTAGCATCCTAAGGGCCCCTTAAATCTACTAGAACTATTTCCTTAGGTGTGTTAACCTTGAGAAACTACTGTCTGGGAAGCAGCTAGACATTGTTGATCAAATGGAATATGCAGGCCTGGCCCTAATGGGAATTTGGTCAGCGTGTAGTTTCACACTCTGGGTCTGTCACCACGTACTCTGTCAGTCACTGGCAGATCTTCCACAAGTGCTCTCACAACAAGATCTTCATGTCAAATTAGATTAAAAAAATAACAATACTGGCAGATCTTCCACAAGTGCTCTCACAACAAGATCTTCATGTTAAATTAGATTAAAAAAATAACAATAGAGTAAGGTGTTTTACTCATAATTTGATAAACATCCCAAATTTCTTTATGAATAAAAACCCAGTGATGTTAGGTCCCAAGGTCTTGATAGCCCTCAGTCTGTCTCTAACATCAGCCAATAGCAAATGCCGTAAGAAAGGAATATAAAAAAAATACGAAAAAAGAAAGATATAGAGGTGCTTCACCCTAGTATATTCTCCCAACATACAGCATCATATGGCTTAGGGATTTCCTGACCCAATGTTTATACACATATCTGAGTTTAATACCMCCTGATGGACTATTCCATGCACTCCTCTAATCCTTTTTGAACCCATTCATATGTCTGGTCTCACAGACATCCTGTGACAATTTCCCTATTTAGTTGTATAGAGAATGCATAATACAATGTGAATACTGCAACTAAATGAAGGCTAAAGGGGAAAATGATAAGTCTACAAGCACGATGAAAGAGAGAAGAGGAGGAAATATTTTGCATGATTTGAGAGGATATGATAAGGACTGACAGGCTGAAATTATATTCAACTTGAAGAATAAGGAAGACCTCAGTCTATTTGGTAGTTATGTATACTCCCCGTGGATATGTTCATAACTCCACCTTAAACTGGACAGGATAATTCATTCTTCTGGGGGCACTACCTGCAGCTATCCTATTCTGGAAGGAACAGCAAACAGCCTGAATATAACAGCTATTTTTCAAGATTAGCATCAATTTCTACAGAGTCAAAGAAGAATTTGAAAGCTGAAGTCTCCTAAAGACAAGTCTTGGACCGTGTGCTTGCTTATGCCCATGAAGCAGGAGGATGGCTGTTGTATTTAATGTTGTGAAAGCACTGTAAGCTGGGAAAGGCTGTCTCTGGCCTTACAGAGAAGAGGCGTATGGTACAGACTGTTGTGGGATGAATGATGCCAATGGTTCTTCGCAAGGCTGCATCTGACGCTGTTTTTCTTAATCTCTTCGCTTCGCTCTGCTGCTTGGTTAGTAAATTTTTGTTAGTCAAACTGGCCAAAAGGGAGCTTGATTAGTAGAGAGGGAGGATTGATATGGCTGCCATAATTGTAACCAGAAACATGCACGTGCACACAGACACACATACACACACACAAATTTGAATTGTATAAACCTCTTGAGCACTCAGCTTGTTATGTAAGGAGGGGAGAGGCAATATCGAATTACAGATTACTGCTTATAGAATAGTTCTTTATCTATCTCTGGAAAATGCCAAGTTAAAAAAACAAAACAAAACAAAACCAGCTAAWACCTCAGTAGTGGAACCACTGAAATCTGGAAGCTTTTCAGAGCATCTGCTTAGATATTCCTAAAGCCAGATCTACCCTACTGGCAGTGCTGGAAGCAAATGGCCCCTAAACCCGTCATAATGCTTCAGCACATTTAACCTGGTGATCACATAGTCTGACTCTTCTGGATCCCATCCTGGTGRAGGTACTCTAGTCTAGGTGCAACAGGCTCAGTCTCTCTCACTGTCCCATTTAACCCATGGCCTCTCTACAGAGTCTAGTGACAAGAGGACCCATTGGAAACGGCGGATTTTATAATGTAAAGCTGTTTGCTAAAACCGGACGGAATCGACCAACTCATTTTGTACCTCACAGGTTACTAAACGGTAGCAGCTTCCAAGATCACTGAGTTGGGCTGGATTCAAATTGGCAAACGAAACYGTGTTACAACGCCTTTCCATTTCACTTTCCAAGGAAAAAATACCTATAGTGAGTTCTGTCTAAATCAGAGCTCACTTCTACCCCTTTTCCCCTCCATATTTCAAGTTGACRTGTGACATCTGGCATGACACTTCGGGAACCTGCAACCTACAGAATTCATCCATCTTCAAAAGTGAAGAACACACATATACTACAACATAGTCCAGGAAGAACTTCTAGCAGAAAAATCCAGTAGTCTGGCCATGGTCTCTGCATATTTTATGAATGACAGCATCTGCACTAGCTCAGCCAGCGGAAAATCAAACTCCACTGAAGTAGTCTTAAGGGCACTAGCATGGTCTTAAGACCATGTAAAGGCAAGAGCTTCCAGGCCCCCACACGTGTGCCCAATACTCTTGGGCCTGCAGTATCTTGGCAGAAGATAGGACAGAGTTTCACTTTCTGCCTTCCCCCATACTTCTTAGTATTTCCACAGCTGTAATGATTCACAATTCTGCCTTCACTCAAGTGTGTGTGTAATGTGTTGATCTCAGCTCAGTTGCTCATCTCCATGCTCTTCCCCACTGTGGACTTTGTACCCATTGCTGTCGTCTCTTCTTTGGGTACATCCTGAGCTGCCGTGAGGACAGGGAATCCTTAAAGCCCAGGAAAGCCTGAACAGCTCAGAAAAGCAGGAAATCCTAGCATGGTGAATTCTTCTGCTGAACAAATAAGATATGTGGGCAAATATCACTATCTTCTTTGAAACATTTAGAAGCCTGACTGAGTGTAAAGAATGTCAACTCAGAGCACGTAATACCAACCTCTGTCACGCTGAACATAAACACACAAAGATTATGGCTCCAAAGAGCAGTTGTGATAAATGCTGAGGGAATTGCATAGTGTCCTTCTCCTTATATTCAAAATTAGAAAAGATACAGTTCCACGCCACTTGAAACAAGCCCTCTCCGGCCAAGGGATAAGGAGGACAGGATAAGTTAATATCCAGCCAGTTGATAAAGTGGGAGGTGTCATTTCTCTGCAGTGGGCCACAATTTAAAGTTCCTCTGAAGCTCTTAAGATTCTGTGGCTGTGGAAGCCATTTGGAAAGGAGTGCAAACTATTTATGTAACACACACTCCAGGCTTGCATCCAAAATGCTGGCCTTTGATCAGAAAAAGACATTATCCAAAGCCAACCTTGCAAACACCAGCAAGAGTGCCAGCATAGCCAGATGGTGCTCGGGTACCACTGCAACCCCCTGGACTGCTTCCCTTGCAAACACTGGCAACTGTGATGGGCCGTGATGCCCCCTCCCTCTCCATCTCTTCCGTCACCAATCCCGCAAGGTGTGCCAGCTTTCCTTGGCAGCACCAGGCGCGGCTGCAACTCCTTACTGCTCCTGYCGCAGGACAAGACACTGCTGCCAGTGGGACTGAGCACTGCCAAATGTTGCTGCGCCTCCCAAACTTCTTCCTCCACAAACACTGGCAAGGGTGCTGAGACAGTGTGAACTAGAGATGTACTTYTCCATACCCTTTCTATCTCAAATACAGGCAGTGATGCCAAGGTGCCCAAATTGTGGCTGGCATTGATAAAGACTCCTTGTAATAATCTACTCCTGCAAGAAATGGCACAAAGACCAAGGTGCCCAGATGGTGCTCTAAGATCCTTCTCTTGCCCTTTATGGCTCACTAACACTGGCAAGAATACCAAGCTGCCCAGAATAACCTTACAAATCTTTAAGAGACTCCGTAAGCAGAACAAAAAATATTTCAGTGCTACCAGAAGGTACTTTCCATTGCCCATATGTAATTCACAGCTATATGCAARTTCTATACAGTACCTACTCTTACAACAAGTACCACCTCTTCTGTCTTCACCACCAGCAGAGTTGCCCTGAGAGCAATCCCGGATACAGGCAGGCAATACCGCTGAAGGCTATACTTCACACCACCGCTGCTAAATGGAGTTTCTTCACCTGCCTTTTTACCATGGTGGGTTTCAGAGGCACAGCGCACCCACTGGGAGGCCATCAATAGCAGGTTGAGTCTAGGGGCTTACTACACATTAAAAAAAAAGAGAAAAGAAATACTGTAAGTGAAACTGGCTTAGAGAACTTAAGCTATGTTAAAATGCTTTTTCCACTCTGCACCTTCCACTGGCATAAATTCTTCAAGGACCCAAAAACCACAACCAAGATTTGGTAGACTAAGGGTAAAAGACCATATTTCTTCTAATATCACCTGAACATATTGCATCCTGTTTTCCCTCAAAGACATCACTTGGCCTCTTCAGCCAGCAATAAACATAAGCTRCTTCCACTTGTAAAAGAAAACACTGACAAAAGATGAAAAGCTGCTTCTGTGCACTAAATGCCTCATACTTTGATTAAAAATGTTTTTGTCAATTAGAGATTGATTTTTGCTGTTCATTAAGGTGATGGATGTGTGTGCTGATGGAGGTGATATTTTACCCTGTAGTGGCCTGCTATATAGTTGGGTAGGTGAAGGCAGTGAGTACATTTTCATGTTCTAGTTTGCTAGGATGGACTTGAGGACCAGGACTGGGATAATATAGGCCATTCAAAGGATGAAGAAGAAATGAGTGCTACAGTCCTCAAAGAGGAGCAGAGGGGAAGCTCACTTGGCAGGGGTTTGCAGATGGTGCTTGCCACTTTTTTATTTCTAAGAGCACYGAGGATTCTGAAGATGAATTTGAAGCAGAGCTTGGGAAGTGTTTTTTTAGAGGGTTATGCAGTGGGAACACAGATATGGATTGCACAGACGTCACACGCTGGTAAATTCTTACATTTGCCATGCAAATTTCCCCCAAGTAGAGCTGAGCTTCTCCTCCAGGAATTCACATTGATTCCTATCCTGACACTGTCTTCAGAAAGCTGTTCTCTAACATGAAGGGCYGCCCTTATGCTGTGTGGGATAGGTTCAATCTATGTTAAATCTAAGCTCAACCTGATTTCTTATGGAAACCCAGAGCTCCAAGTGTATAATGAGCACCAATTTCTGAAAATTAACCTACCTATTTCTGCTATTCACTTTCTGCAAGCAGAGGTTACATGTTATTTTTGTTGCTAGCAGTGAGGTTAAGAAAGCGAGTTACTAGGAACTTTAGTTTTTGCCAGTGCTGTACCCATCGCACTTTTGACATTATTATTTCAGGCTGTACAGGGTAAAAATTGGGAGACATTATACAGGCAGCCAGCCCTGTGTGGGAAAAGAGAGCAGTCAGAYTGCCTACTGGAAGTACCAGGGCACACACACAGATATAACATCTGCTGCTCCACAGAGCAGAACCTCGCCAGGACTGCCAATGTCTGCAAAAGAGAGACTGGGGCACCCACACAGCTTCTGAACTAAGATACAACCCTCCGAAACCTCAGCCGGCTTTTACAGATGTATGCAACCTACTACATACACATCCACTAAGCTTCTACAGACATGGAAAGAGAAAAAGATGTGACTTTTCTTTGCCCCAAAGGACAGCCCTGATGCAGCAAGAATTCAAGGGCACAGTTTAGTGGTGCGACAATAGTTGCCATATAGAAATATTAGGGTTTCCAAGATGCCTATGTGGAGCTAGCTGATACATTAGAAGTTGCAGCAGTTCCACTCTTTCCTTGGGCAGCAGCAGGAGGCCTCCGGAGTTTAAAATGGGATGGGATGACCATATTTAAGCAGTCGAATTGGGACTCTCATATCATTCTGTCCATTGTCTTCAGAATGGACCCAAGGGCAGCTGCATGTAAGTCACAAATGCAGCTCTGCAAAAATTAACCCACCTCCTTTCACAATTCCAAATTAGTATTTGTAAGTCCCACATCTCTCTGAAGTTCCGCATTTTATTTCAATGACTTTTACATTCTGTGTGTACGTGCATATAAAAACACACACACGCTTGCACATACATATATATTTATATGCTGATGAGATCATTAAATTTATCAGCTCTCCAATTCATTTGAGGTTCATTTTGGAGCTGCAGCACTGCTCCTTTCATCTGGAAATGGAAAGGAAACAGCCTTCACCCCTTTCACAAAATTAAAGTGAAATGGGTACCACTTTATTTTAAGTGCCCATTAACTAAAGCATAACTGAAACCAAGTTACAATGGACGCCTCAGGGGAATGTACATATGAAATACACACACACACACACACACACACACACACGCGCGCGCGCGCGCGCGCAAATGGCATCAGGCAGTATAATCGAGCCTTGTGGAATAAACATCAAAGCACTTCATAGTGCAGTGATAGTTAAAAGCCTATTTTACACCCAGAAATGGGGAGAGATGCAGGTCCAAGAGCTCTCCTGTCCCTTTGAAAGACTCATTTAAGTCTTATTAAAATATTACTGCTTTTTTTTTTTTTTTTTTTGCCTTTTACTGGATTTAAACTCTTAATTCATCTTCTGTAATTTTTTCTGCACTTGGCTATTGTGAAGAGAAAAAGACTCAATACTGTTAGTAAAAGGATCTAATTGGTAACTTCTTTTCATCTCAGAAGTCCCCTCTCCCCCCTCCTGCTCTCACTCCTTACAGGTTGGGTCACTGCAGCTTTCTTAATCTTTGGAGATTATTCTTCTGTGGCTTGATGAGACTTCAGTAGACTCTTAAATCTTTTCATTTCTCCTCATTTAAATATTTTGGCCAATTGCTGAAGTTAATGATGATGAATAGGATTAAGATTAAAGCCTTAATAAGGGTTAGGAGAAGGAAAAAAAATACCTTTCGTTTCCAATAATACATACAGAAGCCCCTGTACTCCACGTTTCTGCAGTCTCTGCCTGGCAGTGCTTTAGCTCACAGCTGCAGAGCTACTGGCAGGTCTCAGCCTCACTGTTCTTTACCTGTCTTTCTGCACCCTCCCTCTCTCACTTCAGTGGAAGAAGATCAGGACCTTCACATTTGCTTTGTATATGTTCGCACTTGCTCTCGCAGCTACCTGTCTCTSCTTATTTTTTGTCTTTATTTCCCTGACTTATTATAAACGCACATACTTGAGTGTATTTCAAAGATGCCATTCTTCAAAAAGAAAAACCTGAAAAATCCAAGCACACACAGCCAAAATTATCCTCATCATTTTGCACAGTGATTTAGAAGACAACCAGCCTGAAACTGTTGTCTAAGCACAGCCCAACCCTTTCTTAAAAAAAGAAATAATTTCCCTTTTATTCTTCTTCCACACTTTTCCATCCATAGATTTCATCTGGCAGAAAGTTGAAAATCCATCCTCACAGTCTTTGAACCAACAGAAACAGACCAAACTGGACATCTTCCTGCAACTAAACAAGTGCTATTTCCCCACCAATCTTTTTCCTGAAGAGTAAAGATAATTTYACAGAAACTGCAGTCATAGGAAGGCTTAGTGCACAGACTCAGATCCCTCTAGCCCCAGGATGAAAACCAGCAAAGAAGAGAGTCAGTAGAATGGCTGGGATGGTAAGAGAGGTTGCCAAACTCAACTAGGCCTTTCTCTCTCAATGTGACTTTACTATATAAATTGTGACCTGGTACCATATCCTGACAAATCTGTCTGCTAATGAAGGCTGAAGCACCTCCGATGGCAACAGGATAGAGGAAGTGGGTAAGACTGTAGAAACAGGTCCCTGGTTTAGTGCAGGATTAGGTCAAATTGCTTATATAGTGCTAGACCCCTGCTCTGGCAGGGCATTCTTCCATGATTAACTAGACACATTTCTTCAGCCTGCAAGGTTGTAAATCGAAATCTTCTCCAATAGAAAATTCATTTTTTTAAGTAAGTAGGGGGAGRGCAAATACATTTCCAGACTTCAGTGAGAAAACTGCATGAGAAGAAATAACATCTCAGGATTAAAAATGGGTCACTGGGAAACAAAGTGAGCTATGTGTCTGCTGCAGATTTCTGACACATTGGACAAACCGAACCAAAGCACTAAGCTTGAATATTTATAACTGYATTTATTGGAGTTCATTTTAGACTTGGCCAGTACAGAGTTAGCATTAAGGTCCTTTAACAGAGGAGGAATTTGCACGGTGTTGAAGTCTGTCTGGGTCCAATAAAAGATGAATAAGACAGGAGGGGTATGCGAGCTGAATGGAAGGAGCTGAAAGATCATTTGTGGTGCTGTCTTAGGCAAAGCACCAGTAAGTCCACAGGGGAAGAAGCTCTGCTTATAAGAGTCTCAGGATGAAGTACGACTGATCCAGAACTCAAAGGGGAAAAGCTAATGGGATGTAAACACAAGCAAGTACTAGGATTTGTCACTCCAGACTGAAGGCAAAATATCTACAATGAGCAGACCTAGTTAACATGCAATGTGTGTATGACCCCTGCACTCTGCCCTGCAAAAGAGCCAGAGAAGGCCCACGTTCTAGCAATTCAGTAGTGAAGGACACAGCTCCCCATTTCCTAATTAAGGGACTTTTCCTCATCGCTGAAATTGGAGACTTTTCTGAAAATCCTAGACTCTACAAGCACTGCATCGTCAATGTCCTGGCAGACGGAAGTGGAAGGCTGACATTCTCAATACAGATAGCTTAYCTTAAACAAGTCCAGAAATATGTTCCGTTCTTTATACTTATTAAAAGACTCCATACAACTTTCTCCAATTGAGGGTGGTAAAATCCTAGTGGGCTCAGCAAATTCAAAATCAAGTCATTTGATTGACACAATGGGTTTGAACAAGAGACTTCCAGAGATAAAARGAAAAACTAACCAACCAAGTAGTTATTCATCAGCAGACTGTACAGCTGTCTGACAACTTTGTGGCATTTTACTGATACATGGGGCCAGATTTTGAGGGGAATATGRACTAAGGGGATCATTACTTGTTAAAACTAGTACTGCTGCCTGGAGAGGCTGCTAGGACAACATCTGTGGAGGGCATGAGTAGCATGCAGTGGCCTATCACAGCTMCATCCATTCTTAGTGTTCATTTTTCATCTTCATATACTGTCCTAAGCATTTATGCAGGTTTGCTAAATAGTTAGGCAAATATATTCCATGGCAAAGCTGACAATGGACAATGTCTTTRCAAAATTCACTGAGGTTATAAAGGCTTCACCTGAAATAATGGATGAAAAAAGGAAAAGGATAAATGTGATTTTCAAGATTTACTTCATTTCTTCTTTTTAAAGATTGGAATTTTCTTAAGATTTAAAAAAATATTTTTTGAAATTGTATCCAATATCAGCATTTGGAAAATTTCAAATGGATCCACATATTATTATTCTCAAAAGTAAATTCAAAAGAGCAGAGAAGCAAGATTTGATAAAGATCTATTAGATMTTTTTCACCTCTTGCTTCTAGAGTCCAAGCCTTSAAAAATTTAAAGGAAAAAGTACCTAAGGATATTGCACCAAGATTCCGGAATTTCAAAAGAGAGAKGTAAAGAAACATCAAAGGTAGATGTCTGCACGCACGTGCATGCTGYATGTGCATATACACATCTCTCCTCTCTCAAGGGCACAGCCACAGACTGGCCCCTGCCTCAGCTCCATAAAGAGCTACTATTCCCTCTGACCTCTCTTCCTTCAGCCTCAGCAAAAACCAATCATGTCACTGAAGTTGGGCTGTCAGCTTTCCACAGCTGTGAACCTACCCATTGTCTCTGAAAGCTTTGTGGATACTTTTGATCCAGGCTTCTCTGTTACTTTTCTTTGTTGTTCTCTTTAACAATGACTTCTCAATCTAGCTTTTTAGCAAACAGTCACAAGCTAATGCTAATGGAGGTGAAAACGTGCATGAAAAATAAGAATTCGTAAGTGCATTCTTTTCACACCTGAGCAAACACAAGCATTTGATGAAGCTCCAAAGGAAACTAAGAAGCAAGGCCAATTTCAGGATGTGCTGGTGGCTCTTATGCTCACCTGGGTACAGGAAAGCCAAATTTGCATCCCTGCTGTGACTGTGGCAGTACAGGATCTGAACTGAAATGTCGTATTTCCAAAAACTATGGAAACATTTTCAAAATGAAGACTTTTCCAGCTGGTGTTTTATGGAAATGGATATCCTTACATAAATAGAGCCTCAACTTTAATAAAACAACATCTTACAATCAAAAAAAAAAAAAATTACCAAGTAACCAAAATATTCCCAGACAACTCTTCCAACAAAAAGTTCTGTTTTTAACAGATGCACCAGTAACAATGACATAAAGAATAATGTTGGTAACAACTAAAAGAAGCCTGTCTGAGCACAGAAAACTGGTGGATCTATCTGTGTCTGCCCACGGCCTATAACTGAGTTATGCCTGCTCCTGGCCTATACTTCTTTTGGTTACGACTAATGAAAAGCCATTCACCTGGTAAACCCTACCTCAACTGAGATTCTTCTGACAGCCATCAAATCCTCAGTATTTTTTAATTTTACCACTCATTTGTTACAGTGCTATGAACACAGAAGTGAAGTGGCAGCTATGAATTCAGCAATCATCAAGTCTTGGCATTGATCAAGGTGAGTATTTTCATTCAAGCACTCTTAAGACTCACGTCAGAGCACGGCTGCTTCTTTGCAGGCTCCCAATAGTCTCAGAGCGATTTCTTTTGAATGAGATAAAAATGGTCTTTATTGATAAGGACTACTGAAAACAAAACAGTAGGTTTTGCCTAGAGAGTTAGGACAGTGCAAGGAGGGGAACAGCAGTTGGGTTTGTAACAACACRGAGGTTGCTTTATGCCATTCTGATCAAACCATTAAGAGAACAAGAATGGGCTGAGCAATGCGAGAGAGGTTGAAAGGGAGAAGTGGGCAGAAGAAGTAGAAAGCATTACCAACTTTAAATTCTAAGCATACTGTTTTACAGCAGAAGAACCCAAAGGAAAGGATTGAAATGATTTCCATTAGCTGAGATAAACATTTTCCCAACCCCAATATATCTATCGTATAGTAGGAGCAAGAAGGCTGTATGTGGAAAAGTGGATGGAAGAAAGATGCTACTGAACTCTGCATAAAGATATAGGGGGGTCTATGCTTAGAAATTCAAAGTGATGTATGTCATGTGCTACCATTTAGATCTGAAGTTCTAGCTGCCTCACGTTCGAAGAAAAGGTCAAACTCAAAGTCACATCTGGCTTTGGAGCCAAAGAAACCCAAGAGTGGAAATGCTAAGTCTCAACACTAAAGTAAATGTTAGGAATGCAAATAAGAGTACTCCTGAATGGCATATTTGGAGACTGGCCAAAGCAAAAGAGCTTGATTCCCTCCAGCCCACCATGATATAAATCAGTCATGCTGTTAAAAACTGCAGTACAAGAGGGATGTGGATGCAGTTTGTAACAATGGGAACGTGTACTGTCACTTGTGCTCAAATACTTCCTAGTAGACCTGGAATTTGTAGTTTAAAGGATAAAATGATTACCAGCAGAAATGGAAAAAAATCACAGAAGTCAATTGGTAATGCTCTCTGCCTGTTCTGAATTCCTCCCCTAGCACAAGAACTTTGAGGCTAATTTCACCATGACTCGTGGGATGAATGTTGTTTCTTTTTCTGTGTAGAAATTATCTGTAAATGGTGGGTTGCTAGTTTAGTTTTATGAGCTACTAAAACTATTCTTTGAATAATAATTGGCCTGAAGTTCATCCGTTGGAAGAGTYCAATATTCAGCATTCAGCTCAGGGCAACAGAACATTGGTTCTGGAAGGCAAGGGATTGGGGAGAATTACTCCCTCCAGAGTCACGGCCACACCACATGTGGCAAGCCAAGTTTAAAATAGCTGCAGACTGAGAGGAGATATGTCATTTGAAAATTACTTGTGCGTTGTTTGAAGCAGCCGTTAACTGTGCAGCAAACAGATTCTGCAAATAGAATTGCTGTGTGCAACACAACCTGGGACTAATGTAACTTCCTGCTTCCGATTACCAAGATAAGCTCTGAAGCCTGCCATCCACATAAACTAATACCAAGGACTAGGGAACAGTGAAAGTTTTATGAAAGATGGGGAGACAGAAGCCAGTCCAGATGATCAAAATTACATCTCCACAAAGAACCGATTGCCTGTCCTTGATTCAAAACACTAACTCTAATAAGATCCTTCATCATACAGGGCCTCCCTAAGTCTGACATTGGAGAAGAGAGTAGTATTGTGAATTTCTAACCATGGAAGTTAAATTTAAATACAACTGGAGATGCATTTGTCTAGACAGGCAGCAACCAAAAGAGAAGGGAAAAGGAAAATCCAGCTGATTATACAGCTTACTGAAATGGTTCCATATGGTAAGTTAAACTAGATAAAATCAATGTTGAGATGCAACATTTTTGTTTTGCTTTGTTTTCCTTCTAAATTAGCCCTTCAGGTCTATTAAAATCAGAAATTTCAGCCTGTACTAGACAAATACTGTCAGTGCCATTTGAGGAAGATGTTGGGTTCATCCAAACAGAGATTCCTTTAAAATGCTAAGACTGACTAGAGTGTTCAAATATGGCATGGTCTTCTACTGCTCTGTTGGTAACTACTCTGTCTTTCTCCCCCACAAACATAAGAGTATTTTCTTGTGCTTTGATTCTTCTAACTCTCACAAGACTAAAAGTACTGGACTTGGCCTCTGTGGGTAGCAGGATATTGGCAGCTCAGTCCACTGAGAGCAAGGTAAATACCCTTAGCAGGTGTTGTATTCCTGGTGGTACTACCTTTTACATGTGCAGCAATAAGAGTAGCTCTGTGAAGCTAGCCTTCTCTGGCCTCTTCTCACAAGTTGCTGCTGTGAAATGTTTTGCTTTTGGCCAAATAAAATAATGTGTGTCAAGTGAAATGATGTTTTCCATCTTTCTTTTCTTCCTTTTTGAAAAAACAGAGCAAGTAAGCAAGAGCAAATTAACTAAAACCAAATGAATTTAGTTCAGTGTAAGCCAATTTTTCTATCTCCAAAAGTTTTGGTTCAGCAGCTGAACAGAAAAATACTTGCACAGCCTTAACCCTAACCAGAAGCATTCATTAAGGAAGCAGTGGCAGTCTGCACACTGCATAGGCGTTAACTTAAACATTTTAATTTGGGCAATTATGTTCTCTGGGCCCAATTCCCACAAGCTTAATCTGGATATTTTCTGTCATCACTTGTTGTATCCAACAGTTGTAAAATGTTACCATGAACTATTAAACAGCTGCTGCCTTCCACAGGTGGCTGCATTTCCGATTGAGGTGAGGATGTCTTCTCTGTTGCACAGAGGAGCTGTGAGGCTTAATTCATTTATGTTTATGAACAGTTCTGAAAGCTTCATTTGAAAACTGCTGTATTACCTGCAGACATTTCCTGGTAGAAAATGTCCTGCTAGAAAAGAGTGCAAAGTAAAATGGCAGCTTTCACAAAGACACACTAGATATACATCCAGAGCCAGACTGATCACAGGGGATATTCCCATATAATGCCCGGCTACACTCCGTGTTCTACATGCACATTTATGCAAATTTTATTTCAAAAAAAAAAATCAGTGCTCTAGTCCAACAGCTTTGGCCCATATGATTTCTCATCAGGATTACTAGTACAAGAAAAAAAAAAGAATGCACTAGTGGGCACCTCTAAGCAATTTCTACATAGTAAATACGAAATAAGAGAATCTAAAGTGTCTATTTCCAGGATTACTGGGAGAATTCCTTTAGGTCTTGGGTCTCTCTTCTGCTGCTCYATTAGACAATACCATTGCAATGACAGACACTCTCCAGATACATAAGGAAACTTTTTCAGTCTTAGTGGAGTATTGAATCAACAAACCTAGATTCTGATCTGAGCTTACTGCTATTTTATAAGTCAAGATGACTGTACATGAGCAGCCTTCATCCTGGGACTGACTGTTCTGTCACACCAATTGAATCAAGCATTTTGCTCCCTTACCTGAAAGAGTAAGGGAGAGAAGAACCCAGTTCCACTGGTCAAACCTTTGCTCATAAGCTGGAGCTATTACACACTAAATCGCTTCAGTGCTGGTGTCATATCAAAGACCTTGATGACTCCTTATCCAAAAAGTGTGTTTAAGAACAAAGCAACTTCACCAAAGTCCTCTGTGATATGATTGAATGACGAGAAGGACAAGCCCAAGGATCTCTGGGTTTTCTGATGAAATAAAGAAAACTCTTGAATAGCACCCGAGAGAATACTTTTCTTTTTTCATTCTGTATTGAGTTATGCCTTAAGAGTTTAAGATTTACTGCACATAGACAAGTGGGAAAATTAGCAGCTGGGCTCTGGGCATTACCAACCTTTGCTACATTCAGGCTAGCTCTTACGAACTGGAAGACTCCAAACAAGATGAATACCGAGGCAGAATAACCATTCACTTTCTGTAGCACAGAAAACAATCAAGCCATAATTTTCCATCCACTTGCTGGTATCTGCATAACTTCCTGATCTTAATCTGCCATATCTTACTACTTTTAATCACAGTCTTTTTGCCCTAAACAGAAAGAATGAACAAGGGAGAGAAAGACTGCATTCCATAGAGCTGTACAATTTTTTGCTTTTTAGGTTGTTTGCTATAGCTCTCTGTCCTTCTCCACAGGCAAAAACTTAACTCTTTTATGTTCAGAGGTAACTCACATTCAGGAAATTGTGAACTTACAGAACTTTGGGAAGTGTTTGACATCAACTGTTACAAGGATGTAACTATTAGCTTTCAACTACGATTTTCAAAACATTTCTCATGGAGAGGATATGCTTCATTTTACAGGGAAGGAAGAACTGACCAAGTTCACGCAGTGACTGAATGGCAAACCAACGAACAAAAACTAAACCTTTAAGCTTCCAATTACAGTTTGATCTGATAGGCCATACTACCACTACACTATTTCTATCTACTTATATATATTTTGCTGCAAATGTATACTTCACTTTAATAAATACTTCACTTTAATAAATCTCATTTCAGGTGAATTCTCTGTCCTGCAATACCACTTAAATGTAAGACAGAGAGGAAACAACGGAAGAAGAGAAGAAGGGAAGAAGAAAGGGGAACAGGGAATGGGGAAGAGGGAACAGGGAGAGGAGAAAGGGGAAGGGGAAAAGGTGGTTACTGAGTAAGAAGAAAAAGTAAGATGAAATGTTTAAGGACTACATTTAAAAATGGTTTGAAAAATAAAAATAAAAATAAAAACAAAAATAAAAACAAGCCTATGGCGAAGAGAAGGAGAAAGAAGTGACATTGCTGGTTCATGATAACTCCACACAAGAACATGCTCTGTTTTGGAGTTTTACARTCATTCTGTAAGTCTCCYCTACTTATTCCTAGACYGTKAAAACAGCAGAGATAGGAAAATGTCATATACTGCCCATAAAGGTACAGTGAACAAGCCTCTCATCTACTGCTAGCAGAGAYTTGGAAGAGAATGCAAAGCTTCAGAAAAGGAAGGCTGAGAGAAGGATATGAGCCTGAAACTACGACAATAACGAAAACATGCCTTGCTAAGCAGCCAGTGGTAGGAATGAGCTTGTAAATATAACAACAGAGTCCCCYCTCCACATTATGGTGTCTGTGCTCAGGTTATTCTTGGGCTGGAGGGCAACAGACCTCTATCCTAGAAACAAGGGAATTTTTCGGATAGGTAGTTGGATCGGTTAGATAGCTATATTTGGATAGGTTAGAGAGTTGCCTTTTTTTTTTTTCCCAACAACAACAGTAGCACTGAGGAAATATGGAATATAGTTTAAGTGTTTAAGTTGAAGTGTGTCAGAGACAAGGCCCTTTGTCCTTCCCCAGTGTTGTTCCTAGGACTACTCCCCTCCTGCTCTGCCTAGTGTTTCACTGTCTGGTGCGGCACAGACAGATCTCCCAGTCCGACTAATTAGTGTGGCTGCACCTGTAACAAGCTGTGCTGAAGAAGACAGACAATACTGACAGGAGACAGCAGTGGGATTTCAACTCATGGCTGCCTGCTCCAGGAACGCACGATAAAAGTAAAGCAGCAACCACACATTCAGCAGAGAGGAGCAGCACTGCAGGCAACCCAGCTGCATCATCCTCCATGAGGAGTGGGGGCATTTGCAGACCAGAGCCACAGGGAAGCCCATGGGAGAGGCTGGGTTTCCTCTTTCCGCATTATAGTGGGATGCCAAGAACCAGTTCCATWAGAGCACCCTGGAGCTCCCATTTCCCAGCCTCACACAGGTACTCTTGAGTACTAGTCCTATGGACTCTGGTACAAATGTATCTTGCTGCAAGCACAGATCTGCACATCCTCCTGCAACCCAAGAGCAGAAGGGCACCAATCAAATGTACCTATGATGAGTAGGAGGCTGGACTAGATAATCTCCCTACCAACCTATTTTATCCTGGGATCCTATGACCCAATTCAAAAGCAGAGAGTACAGCTGTGGAAGAGGATGCATGTTGGCCCTTCAACAGCTGTAGCATCAGCAGGCACTAGAGGCCTCTCAGCCCTTCATCTCAGTTTTTTTAGTTAAACACACAGCGTACTGATGGAAAGCACTGTGAAATGCTAGTCTCTGTCAATGGGCTCATCTCTGTCAGGCTATTTCTCCAAATCTCCAGTTCTTTACCTCCAGTGCTTATGCAGCCTTTGGTGATTGATATTTCTGGCATAGCTTTCCATCAAGAGCTGCTGCCTCCTGCCTTGCAGTATTTCTATAGGGGTCTTTGTGCTGCACAGGAAGAACATGCACTGAGAAGAACAAATGAAATGAAAGAGAAAAGTAGGAAAAGAGGCCAGGTAAGGAGAAGTGGATAGCAGCTCATGTAAGGTGTGGGTTGGAGACAAAATGGCACACAGAGAAAGGAGAGCAGAAAAAAAAGGCTTTGAATGGCAGGGAAAGGGTCATGAGAAACCAAGAGGGATGCCAAAAGTAGACAGAGACAGAAGGAGACTAGAGCAGGGAGCAGGAGCATGACAGAGAGTGGAAGACCAGAAACGGTGTTTTCATTTGTATTTTTATCTGATCCAGAAATGTGCTCACATAAAAAATGTCAACTTAGAAAAAAAAAAAAAAAAACAAAAAAAAACAGCTCAACCAAAGAGAAATGCAATCTTGACAGAACAGCCAACTTAGGAAAGAGTTGTCTGCATAAGTGATCAGTTTAAACTAAACTGAGAATTCCCATAGTCCAATCTTCGTTTTGATCCCTGCTCTCTGATCCTGGGTTTAATTTATTCTCCTAACTAAGTGGGTCAACAGCACCACACCAAGGCGGCTGTAGCCATTCTGTTTTTCAGCTCCGAGCTACCACAGCATCGTGCTAAATTATGGAAATACCCCACTTCTCTCAAAGCAAACATAGGGTCTTCTAACCTAATATGGCATTGCAAATTCCTTGATATACAAGGCCCAGATTTGCCTCAGGATTTGTTTAACTTGAACATCTTTACTCTTAAAAAATTGGAAAAGAGGAAGCAGTCTTAAATTGAGAGGAGAGAGTCAACAGGCCTTCTTTCGTTAGATAATGACTCTGCCTGTACTATACTTAAGATTTAACTCTAAGCCCCTTCCATGAAGTAAAATAGTTGTTTGCTTTTTGTGTTTGTGTTTGTGTGTGTGTGTGTGTGTGTGTGTGTGTGTGTGTGTGTGTGTGTGTCTTAAAGGAAGTAGATCAAATTCAATAAAGTGCTGAACACTCCTGCCCTTTGCTTTGTTGGTTATTTGTCCTTACCGGCAACTGGCCTCCCTGGGAGCATGCAGGCTTGCAGATGAAATGAAATACAATACAGCTGTATTCTGTACAGCATCTCTCAAGTAAACAGGATCACAATTGCTCTGCAGGCTAAATAATAAATAACTGCACAGAGAGAAGGAAATTAAGAGGCAGAAATGATGGAAGAAAAACAGCTGCTTCCAAAGGAAGAAAGTACGACTCTGTGGTTAAGGCTCTGGCTTGGGAAATGATAGTCACAGGCTTTGCGCTTGACCTTGAACAACTTGCCTGACCTACGTAGGCCTCAGTTTCCAGTCCACGACTTTTGGAGTTATTAGATCTTCCCAATCGTGTGAGGACACAAATATAATCATGTCTACGGGGTGCTTTGATACTATCAAGACAAGGGTCACTCAAAGGGCTATTTAGGTAGAAGTGTGCTGGAAAGTAATGACAGTTTGGCAGTTTGAATCTTTCATTTTACTGATACCTAAAAAAGACCTCACTGAGTGTGATGATGCCACTGAAACAATTTAGCAAATCGTGTTGAAATAAGGAGGCGAGAAGCAAATTTTGCCRCAGTAGAACAGCCTTGTCTCATATCCAGTAAGACAGGAGGAGATGGCAGCCATCGTATTCTTCAAAAGCAGTTTCACTCTGGGGACAGCTATTAAGGAATGGAATGGCTGCCAGTGACAGAACTGTCTGAGCATGTTAAATTTGGATACCATGTGGTACTGTGGTCATTTATAACCATAATTCTAACAGTACACAACATATTGCTTATCACTATCAGAGGGTCAAGAAGGATGGCTAGAAAAATGCCTTGCAATCTGCTGCTCAGCAGTTCAAACACGGAAAAGCATGAAAAGTGATGACCCAAATGGCTAATGAACGTGCTTCATTACATGTTGACTATGAACAGCAGGCCGATATAATACTTCTCAAAATAAGATATGATTTTGAAAGTATTTTCACTTTTTTTGGACCAACCTAATGAAGTGAATTGTCTGTTGTAGCAAAAAAAAAAAAAAAAAAAAAAAAAAAAAAAAAAAAAAGGCTGGTGTACTTCCCACTCTGACTGCAGAGCAGGGAGGCTGCAGACACTCATGGCCTAGCTGCTTGCAGGTCATGCAAAAGAGAGGTATTTGGGGAAGAACAAACTTTACTGGCTCAGGCTGCCTCTTGCTCAAATATTAYAGTCTTCCTTTCCTTAAACATTTCATTTCATAGATGGTTGCCTCTTGTCCCCTGAAAGCTGAATCAGTGGGGAACACAGTCTTCCACTGTCCATTCCCAGATGCAGGATAGTGCAGGATACTCACTAAACTCTTATTGCAGAGTGTTCAAGCACTCCCCTCTCTGTCACAAGCTTTAGGTCCCTGCTCCCTTAGGGCTGCATAACTAACATTGCAGAGGGACAGAAAGAGAAGGACTGGGCAGTGGGGTGGCAAAGACACATCTGCTTCACAGGACAGATGAAGGAAACACCTAGAGACYAGAAGTCAGCTCCTTGCTCTTTGATAAGAGTCTTCAGGAGCTCTGCCTCTCCTTCCTGATTCTCCTGTCACTTCCAGGCCCACTGTACCCTCTCCTTAAACGTAATTAGGGACAGAGCTATGTGTTAGGATGTGTAGAAATGAAAGAGGGCCCAGGCTCTGGAGAAACCAAAGGGGAAGCACTGTGAAAGCTTGAGAAGCCATGCTRAGTCCAGACTGCTGCTGCCTCTGGGCAACTGGCCACATGGCTACCAAAGTCTCCAGCTGTGCTCCATGAGATCAATTCCCACCTCTCTGCTTGCCTACCACATCATTCGCTACCTACCAGCCACGTGATGTTAATACAACATAATACTGAACAGGATCCTGAAAAGAAGAGGGATCCAAAACAGCATGAAGTGTGCTCCAAAGCAGGTAACTTAACAATTCACACCACCAAAGCACCTTACTGCCTGTCCCTGCCTTCCTGCATGGCACTACGCCCTGGAGGAGGCACAGTGCTTCACCTGTCAGCATCTCCCTGCTAGAAAGACCTTGTATTCATTCACTGTTTCCACTTACGTAGCCTTTCTGGGGAAGTGCAACTCAGTGGGTGAGTGCCAATAAGATCTTTAAATCTCCTAGAGATTTTTCTACCCCATGAGAGAGTTTCCTGGAGCCGGGTGCTTCAGATTGATAGCTCGGCAGGTATCCCACCGATCTAACGACTGCTTTTGTGTCAGCTGTTGGAACTACAGACTCATTTCCTAAAGATCTCTCACCTTACACAGAACATCTTTCTTCCATTCTTTACCCGGGCCCTGAGTCAGATCCAAGCTGTGCASAGAAACACTGTTTTTTTTATCAGCCTCCAGAAGCAGTGTGCGTTAAATAAGACACATCTCGTTTGCAGGCCTTGCGTTACCATAGCAACGAGATCAGGCCCAGTTTGGAGAACGATGGGCAAGGGAAAAAAGATGGAAGAGGGATCTACAGATAAGCGAGGGCTGCTTCTGCTTTTGCCTGTTGCACGAGGTGCAGAACAAGAGGAGTCTCTGGGAGCAACATCTGGCTGTGCYACTGCCTGTGCAAAAAGGACATGCCCCTGGAAACTGCAGCTCATGAGCATATTCAGAATCAAGAGAAAGGCTGAGGATACAGGACAGACATTGACTGGCTTTATACTAAGCCCCATGGGCCCATTAGACATTAGCATCTTTATCAYTGAATTAAAACACTGCATCAGTCAAAGAGATCAAATCACAGCTGCACTGATGTCTTCATTCTTTACACCAGTATTTAAGCTTTGCTACTGGAACCCTTCCCTATATTGTCACTTCTGGCAGCCCTACCACTAACCAATAAAATAAAACACAATAGAGCAGCTCTCTCATGCCTGAGTCTGTGAGAGCTGTCCAGGCGGACTGGTGAGGAAATCAAGCCACRATGGCAAATCGGAAGAAGTCTATGTAACCAGCTTTGGCACAGTTCAGCAGCTTAGCTACACACCTCCTAATAGCTCCTGCAACCTCATGGCTGAAGCCATTTCTTGAACTCTGCTAGGGTTCAAGTTAACTTCCTCTGTCAGAGTAGCCTAGGCTGTGACTAAGCCTGAGAAAAATCCCTCCAGCACCCTCGTCTACCTAGTCTCTCCTTGTTCAGACGGGGGCAAAAAGCTCAAAAGCCCTGGAGCAGCTGCTGTGCTCGAGAAGCAGCTCTTGTCTCCTTCTAAACTGCCCCCAAAATGGATAGCTGGTAAAAATGTTTACAAAGCTAAAATACTGACACTCTGGGAAAATCCTTTCTACAGGGGTAGAAGGACTACTAGAGGGACCCTACATATGTCTTGACATAATGTATTAGCCTTGTGCATATGGCMCTGATTTTTATGCTGACCTCTGCTATCTGGGGTTCTGCAGAAAGGATAAAGAAACCAGGTGTCACTAAGGGGAAGAAGCCTCTTTAAACAGCAGAGRAAAGCTTTGAAGCTGACAGATCACAAGTTTGGTCTAGCCTTTTAGAGTGAATATGAACTTTTTTAATGCATCTGTCATTACCTTTTTCAGTGAAGGCAAAATAAGCAATAATCAAATGCTGTAGCTTCCCAGGCTTCTTGCCTGCCACCCTCCTGAACAGGACTCTCTGTATAGATTGTGCCCTGTAAAAGTCATGTCTCAGCAGAACTATTTCAATTTCTAGAGCCGGGTTTGGAAGACAGGATTTCAGCCTCTCTGAGCAACATCTAGGTTTCATACCTCTGGTTCTTCTCATGCTACTGCCTCATGCAGATATGCAATCATACTATAAGCTTTTCTCCAGATCCCCTACTTAACTTCAAGCAGACCTATATAGCTTTAGGTAGSATATTACAGCAATGAGGGGCCATGGCTATTCCTCAAAATATTCCTTTCTTCCCATTAGTAACCCACCATGATAAGCAGCTGTATCCTCATTGCTGCTACCAGCCACTTGCAGGCCACTGGATCTGCAAAGAAGGACAGATCAGCCTGTCATAAAGTAAGAGGAGTGCATAAACTGGGAGAGAAAGGGGAAGGAATAAGCATTGACAGTCAAAACGCAAAAAAGATGAAATGCAATTTTTCTTCAAATGCCTGAAGACAAGACAGATCTCCCAGGTTCTTTCCCTCCCTTGCCCTCCTGCCTGGAAAGAGAAGAGGCAGTTAACATAGGAAAGCCCCTCAAATAAGCCCTGACAGCCACATATTCAGAAACTGATGGCATTTCCCTAAACACTGTTTGTAAAATGGTAATTATCCAGCAGGCAGTGACAGCTGGCACTTAGCACTCAGAGAGAACATGAACGGACAAGAAACGGATCCTGCCGTAATTGAGCAAAGGGTAAAGAAATATATAAAACATAATCAGAAAAATACGAAGATTGCCTGCTGTGCTAATAGGTCACTTCAGTTTCCTGGTTCATCTTGAAGTGATTGAGTGTGAATGCAGAATCAGACTGATACCTCCAAATCATTCAACTGGAAGCTGCACCTCTGAGAGGAGCACAGGCAGCAAGGAATCCAAGGGACTAAGCCAACAGCATTGAGCACATGAGTGCCAACTCAACTGTGAGCTTTTCCACAAAGTGTCCACAACATCTGCTTTCCAACTTGGGTCATTAGATCAGTTGTTAGGAATAAGAACTTCTATGCATGTTTCCTCCCAGCATCAGTACCTCACCCTTAAAGCAACACAGCTGCRCCTCAACATGGCAAAGCAGAGTCCTTCTTTGGAAGCATTTACATTGGAAAAAGCACCAGATGATTTTCTTCAGAGAAATCTCTTGAACTGGATGAGGAGACTGTTAGGTTAATCTTTGAGGTCTTCCACTTCTCTGGTTTTCAACTAAAGARAAAGTCTACTTCTGGGACATTTTTAGGTCAACRGAGCAGTTTAGATATCAGTTCTATCACATTTCCTGCATGGCCCTGAGATAGGGCTCATCTTTCGTTGCTTTGATCCTTCACCTACAAAATGGGTTACAAGCTGATGTATGTTTGCTCTGCCATATTTTYGAAGAAGGGGCCCCTCTCTTACTACGTCCTATCTAAAGTCTAGAAGGATGAGTCCTGAACTCACCCAAGTGAGTAACACAAGTCAAGACTTTTCACCTCATGTAAGAGTCACATTCAAAGAGAATAAAAGAAGTCAGGTGAAAGTAAACACATATTTACAAGCTGGGTGGTATATCTGAGCTTGTGTTTTTTAAATTCCTGTTCTCTGGCCATTTGATTTGCTTCCCTGTTGCTCTAATTAGGATTTTATCTCCCTCCAACCTACTGCAGAAAATGCTTCAAGCTCTCCAGAATGGCCTGCGACCTGTTTTGCCTGCAAGTTTACTGTTAGGATCCGGTAGCGGGTATGTTTGATCCCAACTCATGATATGCCAGTAAGTCATTCATCTACTAACTAGTTAGTAGTTCTAGCAACACAACAATGCTCAGATGAGTGTGGTCAGACAAGTACATATAACAGAACACTAAAAAAATAGAAGGAGCTTTACTTTGCCCTTTTTTATTGGGAGTCAGCATTGCACAGAGTTAGCCTGTGCCTGAGATAAAACAGAAAAGGCATGTGACTACATTCATCCCACTCTCTTAAACTGCATTTTGCAGCTTCAGCTACAGCCAAATTTCTAGACAATGACATTATTATTTATCTGTTTAATTTTTGTGACCAGGTATGCCTCCAGTGTTTCTGATGCCATAAAAGTAAACAGGAAAGAAACAATTCTTATTCTCCAGAACTTGCAAACCCAGGAAGAAAATTCAACAGTTAGCTCACTAGGAAACAGCTTAGAGAGGTGGGAGGGAAGGCAAGGGAAGAGCAGTCGCAGGACAATCTCATATTGAGTAGCTGCTCTCGTACTGCAGCTTGCCATTTCTTCTCCTTTATCAACAGATACCATTCATGAGAAAAATTAAATTGTCCTAATGGACCTATACAATTTTAGCATACAAAGACAAAATCCTTAAAGCTTCCGTACTCCTGCTAAGCACGCCTTCTTCCGCTCCCCTGCTATACTTCTGTTTTACTAGGTGTTGCCAGCACTTGCTCCATCACAGAAAACGACCTTTAAGCTTCTTTTCATGCCATATTCTCCTTGGCGCCAAGTCTGTATGTTAATAATTTTCTCAGCACCCATGCACATTTAAAATAAGATAGATTTTCTCTGCTGTAGACAGATACACCTCTGCACAGTAATTCATTATGCTACTATCTCCAAAGCTGTTTCTTTGAGAAATATGCGTACAGAGTTGTATTAACAGTGTATAGTTTCTATGATGATAACAGATGATTTGTTTGACTAGGTCTCTTATGTATCAGTCTAACTATTTTGTAGTTTGTATGTGATTTATTTTTGACTGTCTTAATAAAGTTCAAATATTACTTTCCCTGGGTAATCAATCTGCTTTCTTTAAACTACTGTTAAACTCTTTCTTTAATGAACATGAGTTTGAGTAAAGAATTTATCCTACAAAGCCACTGATTTGAAAGTTATCGATATATTTCTAAATGGACAAGTACAAGTAAATTGAAAAGTGAGATTTTTCCATCAGATGACATTAAAATATATGCATGTTTTCAAGTACAAAGTAATTACTTTTAGCAGTAATAGAGCATTTATTGTAAGATATATTAAAGAAACACCAACAATGAAATTGCTAATGTTGCAATTTAATTATAAACCCTTCTGCATGCCAACAAATTTTCACTATTATTTTTGCTGCTACTCTTGATCTGTAGCATCTTGTCTAACAGAGTTTATTATGCATTTTTTAATATAAATTTCTTTCATAGCCTCTCCTTATCTGCCATATATGGAACACTGCAGACTCACAAAAGATGCTACACAAGAGTATTTAAGGTTAAATAGAAAAATGAGAGTAATTTTGATTAGGTGAAAATTTTGATGTAGCCATTTAATGAAAGGCTTCCTTGTAACACATACCTGCTGGAGACTAGAGGTAAGAGCAAATGTTCAGTTGCCATATGGGGAATTAATTTCAGTGTAGTCATCTTGAGGTAGCGCAGGATTACCTCTGAGTAAACATGCATATTCATTATCATTTTTAATGTATTTACCACAGACTCGTTTGTTTCCCTGTGAGGTTCCACATGCAGTATAGTTTTGATGTTTGCTGACTTCCCTGTGCTTAAGTTTACCAGTCTCTTGATACAATGTATAGCTTCACTGATTTTTAAGCCTGGAGGGGAAGAGCCTGTATCATCTAGCATTTCTTACCAAGTGATGCAGGGTTTACATTTTGCCCATAATTTGCCATTTCTAACACCATAACTTGTGAATGAGGCAATGAAAGCCTTCTGGAAAGACATCCAATGTTGACTTGAAGAATGTAGAGCTCAACACATCTTTGGGTAATGTAACTTACGTTACAAAATATATTCAGAGAATACATAGATTTCTGTACACATATGCACACACACTCATACACTCAAAATAAAAGCAACTTACTGCTCCTCTCTGTCAGAATAGTATGAAGCATATGTCAGTTGGCTTTGGTTACTGTCCAATCATACTCACTGCTGTTGGAGGATACTTCTCCTGGTTTTGCCATCTACAATCCACCTGGAATTCAGCATAAGTACTTAACACATATCAATTTAATAAAACACTCTAAACGCCGCTGCAAGTTCAGGAAGATGCTGCACATCATTGTCAGTAAGGTTTTTGTCACTGTCAGTGAGTTACTCATGTTGTCTCTGTTGGACATCCCTGATGCGCTTGTTTGGTTTCTGTGGGAGGCTTGCAGATGTGGAGTGCAATGTGGAGTGCAAGATAAGTCACAAGGATGAGTATAGGCCAACTCAAGTTTGCCCTGTGCACACCCCTAGATCATCAGATATGAAGCAGATCAGAAAACCACATAGCAGAGTTAGTATGATCCACTTCTCTGTTGGGCATCATAAGCCTGTCAGCCTACTGTATTACCAAAGGCGCCAACCCACACAAGTACATTTCTATGACTTTCTCCCTGGAATTGAGTGATTCTGATCAGTTCTGACTACAGAAAGAAAACTCTTGCTCTGGCCTGCCTTTCCCTACAGCCAGCTCTCACCACAGGACAGGGAGAAGGAGAAAAACGCAGGGAGAATAGAGAGGGAGGTATCTGCACCTGTTCAGGCACATGCGCATTAGCAAGAAAGCCCACAGAAGTGTATGTGAAATACCAGCAAAAAGGGAAAGACAAGAGGTCACATAGAAAGAAAAAGGCATCAAAGGAGAAGTAAATGTAGCTATGCACAAGAAACAGATCAAGGAGAAGCAAGTGGGCAAGAAAGTTTGGACTAACCAGCAGGACCAGCCAGGAGACACCTGAGCTGCAGATGTGCACAGAAACACTAGGAACCAAGTGCAAACATTCACAGACTGCCATACATAGCATTAGTATAYATGAAGAATCATAAGCTCATTTGGGTGAGAAAGGACCTCTGGTGCATCATTCAGACTATCTCTACGCATTGTGCAGGCCTGATCACACCTAAACCATCCCTGACAGATGGGTGGCTCATCTCTCCCTTGAATATCTCCAGTGCTGGTGCCTCTACAGCCTGCACCAGCAGCTTGCCYTGTCACCAAACTGTTCTTAGAATTAAACAGTTTTCCTCATATTTTTAACTAATTGTTCCCTGCTGCACTTCAAGACCACTATGTTTCAGGCCTGTTTGTACCAACCACTGAGAAAAATKGATCCCCATCCTCTCAGTAACATCCCTTTATGAATTTGTAGACAGTGATTGCATCTCCCTTCACACATCTTTCCTTCTCAATGAATATATACTAGCCTCCTTAATCTTCTCATTTATGCTATGCTTTCCAAACTTATCAGCATTTTTGTCACTCTTCTTGGAGCTTCCTCCAATACATTGTGGCTTTGGGACTAGGAGGAAACGGCACTAACTCAGCTTTCTGTCCCTCATGTGTGCCATGTCCACTCATGAAAGCTTGAGGACTGTCTTTATTTTCTTTCCTGAATGCTATTTGCTTCCTAAATACCTTCCCCTTCACCTTCCTGAAAGATTCTGCTGCACACAGACACACACACACACACTTTTTTATATGACAAAGGAAAAGTATATAAATAATAATTTATATTATTATAAGATAAATATAAAGGCCTTGCATAGTAGGGATTTCAAAACTAAAAGGTATCTTAAAAGATAGCTGGGCTAGTTGTGATGAAGGATGTCAGGAGTAGAGAATGAGGAAGATGAGGGTGGCATTTTGCACCAAYGGAAGAAGTTTCATTTGATGGTACCCCTACTGTGGACTTAACACTGTGAAAATCAGGACAGCCTCTTGCTGCCCCTGAACCCAAATGTTATGCAAATCTGAACAGTCCATATCCACTTACTCATGCTCATTTGTCTYCTGGGCCCCTACATACTACCTCCATCATTCTTTCCTCCCTGTTTAAAGCCTCCACTTGCAAGATCTGTTAGTCTGGTTCTCAACMGGTCTGCCCCCCTATTGTTAAACTGATGCACATGAATGGCTTCTACACAATGCAAAAATGCCTCTGGCACTACGATTTTAGTTGCAAATGGAAAACCTACATGGGGAAAAAAAATCAAGAAAGGAAGCACCAAGCAGGTCATTTGAGATATTATGCAGCTGCCTCCAATCACTTGCTTTAGCTTCTAAAAAGTCTCTCAGGGGCTGAATTAGAAGATGGACCTTTAAAAACGTCTGAAGACAATATTCAGTAGAGTACCRGGAATGCCATAGCATTTCCTTTATGGATTTCACAGAGAGAACAAGTCCCGAGCAAAATGCATAATAAACATAACACTCCAGGGTTCAGTGAAAAGACATTATGACAATGAAGGGACAATCATTTCAAAGGGTCCCTAATTTACATCTGCAATCAGCTGCCAGCACAAAAGCATGCCATTTCTCTGTAACAGMCTGACCTGACCACAGGTACAGTGAAACACTCCACCAAGAGACCACAGGGTACTCATTTGCCCCAAACTACTTAGAAACTAGAGAGCAGGATAAACCAACAGAATTTCAGCTCTACAACTCTACAACTACAACTAAAGGCTACAGATCAGGCTCTAAGAAAATCATCTGTAACCCATTTTAGTTACAGGTTTATTGCCAATGACAGTAACTTATAGATGCTTCTGTGTGGTGGACTAATGGTAACTAGTATTTCTTTTCAATACCCTGCTGCARCATCAAGCTAAGCACAGAATTTATTAAGTTTCATGGAATTTTCTGTCTGTTCTGGAAGCTGCAGTTTTTTACTCTGCYTGTACCAATCTGAAGAGAAAATCTGAAAAATCAGTCAGGAAATGGAAAAGTATCTTATTCCTCACAACAAAAAGAGTATGAGATGTAAAATATCACCGTTTTGATGTGCTGGCAAACTTCCTGGAATCAGTCAACCAAAGATAACTATGTTTATAAATATTAGGGATATGAAGATACTGTATATAAATTGCATTTTTATTATTATTATAAAAGTGTTTTTTTTAAAAAAAAARGGAAAAGAAATAGCTCTGCACTGTATTCTAAACATACACATCGGCTTGTTTTGTGCTGTGTGTAGCATGTTGTTAATGGGAAGGAAACTGAATTGCACTTTCTCCCTATGCCATGAACAGAGCAAAGCAGTGATTCCCTTTTCAACTTCTCCCAGCAAGAGCCACTATCCTTTTAGTATGGTGGAACACAGTTACGGCAGCACAGACTAGAAGCACTCTGAAGATGATGATGATTCCTTASACTTTTATGCTGCAGACCCATTACCATGGTATCTAAGAATCTTCCTTGCAAAATCAATAGCAATAACAAAATCCCTAGTAGACTTCATGGAGTCTCTCAAGCGATACAGCTGGGACTGTGCTGGGGAAAGAGTTCGGGATGCCTGCAGCTTGTTCCAGCTTATCCCAGCAGGTTTTATTATCGGGAGAGGTTCAGGAGTGCTGCTCATAGAACTCTCATAATCCAGATAATTGCTTTTCTCTTCTTTTTACAATTGGTATTTTGTTCTTGTTAAGACAAGAGAATCGTAGCACTTGCTGAAATACTAGATAAGCTTCTCCCCCACCTATATACATTCTGTTCATGAGCAAGTGCCCCTTAGGCTACGCCACTCTGAGACCCTGAGCACTCGGCTCTGGCAACCCCTCTGCAGTACTCCTAGCTCTCCTAGTCTTCCCTCAGGCTCATCTGTGCAGCTCTGCTCGGGAACCTGCTCTGCCATACAGTCACACCCCCATGGAAAGCTGGACCCCTCTACAGACCTGCTAGTGCACCCCAGTCCTGAGCAGCCCCTGCCTCTGCTGTTCTAGTTCTTGTGTAAATCTATTCCTATTTAATTGCTCCCTCTCCCATCTTGCAGCTCTAACAGCATCTACATTTTCATTTGTCATCTTTGCTTGACTCCTAGCCTTCTTCTCCGTACGCCCTGCAGTAACAGACAGCATGCCACAACTGATTCTGCTTGCAGTCTGCTCTCTAAACTATAGCTGGAAAACAATTATTACCCTACTAGTAAACCTAACTGAAATCTATTGAGTTGACTGTAAGCTAGCTCCATGAAACAGAGGTAAACAATTAAGGCACAGTGATTACTCTGCAGAGCGTCAACTCCCTGTCATCTGAGCACTGGATTGGTGGTGTCAAACGGTCCTAGCCCTGTCTGGGATGTTAGGCCATTCCCATGCACCAGAAAGGTCTCTCTCTGCACTGAGAGGCTCTTTCTTACCTTTCTTATCATGGCTTTGCATATTCTGCTTCCTTGGCAAATAACTACTCACCGTACAGCCATGGGCTTCAGGGACATGACTTTCATCCCAGTCAGCCACCAGTTTACAATAAGTACGAGTAAAACATCCCAGCATTTAGCACTCCTCAGTCCAGGTGTAAGACACAACAGATAGATTCTGCATTAGATACTCAAACCGCTCCCAAAACGAGGGCGGATAGTTGTACACAGAAACAGCTGGAGGAGGATCTTACATCATTCCTGTGCTATAAAATCTGACTTATGTTGCATTCTTTAAGAGCAGAAAGAAAAATTCTGCTCACATTCGTATACAGGCTTACTCTCGTTTGGGGGAAACAGGACTGCCGGCATTCAAGATCAATCAGCCCTCAACGGGTTTCAAGACATGGAGAATCATGCCTTGTTTGCTTTTTTATTGTAAATGTTAACTAAACGCAACTTTAGTGAAAGGTGCCAGCTTGATAGCCCTGGAGACTAACCTGCTAAATTCTTTTCTCAGTTGCAACACTGTAAATCCAGAGTAATTCCAACTATAATCAGTAGAGGTACTTCAGAACTGTAGCTACAGATGGATTTTGGCACTGGTACTTTTGGTTCTAATCCACAGCAGGAAGAGACCAGGCGTAAGTCCACAGTAATGCTCCCAATGACTTCAGCAAGACCCAGATTTGATTCCACAACAGGAACAGCATAGGCAGCAGCAGTATATGCTTTTCCAAAGTAAAACTCAGTAACGTTCCTCCACACCACCCCACCTTGCCAACTAACATGTCTCATACTTTACCTGGATCCCTGTTGGAAAGAACAATTCTGCTTCATAGCTTGCATACAGCAAACTCACCAAGGACACCACTCAGGAACCAAGGATAAGATTTTCCGGAGGTAACTGACTTTACCTTAAACATCTGCACTCAAAACAATGACTCAAAACTGATCTTTTCATCACCGTTTTCAGAGGAAGAATAATTGCAGTAAAATTAAGTACTTTGGATAAAAACACTACAAATGGCAGAAAGAAGTGGTGTGCCTGAATGATGGCTTTCAGCGCACCTGGATGCCACTGGTGTAATGCTGCTATATGCTACATCTAAAAGGAGGACTGTATTCTCTACCTCTTCAGTCCCACTTCAGAGTCCCCTGGACCCTTGATGTGAAATCACTAAATTGCAGCTTCAACTGGGCCTTGACTCTTGTCTCTGCTCAATTGACCTATAAACCTGGAGATCTCCAGGATAGATCAGATCTCTGCTGTACACCCCGGTGATACAGTCAAGAGTCTATACGCCTAAATAAACATATCCCTTTCATTTTTCTAATTTTCCTTTCATGGAAGAAACTGATACTGGGCCAGATCAGTTTATCCAAAAGGGAAAAAGTCTGACTTTGAACCAGCTRTAATCCAAGGCTTGAAACAAAGGAGTGAAGTAGTTCACTGAACAGTCCTCTCCCCTTGCCTATTCCTTCATTTCTGTGGGCTTTCTACACTGCACATGAGATTATTTATGATGTTGACATCATCCTGAGGTTCTCTCACTGCTTCATAACAGGCTTTAAAAACAGAGAGTTTTGGCTCAGGAGTGTTGGATAAGATTCAGAATGAAAGCACTAAGTGTTTAGGGGGGCTCCAATCCACAACACCTCCAAAYCCTTGGAAACTAAGCTGTCATTCAGGACAGAAGGCTGGTGCATTCTGTGATGTGTGTTGTGAAGAGTGGGTGTTCTATTGGCCCTGCTGGCCCAAAAGCTTACAGCTGCTTGCCACGGTGAACAACAGGACTCACAAGTTTTCTGAAGGAGAGCACGTGCCCATCACAACTTTCTTTACTCTCTCACCTTGTGCCCTCAAATGTCCAAAGACAGAGACTTCAGTCAGCTTGTATCCTTCCCTCAGCCTGTTTCTTGTGTGTTTGTAACTGCCCAGAGCAGGGAGGAAATCTTTTTCCTCTGTGTGGAGCTCTCCTGTGGGTACATGCAGGATACCCACTCCTGAGCACCTTATTATGCAAAATATATTGATAAAAAAGAGCAAGATCAGAGCAAAGCAGTAAAACAGTCAGATAATTAGAATGGTAACAAAATGAAAGGGTCAAATACGCCTGTCTTGGTTATGAATAGGAGACAAGGWATCATTATGAATGGCAAAGGGAAAAATAGAAGCACATGTAGCCTGAACCTGAGRAAAACTTCCTGACAGTAAGATATGGCAATTTATGGAACACCTCCCAAAGCACACAACTGAGGCCTCATTGCTAGAAAGGTATCGAAAGAAACCCTGCTTGTAYCTAGCTCATTGCCCAAAAGGCATGCTTATTCTGCAAACAAGTCAGCTACGCTTACCACTCCTTTCACTTCCAACTGGATGTTCTCATCCGTGTTGCCTGTCTTGAACTCACAGGCAGTTTGCCGCTGTGCAGATGTTTAGCAGATGTCATCTCCCTCCCTCCAGTGGTTAAAGTGATTTCAGAATGAGATGATAATTAGTCCCTGAAAGGCAGTCTGCAGAATGCAGCAGGGTGCCGTAGGTTGCACTCCAGTGCCATTGAGAGCTGGAACTCAACACAGGTAAAATGTTAAGCCATGGTCATAATGCAAGCTGGTTTCTCAAGGTGCTTGCCTACACTCACTGCTTTACTCACTGCTTAGCAAGCTAGTAAATAGGTTCCACTTAGCAACACAGCAAGTGCCAGACTGTACTGGTCATGGTGTTCATCTAGTCTGGTAGTCTGTCYGTGACCACAGTCAGTACTCGATGTACAAGCACTCTAGAAAAATAGATGTGCAACACCTTGTTCCCATATATTAGGCCTTATTCTGAGCTTTGAGAACTGAAGAAGTCTTAAACCTTAACGCACACTTAAAGCACATGACTGGCTCTCCTCTCTAGAATATATTGTCCTTGATTACAACAATTCTGGATGCTCTCAATAAACATTTTTTTTAAGCCCTGATGAAAACTAGCTGTTGGTAATGTCACTTGACAATGATTTCTACAGCTAACCTGCCTGTCACAGGAAAACAATATTCCCCCTTTATTCATCTTGTGACTTTATCAAACATCTCTTACGCTTGCCTATAAAAACCAAGATTCTTTCTGTGACTCTCAGACTGGTCATGAACACGCACACTTTTACACAGTCCTTCYTCTTAGCAACATCTAAACTCTGTTGATTCCAAACTTTCAAAGAATGTTTCTCTTTGCATGAGAATCCTCCCAGGTACATGATTATTCCTGTTAGGCAGCTCTCAATCACCACCCCTTCTACAGAAGCCCTCTTCTAAGAAAGGGTGGCCAAGACTACACTTACTACTCCAGTTGAGGTTCCAGCACTGAGAAAATAAGGGCATTAATCCATACCCCAAAACACTAACACATTGCAAAGCTGTCCCCATAGTCCTTGGTCCCTGCCATTTTGCAGGTACGCACCTTTGGTAACACAGTAGCATACGTAGCCTATGTCCCCTCTGTTACCTCCTCAGCTTTTTCTTTTTGTTTTAAGCCTTGCATTCATAGGCCCCACACTTGGCACTAGTACTGTGTACATTCAAGGACTGAATAAACAAGGAATATAATTACTACTTCTCCATTTTAGGGAGGAGGAATATAAATGAGTGGCCTTCTAAAGGGTATTCCTGTAGAAAAAAAGACATGTTGTGTCTTCACTAAATCCATATATTAGGCTTTTCCATTATAATCAATAAATCAGTTTCCTTTTTATATGGTGATGTTGGCTCAGTTGTGATTTTTTGATGGCAAAATTCATTACTCAATTGTCTCATCACTTCCTTTCTAAGTTCAAAAACATCCATTAGCACCACTATGTGAAGCCCCATTAATCTGCTTCCGTTATAATAATGTTCTTATTCTTTCTTAGTGTCTTTATTGCATCCCACTCATCCTTGTTGTCTCATAGGAGCTTTTAATTAATGCATTAAGAACTGCTATAAAGAACCAACATTTTTTAAAATCTAGCATTTTTCATTATTGGACAGAAATTAACCAAATTTACTCAAGTGACCCTGCTCTAGAATGAGGAGTGTTTTGCACACTAGTATTCTCTAGGAGCTTCCTGGTTTCCACAGGAAAAAGTACAGTTAAAATACATTCTTACTGGCTCCAAGTAGTCATTTGTTTTTGTTCTATTGCTGTGTACTGGAAAATGTTCTTCAGAAAGGGAAAGATCTGCCACATCCACCTTGCCCATACTGTTTTTGGACTTTGATTTGTTTCTTAATGCAAATCAACAAAATATATGATACAGAAAAAAAGCACCTGAAGGGGGACATCAAATTAAGGCGAGAAGGAATTCTCAGATCCTGAGGACATCAGAGGTGATGCCTTATTCCCTGCTGTTACCCTTGAACTTGAAATCTGTCCTGTCACTTAGACTCATTCCACGCTGAAAGAAAACATGGGGCAAAGCTACACTGATTTAATGGACTTCTTGTATTTGCCAGCTTCTTTCTTTCTTCCTGCCCTGAAGAATTAAGGAGATAAACACTCACTATTTCTACAACAGACTTGTACAGTGACTCAGAGACAGCTCGGGTAGTKGTAAGACCCTTGGGCCTTGAGTCAAAATATCTGTTTCTTCATCCTCCCTCCAGCAAATGTCTCCAGAGAAGCCATTTCACCTGCTGCTTTCTGTCTCCTGTTCAGATTGCTGGTGCCACAGACAACGTCCCCGCACAAAGCAGCCCCGCTTTCTGCTGAGGTCTTYAGGTGCTACACTAACGCAGCTGAGCCTAGGGGCTGCTGCTGTCCTAAAGATGAGGGCTTGTGGGAATCATCCCTGGGCTCCTGCAGTTTGTCGAGGACACAGGAGGGACAAGAGCCACAACTCTTGCCCCAGGTCCACCAGCAAGCCCTCCTTGAACCCAGTAAGCTATTTTCGCCCTCCAGCAGGCCCTAGTGCAGGGCAGCCCCCACCAGCCAAAGTCTAGGCCTCCGGCAGAAATGAAGTGGAGAGGAAGCAAGGATACGGCTGGCCGCCTGCTTCCCAGCAGCCAGCAGTGCTACTATTTTTCCCTATGGATAGAACAGGCTTTGGTAGGCAGTAAGGAGCATGCTGTGATCTCTTCCAGTGCGTCACTTGTAAGGGAATACCATTTGCATGAATTTGTAGTGCTCAGTTTAGTCACCTTTATTCATGGGTGGGAAGCACTCACATATAGCTCATGCAATGCAGGAGCACAGACTTGGAGTTGCTGGCAATCTGATTCTTTATACCCTACTCTGAGAAGCCCTTTCTGCTAGAAAGATGGTGCATGTTTGTACAAGGGAGCAATTGAGGATCTGCTGGGAGTTGAGGATGAAGCAACAGATGAAAACCATTTCTATCCTTCTAGCATGTGTTGATACAGGATAAAAAAACCAACAAATAAGGAAAATTAAATTCCCTTCCTTTGTCTGCTGCAAAGGCATAYAAATAAAGTTGGCAAACAATGGTTTTCTGGACCCCTCTAATGAAACCACCCCTWCTCCTTAAACATTGTTAGTCAATGGAAAATTGGCATGTTTACTTCCTTGTAGGAGACCAAATGTAGAATTGCTTAGAAAAACAGGCAAACAAAGGGATATGTTGTGAGCTGGTATCTCTGACAAGTCAGAGGAAAAAATATTGTACATGGATTATAGAATTTATCATTAAAAAAAAAAGAAAATCCAAACCCAAGAACTTTGCATGATACTTCAAAAGAAAAGAAGGAAAGGGGAGGCAGAAAGAGAGGGGGGGAACAAAAGAAAACAAAATCTGTCAAGAATTTTCTTACTGCATCCAAAATGCCTCAGTGAGCAGAGATACAGAAACAAGCTAATTACTGTCTTTCTTTTACTCTCACGGTTCTGAACTCCACAAACATTCTTCACGATTATTAATACAGGAACACTTTTATCTTCTCCTTATTAAGAGTTCTGGGGGTATGAATCTAGTATCTGACAGATACCATATGGGATAAGGTAGAAACAGTAGGGAATGAAGGAAAGGAAAACAGAAGCAGAGAGGCAACTTAGAAATCCCTCCAGAGTTTCAAGGATACATGTCCAAACTACTGGAGCTTTCAATATATTTGGTGCAATTTCTGGTGTGCTATGCTCTTCAATATTTATTTCCAAGGCTCCGAAGCATAGGGAGCCAGGGAATGGGTTCTGCAATGAGAAACAGTCTTCTCTAGGAGTCCCTAGAGGGGAAGTTTGACACTTCAGTAGCCAGGGAAGCTGTAGTAGACACAGGAGGGTCATGGGTTGAGCTGAGTGGCAAAACCAGGAATGCAGTAGGGCACACCTGTGTGGGAAGCCCAGAGTTGGATACCAGTTAAAACAAAGATGCCCTGGTAGGGCTGAGGGAGTACATGTGGCACCTGACTATGCCTTATCTGACTCAAGCTTTTGCTTTCAGCTCCTTGTTTCTGTAAGCATCATGAAGGCAGAGTTCAAAAAACAACAGAAATTCTTAAAACACAGCCCCCATCCCCTTTGGGTACTGAATAATTTTAGAGTTTGGGAGAGCAGTTTAGACCAGCTGCTTTTTTGAATAAGTCAGGGAAAACAGCAGGAGCCAGGAGGCATTAAGGAAGGGCACCATCTCACTGAATGAATTCTGTATGTTTTGTGCATGACCAACTTAAATGCCTGCCTAACTCTGCAGAAACACTGAGTCACTGTCTTTCTCTTCATAGCACTATTGCCTGTCTTACACATAGTCTTTACTTCACCTCTTACAAAAGCTGCTGATCAGGACAAGCCAGAATTGCTAAACAACAGTCACTCTTGGTCGCAGGCCGCTACCTCTAGCCAACAACTAATTGCTCATAGCAAGACAAACTCTTTTTTTTTCTATCTATCTATCTTCCTTATCATCTCTTCAGTAAGTAGACAACTATAAAACGTTGCATTGTACATACCTCCAGACAATATCCCTTCTACATCCTATGCCACTGTGCAGACCAGAGCTCTGTAGCGAAAAGCCACTGCTTGTTCAAACCAAGCTCTCATCTACTAGGGTTTCATCATTACACCTGCCCACAGTCAACAGCAAGTAATGCTCTGCCACATACCCTGGTAAATGCTCCAATGACTTTAAACTAATTCTCCATTACAAAGCAAAGCTTTCAGTCCTCCAGTCCTAGCTATTGTGGTCAGAGACTACCACACACTGCACCTAATTTATTACCTGCAGTCCAGAAACATTTACTAACGAGTCTTGCACATAGAAGGAAAAAAACTACCTAAACAAAATCTGCCCTTGCTSACAGTAAGGCAAGTAGATCACATCCTTGCTAAGCACTCTTAGTAGAGATGCTAAATCGGAGAACCTTCCTCACATATGAAGCCATGTAGGATTTCTGTTGCAATCCCACTTTACCCATCCCTCTCTTGCCATCCTGGGCAATTTTACATCTGCAACCTTCCATCTTCACTGCAGGTTTGAAATTCATTATGGGGTGTTAAGAAGTATTTTGTGGTCTACGGGCAATAAGGATCTTTGGATTAGTCACCCTGTGACCTTTATAAATTAAAGATATTACATGACTTAAAGAGATCAGACTTGATGATGCAGCTGGTCCCTTCAAATCTGGTGTAATCTGTGGGAGTCAGCTCCAATCTGGTAATCTGGTATGCAGCTGCAGGAGAAGAACCTGCCACAAGAAGAACCTGCCCTAGGGAAGGACTAAGAGATAGAAGATATCTCTTCTAGATAGAGATAGAGATAGGGTAGAAGGACTAGGACACTAGAGGTGTATCCTGGCACTGCAATGCCTCTCCTTGTTGTCCTGTCAAAAGGCTGTGGCAGGATAGGGAAAAAGGCTGGTAMGTGCAAAAAAAGCAAGTTATCAGAGCACTTCATTGCCATGTTTGTGCTGGGCTGCAGTATAATTCACAAGAAGGCTTACASGAGGAGCTGCCACAATTTAAATATCCCTGGAGCTCATGCTAGAGGATGCTGAGATGGCTCCTTAGAAGTACTGTTCAAACACCTGGGCTGGTTTATGGTGCCCACTTCCTTGGACTAAAACAGTTCGTAGTTTACGCCCCAGAACCAACAACAGAGACAGGAGGGAATCAATGAGTCATTAAGCCATTTCCTTTTGCAGCCAGCTGWRAAAAARAAAAAGARAAARARAAAAAGAAAAAGAAAAAGAAAAAGAAAAAGAAAAAGAAAAAGAAAAAGAAAAAGAAAAAGAAAAAGAAAAAGAAAAAGAAAAAATCCACTCAAAGAGTAAGTTACAAGCACTCCTCTACATTTCCACACTCATGAAACTCCTCACAGACCTCCAGGGTTACAGATGAACACCAGAGCTTTTCAAAAAAGAAAAATAAAGAAAAATATCTGTGCTGCTCCACCTACATCCGTATAGTAAATACCCAGAGGCATCTCGGACTTACGTAATAGAAAACCTCCTTCTTAGGCATCATGAAAAATGACCATTTATATTCTCTTTAGATTAGTGAGGGGCTAACAGGTGGCAGAACACCTCATTTCAAAGCACAGAGCAATCACTGCTCTTACATAAAAAAAGAGTTAATGATTCTGCTGCTTTACGAACTATTTTCCACTAATGTATCCAGCAGTGGWTTCTCAAGAGGCTTTCACCGTATGCAAATTCGGAACGCAAGACAGTGTTCAGCTATGTTCAACTAGAAGACGAGAAAACAAATGATAAGTAGGAGTCAAAATTTCAGATCTAGGTTAATTTGTTAATGCCTTGTAACTGGAAAAAAAAACCACTTTGACCAACTTTCTTTGAGCTATATGAGCAAAAAATCCCTTTGTTTTCAAGGTAAACCCAACAGGGATCAGGGCACATCAATTTTGCTAATGGAACCTGGTTTCAGCCTTAATTATTATTATCTCTCTGTGATAGATTAGCCATTTAGCCAGATTACATAGACACAGTGAGATTAGATTAGATAGCCCAGGCTCCATATGCTTTTTCTATCTCCCTGTGCAGTACAGTAGTTAACTAACTGAATTCCTGCTTGTACTCCTGGTAATGAGGTATCTTATTAGATCTATTTTAAACTCTGTTTTCAAGGAAACATCATGAAGGTTCAGGGAAAGGAGACAGTAAAAGACGTATTTAGACTAGAGAGGGACCCTGCCTAACAATGCTGGAATGCAGGACCATAGAGCACACTTCAAGGCAGGTGTACATTTGCAGCCGTGAGCAGAGATGAAAACAAATACCAACAAATATAAATGAGACATTCCTATCCCCTGCAAGGGGTCCATCCGCTGCCAGCTTCCCACAAAGTAGGACTACCACAGCTAGCAGCTCTATGGGATTTATGACTTGCAAGTTTGAACCCTGCCATCCTGGTCTCACTTGCAATTTCTTTGTATGAACAAACCCTGGGATTAAAAGAACACGCTTATATAAATCATGTGGGATTTTTAATGTACTTAACACAGTGCAGCCAAGTCTTTCTAACTGAAAAGGCAAAAAAGAAAATCTATATGTCCTTATTGGGCTTCCAAGGTTACCACAGCAACATAGGTTTTATCATAGGATGATAAAACAAGTAGGTAAGAAAAGAAGAAAAGTTGTCTTCTTTCCTAAGAAGCTGAAGCTTGGAAAGTTGTAAGTGGACAGGGATGGAAATGCTGTGAAGGTCTGGAATGGATACCTTCAGCGTTTCTAGGTGATTTTTAGACAAATGTTTGATCTGTTGTTGTGAGACATCACAGATCATAAGGCATTTTGAAAGAGCTGTTTTTTCCTCTGGAGTTGTCCCATATTATCCCTTTCTACCCTGTTTTGTACCAAACTGATCCCCRGATATAGCCTTGCACAGAGATGGCTGCATTTGTATGTGCTATATCAGCAGAACTTGTAGAATGATCAAAGACAGTGAAGAAATATAAATTCCTTTATGGCATTGCCTGGTTGTGTGGTTTGCAAGATCTTGGTACAGCTCTGAAACCCCTTCAGAAGAAAACTGGGAGTAGTGAACAGCAAGGACAGCACATATCACCTCCCCATGCTCAAAAGCCTGTTTACATTAAAAGCAACTGTGCTCCAAAAGCCAGTGTTTAGCACATTTACGAAAGCCACAGGCACATGTCCACACAGAACAGCTTTTAAAGATGGAAACACCCACATACTCTTATCCAGAAACCTTTCCAGATTTTTCTCTGAAAATTTTGGTTACCAAGCCTCTTCACATGCATTTTGCTAMCTCTTGCCCATATGGATTCTTCTGTTTGCCTCATGCGCACTTCACATTTTGTTTCATCATTTGCTTACAAAAACCAAACTCCTTTCCCCAGGCACTTCTCAGATGCAAGCAAACTTCAGCAAGTTATTCTCCCAGGAAAAGTTGTCAAACATTTGGAGAAATGCTTAAGAATGGCATTTATTCAGCGTAGCTCATTAAGCTGCTCTGAAGAATGTAAGTACTAAGGACAGCTGCAGAAAGGTTAGAAAAGCAAGTTACACTGACTCCCTCACTCATTTTCACAGGAGTCCCACATTTGATATTGCACAGAGCTCTGTGATTTGGGTCGGCGTGCTCTCTTCTTCTGTCCTGCATCACTCCACCTCGCACATGCATATACACACCACCTTAATTCCTTCAATAGCAATAACGAAAAAGAACAGCACGGTTCCTTCTCCTGACTCTGTAGTAATGAAAAACAGCACAATGAGACAAAGCAATGAATACAGAGAGCTCCCCCGTCCCCCTTCCCACAATGCCTCTAGAGTGCTGAGCTGGGGGCTGGCACCTGCTCGCTTGATTAAAGTGTTTCCTGCTTTTGAGATTGCTTTTATTTATTTTTGCCAAGAGATTGGGTGGAGTCCTGTTTTATTTCTTCCCCTCTTCAGGGCATGCTTATTTATTTTTGCGTATTCGGAAAGCCATGAATCACACTTTGATTTACAACCTGTCCCAGGAGAGATAGGCCACCCTAATGACAGAGCAGACTGCAAGGGTAATTAATACTCACTAGATATGCAACTGTATTATTAGTGAGCAATATGTGTGTACGTGTGTGTGCATGAGCACTGTCAACCTGAGAATAACAGGCAGAGACCATATTCACATACACACAGCCCTCAGCACCCGGTTACCCCATAGCTGTAGCTATTAACAAGGTGGGGACACCCAACCAAAATTCCTGTCTTGGGGAGCAAAGCTGGAGAGGGACTGGAGTCATGGTAAGATGAGGTAAGTGCATGGAGCCAGGGGCTGGGTCACCAAGGGATACAGGAGGGAGGCTGATGCAGTGCATTGATTGGGGATGCTGCGATGGAGAGAAGTCGGGAGGGTGATGGATCACCCCTGCTTAAAACAAACAAAAAACAGGCAGCTTGCCAGGAGCGGCTTAGGCCAGTTTCATTAAAACTCTTCATTCATCATGCTGAAATGAGGCGGTGTTTGTTATTGCAGCAGTGGTGTGCTGGTGCAGCAGCTATTACGAGAGTGGGTGGCAAAACAGGCAGGGGGCAGTGGGAGGAGATGGGAAGGTAATGAAGGATGGATGCGACTGGGAGGCGGCAGGGCTCAAATGTCACTTACTATTCGCTGTAGGGGCTAAAAATCACCCTCTGTATCTCTTGCATGGAATTGGGCTGATAAAACTTCCCATGTAAGCAGCAAACCCCCCTCAATGAGAGAGGATTCCCTACTTTCAGGTGTATTTATTCCCCTCATTAGACCAAATAACAGCACCACAACATGCAGGAGTTTGCTGTGGTGTCAGGCCCACTGCGGTCATGAATCAATGTAATTTCACCTCAGGAAATCCTAACAGCGTGGTGCTCAAATAAAAGCACTGCAACTGTCTGGAGAAAGATAGGATGCATCTCTTCAGCCTTTTCCGGCTCCGCACTCTGGGTTAGTGCGTGCTCTCCCTGTCCATGCACCCAGAAACACACAGGAAGGAAGAATCAGCAGGGGTGGGAACTGCTCTGCTACGCAGCAGAGATTACCCCACTGCCATGTTTACTTCTACTTTCCACTACACTGTGTTTTCGGCATGGCTCTGGGGACACAGCCTTGTCAATGTGAAGCAGAGGCTACCTTGCACTAGCAGGAACTAATGAGGGCATGACACTATCAGCTGAGTGACTTTGTGAGTGACCTCGGTACTAAGGTCAAACTTCCCAGAAAGATGCAGACTTCCTTCCCACTCGCATCCAAACAGGCCTCACTCTGAACTTTGCTATCAGGCTCACAGGCGCTGACCCATGCACTCTGCTGCTCCATGTCTGGCATTGAGGCCAGCCTTTGATTTTAACGCCTCGTGACTGCAATTCCTCTGGAGAGACCAGGCTTCACGTAAGTGCACCTATTAAATGATAAGCAGGCATTCATGCTGGCCTGTTCACAGGCAGGACAAGGTCAGGGATGCCAGCTGTGTAATATCTACRTGCCTGTACTTACGAGGGAAGGGGRAGAGAACAAGAGAGTTCATTTCGTTCTGATTTGTTTTATGAAGCAGCAAGAGCCTTGCTTGTATAATCATAATAAAAATATAGGAACACAACAATCTCATAGACTGAGATGGAGGAGAAAAAAGTGTGTGTGTGTGACAGGGAACATTTGCACTGTTTATTTATCTTCATGTCAACCAACAAAAGAAAAAAAAGCCTTGGGGTGCGCACATGTATATGTCACCAGGCTATGTCACCAGCCTCGCTTGACATCAGAGACCTCAGGCGCCCCAGCCTTAGCTCCTGACAAGATCAAGAGACAATACTCACTTTCATAGTGAGCTACCCTTACTGGAGAAAAAGCTTCATAAATATCAGAAAAAAAACCCACTAGCAATCTCAACAGTAAGGAACAGCCGACTCTAGGGAGACATTTGAAACAGAAATCAGTACTCACACAAAGAAAATCTTAGCATCCCTCTCTCTTACGGAGCTGGAGACAGGGTGCTAAATGTGCATCCGCATCATGGCATTCACCCCAGCATCTTCCTCACGTTCCAGGTGTAGAAAGAGGTACAGTCTCATTAGACATTGGTTGTACTAGTTACAACTGTCAGGCAGTGATGCTGTCAAGTGCTAACAACACATAGGAAATTACCTACCCCTAAGTCCATCTCGGTAGCCGCTAAGGGGTGCTTTTGCTATGTCCTTCAATGTCTGCAGCATACAGGCTACAGAGTTCTCACAGGCTGTATTTTAAAGTATCTACTGCAGCAACAGCAGCTGCATAATGGTAATTAGCACTGGCCCAAGATTTTCTAAAAGAACATTTTCTGGGAGAAAATTCAAGTTGAACAGAAAAGGCATGTTTTGCAGGAAAATATCAATTTTGTTGAAATCTTCAAGGAAAATTTTCATGACAGCATCTCATTTGGATAAGGCTGAAAAAAAATCTGCTTTTGAGTTATATGACTATAACACAAAGTAGAAGTTAAATGCTTTAGAAAGGTTGAAACAACATATTTTTAGACTTTCATGAATGCTTCCAAGATTTCTTGCCCTCAGGCCAGGTGACATAAATTTCAAAATCTTAGATTTTCCAGAGATGAGAAACTAGTTTTCAATCACTTACAACATTCCTAAGAACATATTTTCTTGCATTTTTACAAACTTCCATCAAGTTTTCGGTCAACAAAGAAATGCATTCTCTCAGCAACAAAGAYGGCATATCCACTCTTTTAGTGGAGGTAGCCCCAAATCTGGGCAGGTGTACTTGACCTAGCCCAGCTACCATCAACAGAGAAATCATAGTTTTGTAAGCTGATGTCTGACTAGCTAAACATTTGTATTGCTCATGTCATTACAGATTAATGTCTATTATTTGATAGTGGATCTATCTAGACTAAAGATAGCTTAGATTTGCCTTGGATTTGCCTTAGATTTGCAAATCATAACCGTCCACATAACTACTATTACTCAGTGCCAAAGCCAGGCCTCACATCCCAAGACCCCTAACTCCCAGTTCTTTCTAACAAATAACACTTATTTGTTTCCCAGTCTACAAGCACAGGCATAGTTTTCCAGTTTCCATCGCCTCACTTTAGCTGATTAATAACTCACCCACTAGAAAGTTTCTCCTAATACTTGACCTAAATATTCTCTATACTTCCCCTGTTGGCTAGTGAGAATAATTGGTCTCTCTCCTCTTTATAACACATCCCTTCATGTGTCGGTAGGCAGTTTTCACAGCTCCCTTCTGTCTTCTTTTCTCCAGACTTCAATGGCATTACACCAGGGATAAGGGTGTACTTTGGCCCAGTCGTGCCTACCTCTCTCGGCCTTCCCCTCAGAAGTCTTCCTGTGCAGGCACAATTTGTCTGGGTTTCTCCTCTTTAATAGTGCACAGGGGTTTTCTCCCTGCTCCTCTGATGTGTGTCCAGCACAGCTGTGTCTCAGAAAACTGGAGTTAGACAGAATGATATTTGCCCATTTGCATTGATTGTGGGACTGAAAGATTCTAACARAGCCTATTCTAAAATCAATTTTTCTGACTTAAAGGGCCCCTGCCGTATTCCAGTAATGAGAATCAAATACCACATTTCACCAAAATCCCTTTRTACTGTCATGAATACCCCATCACATTGCCAAGAATCAGGTGATGATTCTCTATGGTGTCTTCTTTATTGATGGCCAGTCTTCCTGCTTAGAGGTTCAGTCTGAACAAGGTCTCGAGAGGCCTGAACCCTTCTCTATGTTTTACTGAAGSTAGGCAGTGCCTTCTGAGCAGCACCCACTCAGATAATGCCCTGTGGCACAGGTCATCCTCCACCTCATGCTAAATGGGAACCAAGAATCCTTGTCACCTTTCAAGAGGCACCTATCAACTTGCAGGRTTAGGCTTCGAGGTGTAAAACTTTGGAAGAGAGAAGTGACATTTGTGGCTGCTTTCTCATGGAGTTTAGTGCATGTGCTCAGGAGCCAGGGTTGCTGCATTCCCTCTCGGGCACTGGCCCACTGAGTCATCTTGGGCCACCATGTCTTTTTGCCTTTCATTTTGATCTGGGTCAACATCAGCACAGTAAAGTTAAGGGAGCTCCTATTTAATGCTTGGGTAATTCCTCCCAAAGATTCAGGGAGATGCCAGTCCTAAGAATCAGACATATTTATCACTTCCTTTTCAGATTTCTCTCCCACAGACCACAAATCAAGGCTTGGATATTTTACCTTAACCAGAGGGGGAAAGGGGAAAAACAGATACGAAATCTGAATCAAGACTTCCTAAACCTTGTGAGCAATAACAACTCTTGAGTTCAGATCCAGGAGTAAATTTTACAAAGGGCACCTGTTTATCTTCATTAAGAAGCACAACACAAATCTCTGATCACAGCACAAAGTTTAAGACAGTTAAAAGCCAACTGTGGGTCAAACTTTTTCAGATTAAGCTTTGTACTACTAATTCAGATTAGTTCCTGCTTTCTCCATATGGTCTCTCCCATCACTTTCCTAGGTTAATATAAACGTGTAAAGGAATCCTTCAGGGCTGTGTTCTCACCTTGCATTGCAAGGATAGGATACTGCTGTTTCTTCCACTCCACTCCTAAGGAATCAGGAAGGCAGGATTTGCAACTGTGCCTCCTTCAATCAGTATCTTAGTCAGTGACCAAAGTGGGGCTCTGCTATGCTGAAAATGGGGATTATGCAGCAATTTTTTCACGAAAAGTTATGGATTGCAGAAAGCCTTGACAAGCTATCTTATTTGGTAATAAAGGGCTCACCTTAGGAAATTCATTAACAAAGGAAAAAAACCTAAATGGATACATTGAAAATATGATAACTGCAAGAGTAAGTACACCAATGCAAGGAAATCTAGTACTAAGCTGTGCCACTCAGCACGGTAAAGCCTTCATTTAGATCATCATATCTTATTTCTTAAATAACAGGATATATAATGTCACCTACTTTTCTTGATAACTTCTGCAGCATTCAGAATGAGTGAGGTAATCTTTCCTGACTCCACAACTTATCTGTACAACCTTAATATTCTGCCAGTGAAGCTATTTTTCCTTCTTTTTTCTTTTCTTTTTCTTTTTTTTTAAGAGAAGCATGGCAAAAGCACGTGACAAAAGCAATAAATTGACATCTTTGAAGCCTACAGTTGAAATTTCAAAGGCTGCCTGAGGGGGTTATATGGACATCTCCCATATATTTAATTGATAATTGATAATCTAAACAACAGCCCTTTCCTACCCCTGGACAGGGCATAGAAGGAGTGGCTTCTCTGCTCCCTAACCAAATAAACCCACTGTGCTCTTATTTGTGGGAGTGAAGTGCCAACATGCTTTTCCATGTGTCATTGTTCTCCTGTGTATTGGGAATACATTTGTTTTTGTGGGGAGAGATGACAGTTCTAAGACAAGACCCAAAACAGTGACCATTTATCCATTTGGATGTCACGTAGTGCTAGTGACAGAGGTGATTTCAACAACCCAGATAGCCTGTAACATGAGGAAAGGGCCACCTTGGTGAGTCACCAAGCTCACTTAACATTCAGGTAATATCAGGCAAATGTGCTAAAAGCAGTGGCATCTGCCTCCAGGCTGCTAAGTATCCTCCCTCACTTACTCCCTGCAAGCATGGGTTTCCAAATTTCCCCTGCCTAATAAATACAGTGTTTCTGTTCAGGTTTGTCACCTTAACGCAACAAACATCGGGCCAACACTCACAGAGCTGCAGAAGTGCTTGCGCAAATCCTTTAGAAGTGGCAAAGAGGGAAAGAAAAGTAGAAATTGTAGCTGCCATTTATGGCAGATAACCAGCAAGCTGGAGACTGCTCCATACAAAACTAGTGTTTTTGTTTGGGATTGTTGGATGCTGTGAGATTCTTGTTCTCTCTTTCTGGCAAATCTGGCTAATTTCTTCTGCCCAGTGTTACCACATGGGATGCCCCCTGCTTCTTGGCTGGACCTCTCATGCTGAGGAGGGACTACGGAATAAATTACCCATCATGAGTTTTCACACTGGAGCTGAGCAGGACGAGACAAGAGGCACAGCAAGATGCATGCTAGTAAAAGATAACCCAGGCTTGCAGGCCCAGTTGCTACCGCCTGCAGTCTGCTGAGGAGATGAGCATGTTATCTTCCAGCTGCACATGCCTAACAGCCACTTACAGTGATCAGAGGGGAGATTTAGATGCACACACACAAAAAATACCTCTAGACTTTCCAAATTTTTAAATCAAATGCATCTATCTGCTCCCAGAAAAGGAAATAAGATGGGAGAAAACACTGTGCTGCTTCGTATTTCCCTTTCAAAAGGGTCGCGCCTGTGGTCAGGGTGCTTAGCAGGGCTGTTCTCAGAGAGGTCTTCTTCAGCAGGGATGKTAAATGTATCTTCCCAGGGCTTTCTGCCCAAAATGGCAGAGGAGGAAATGAGAGAGGGGATTCGCCCTGGATGTGATATCCCTTTGAATCTATCCTGGGTGCAAATTTATGCCTGTTTCTCTCGTTTTTCCACATTTTTCACACACCTGATACTACAGCATTGGCTTCACAGAGCATCGAGTGCCAACACAAAATCCACAGCTGCCTCTTTCACCTGCAACACAGACATAGTGCCCTGCAGAGCCTGGCACACCTCTGACCTCCACAGATGCATACCTGATAGATCCAACACAGAGCACTGAAACTATTATTTCTTCCTCCCTCTGACACTCACATAGCACCCTTCAGCCTTACATAAACACTCAGCCTCCAAAAGCACAAAAGCATAGGCCATTGCACTTGAATGCAGAGCCCTGGCTCCACAGCCCTCTCTTCCCCCAAGTCTCACCTATAAAGCAGGAGATATTCCAGCTTCTCCCCTCTCACTTCCTGCTGCCATTATATCACAGGATGTGAGGGTATAGCTTCAAATAATGTACATAACATCTGTTTTAAACTAAAAAGCAGCAAGAAGCATCACACATTGGTAGCTTTTAGACAGAACTTATCTGCAGATACAACAGACAATGTGTCTGTGTGCTCATTTGGGGTCTTTTGTTTCACGGCTGATTATTTAATTTCAAGTGCCCTAAGTGTCTTAGGCATTTACTACAAATGAATGAAGATGCAGCTCCTGTGTGTCAGGAATATACAAGCTCAATTCATCAGAAAACAATGAGTGAAGGTCATAAACAACCAGAGGGATAAGCAGAGGAATGAGTGGGTGGTTAAAGGCAGATCATTATTACGCAGCCTGGACATAAAATAATGGCTTCTGTTCAGTTTGTTTTGGAGGGGCTTTATTAGCTCTTTCTCTTCCCAAAGGCAAAACAAGGAGGAAGAGTTCATCTGGTCAACCTGACTGAGGCTCAGTGAGTGGCTTCGTTAACACGCGTGGGCATGGTGTAGTAAGCAACTTAAAATGGGACCCACAGAGGACAAAGGAGAAAAGCATAACATCCAGGTAGTGTGATGGGACCCCGAGCTGCCCAAGGTCCATGTTCAATTGTCATTGACTCTACCTACAATCAAGGGACAGAGAGAGGASAAGCACAGAAGGGCTAATCCTAGACCTCAGTGTTTGCTGCAAAGTGTGTGTGTGTGGGGGGGGGTCTGCAAAGAGTGGGGAGATGGGCAAAAACCACAGGACTTTCAAAATGAGGGCTAGAGGTCTAAGCTGTAATTGCTGTACTTGATTTGATTTGGTGTACTTGTCAAAATGCACACAAGACAACACAAATCCTTCCACTCCCTTCAGTAGGTGCTGGACGCATCCCTGTTCAATCCTGACACTTATCCTGAATTTTCTTTATCACTGGACCTTAYGCAAGGCTCCAGATGAGTCACCTATGTGGAGCTCCTTCTGCAATGGAATGGCACAGCCCCTGCTTACTGAATAACCCATGATCTCCAACCACAGACATTTGTTAAGCAAATAGGCCTCCTACTTCTCTATGTTTACTTTCTCTGAATCTCTATGGTTATTTTGCTGTGAACATTACAGTTTCCAGCTGTACATTTTGGTTCTTATCACATAAAAAAGGAAAGAGAAAAAAATAATTTCCAAAGCATTTTTGTCTAAATTTGCCTGCCAGTCACAATTTTCAACTCAAAAAGCTCTCTGGCACAGCACTAGAAAAGCTATAAGCTGCAGAGCTACATTATTTAGTTTCCTCCATCTCTAGATGCATTATTTAACTTCTTGGCAATAATATCAGGGACATAATCCAATAGAAATGCAGAGAAACAAAGGAACCCGAAATTTCAGAACAGCTTAAATTGGTTTTCAGTGCTTACTTTACAGAAACTGCAAATTAAAAAAAGAGAAAGTCCTGTGTGTAATATTATCAGTTTAAAAGTGGCACAGCAGGCTCACATTTGTGGAGGCAAATCTAGAACCTCCTTTCTTTTGTTTCTAGTAGGAAATCTTTAACCATAGGAGCCAAAGGAAAACTTCCCTGGCCGCTGCTTGTCCCCTCTGTGATCCAACACCACTCACCTCCTGGGCAGGTTAAAAGCTACRTGTCTGGAAGGGAAACTTACTGAATGACCAATCTCATTTACACGCCCCACTACTCAGCTTCCCCAGGGTAATATGAATTTCTTTTTCACAGGTGTTCATCAGACTGACTTATCCAAAATGCATGTCCCCATGAGTGAAAAATCATGAACATAAACCACCCATCCCCAACACACTCCCTTTCTTGTGTTTCCAACAGAATCCACCCTGTACTTAGCTTCAGTTCTTCTGATACTTGTTTATTTTTGCTGCAAGATCACCAGGGTAGGAAACTTGCTTTATTTTATAGATGTAAAATGCCCATAAGGAATAACAAGAAGAAGGAGAATCAATGTTTATAGTTTACAAGGTGCCTTGAAATTCTGAGATTAAAGGTCCTTCTCGCTATTATTCTAAAGTACACTCTTAAACAAATACCTGCTGTTCTCAAATACCAGAATATGTCTCTTTTCCTCCATTATTATTATTACTCTAAAAATGTTAAATGGCCCTTCATTTTCTTCAAGGATCAGAAGAGCTCATGACAAATACCAATTTGTTCCTGACACTGAGGAGCAGACTGAGGCACAGAAAAGCCAAGTACACACAAGTCAGTGGCTGAGACACCAAAATAGATGCCCCTGATCCCACCCGTGCTGCCTCAACTAGATCTGCTTCATCACTGCACAAGAAAAACACATTAAAGAAGGAGGGGGTTGGCAAAGGCTTTGGCAGTGCAAAGAATGAAACTGATGGGAGAAAGGGTGAGAAGATTTGCTCAAGGGTGAAGCATTTCAGGACAGATGATGCCACAAAGCAGACATTTCTGAGATATAAAATGTGCCCGCATTTGCCCAGTCACTCTGGAGGGGAGGGGGAGACATCTCCCTGGCCAGTGCTGAGCAGCTCAGAGGTTATATATTTTGAACATTTTTATATTCTCAGGCCTTTAAGATCATAAAATATGCTCTGTACTAAATGGCATAGAGTTAGACATCTTGGGGGGGGGGGTAGGAATAATTAAAAAAAAAWTCCATGAACTGAACAAGTCCAAAGCAACCTGACTACTCAACAACAAAGGCTTTTAGGAACAGAYCACAGTCACTTGATATAGGAGGATCCAAAGAGACAGCACTAGATCAAATATAGCTTCAATACAAGAGTCTCCAGCCACCAGCTTTTGGTGAAACATTTAACAGCTTAGGGGCAGTACCTGGCAAAACCCTTAACCCCAAACGACCAGTGAATCTGTCAGAGACACTCACCAGTTCAGAGCTCCTCACACATTTGGTCTCCAAGCAAGATAGACTCCTGTGGCACAGAGACTGATACAAAGCACAAATCTTATCAAATCCAAATTGGCAAGAACCCTCCTGGGATTCCTAGATACCAAAATGCAATCTCTATTCACAGAGTTTTACCATTTGAATACACAGGCAGAGCAGTTCAAACCACCAGTGCTGGTGGGATGGTAGAGGAGAATTTAATTGGAACAGGGAACAGAAGGCAGAAATAGGGCCCAAGCCATGATATCCAGACAGASTTTTTAAGAGTATCCAGAGAGGTCAGGGCCAGCACTCCAGTTCAAGCCTATGCAGGTAAGATACAAGAAAAACARTAGAGGAAAATGGAGATGATGAGATTGCTCATTGGCAACTGGTGCAGAGGGAACCTGCTGGGGTTGCTGCCTGGTGGCAGTGCAGGATGTTACACACATGGATGCTAGCCCATGATCTGGGAGCTCTGTCACAGGTGCAAAGACAAGAGTGGTCACAAAACTGCATGGTGCAAAACKCTGCACAGTTCCCTGGCCTGTACTATGGCACCTTCTCTCCCTGGGAGCACAGTGGGCACCCACACATAATAATTAATTCCTGAAGCAGTAGGGGGAAGCTGAGAGACAGGGAGGCCAGGCCACAGAAAGGTAGGAAGGCAGAGAAAGTTGCAGGCAGAGAAAGTGGCTAAAAACCTCTTTGAGGACTTGGGAATCCCACAAGCTGCTCAGCCAGCACCACCTCCGAATGTACAGCGATCAGCACGGCGGTGAGTATCTGGGCACGACTTTGACCCCAGCCCCCGGGGGTCGCTTCACAAGCCACTCGAATTCAGCAGGGCCGGCTGCCCGCACAGAGGCCGTGGGCCCCCTCCCCGCGTAGCAGCCCCAGCGCCGCGGAGGCAAAAGGGCGCCGCTCTGAGCAACTCGCTCTCACGACGCAAATGCCAAGGGAAGCGGCGCCTCGCGTCCCCATTTGTCACCGGGCCCGGCATTAATAGAATGTTTAAAAGTCATGATGTCATCGCTATTAATCAGGGCCCTGCTGGGCCACGCTCCGACGCTGCATATTAATCACCAGCGGCCCCAGGACTCGCTTATCTGGAGAGGCTAAGTTTAGATCCATAAAACATGATTTATTTTTAAAAGTAGCATTATTAAAGATGAGTTACAGCCTCGTTCACACTCTCGCTGGAGTCTCCTCAGGAAAGGGTTGGTATTTTGCAGTTGATACTCAAACCATTCTTATTATTTTGTGCCCAGAAAGCTGTTGAGTGTGATACCGGCCCTCGAACGTCTTGGATCGTTCCTCCACAAATCAGAATCATCCCAATGCCCCAGCGGAGTCAGAGTTAGGAAAAAAGCTCCCAGCCGAATCGATTTCAACTACGGATGCGAGAGGGCTAACACCTCAGAAGAGAGAGCAGATGATATGGAAGGCTGGTTCGATTCAGACCCGCATGCTGCAGCAATGATAACAAATGGCAGTGTTCCACCCCAAACGCCCGGATACGGCCTCTGCCAACAGGTGAGCCCTTTGAATATGGGCTCCTACCCCGAATCCAGCATTTTAACTTATTTTCTATGTTCTGCAAAGTGCTTCTGTTGGACCAACAGTCAGCATGATTGAGCTGCRCAAATGAATTTGTAAGAGCCTATCTGCACTCAAATTTATATGAGTTTAACTACAGTCATTTTAACAATCAATTTAGGTCTAGTGCAATCTATACACAGGAACTATATTGCTTTAATAAAGTCGGTTTCTAAACCAATTTTCTAAATTTGATTTGACTCCTTGTGCATCTGCTCTTTCTTTTGATTAAAGAGGTTCTGGTGTCAATTCAGCGTGCACTGGTTACATCTAAATGGGGTCCCCCAACCAAAAATAAAAGTCTCCATCAATCTGTTCCAACAATTCAATTAATTCTGTTTCTAAGCTAGTCTAGTTGAAACCAGTGTGTGTGGGGCCAGCCCAAAAGAAAAAATGATCTGACAGATAATGGATGGATAAACAACTCAATGACACAAGACACAGAGCGCTCATTTGGTCCACAAGGGGAATCGCTTGTTTAACACCCACAATAGTCATCAGCAATGAACATGACCTCCTCCTTCCATGGGAACTGCTGGGTGATACTGTGTCCCCATGGGGCTGTAGGAGTCCTGCTGGGGCCCATGTCATTGCCATGCTGCCTGGTTCCCATGGATTAGCTGCTGTCAAGGGAGAGGAGCCAAGACCAGCCCTACTCTCCTGTGTTGACAAGTGCCGGAACCCTGATATTGCTGAAGGTGACTTCCTCACAGAGAGCTTCACCCTGCTCTCATCATTATGGGTTGGGAGGGCTGAATTACTTGACAACTTCCTTGCTCTTAAGCTAGTTACCCTGCTTCTGTGCCTGCCTTCTGGGCCACACTTTCACCTCAGGCAGGGCTACATAGTGAAGCTTATCCAAATGAGCATATTCCCTCTTACTTATATGCAGAGAGAGAGAGAGAAGTAACATTACAATCAGTCATATTGACAAGCTTTGGGATCCCATATGACAGCAGCAAGGGGAATCAGTAGATCAGGATATTCACCAAAGTGCTTAAACATGAAGCTGGCTGGCTATTAATTGTACCTCAAAGAAACCAAAGTTTGGCCTGCCAGTCTACAGTGAGTGCAGAAACAATCTCTACTACTCAGCCGCTCATTCAACCTTTACCTCTCCCTTCAAGTCAGGCTTTTTGATAAACACAATCTCACATACAGCTCCTTTCCATTGTCTGCCCTTGAATTCCCCAAGCCTGGATATCCTGACTTTCAATGCTGAATTTCCAAATGCACCTTCTGAAACATAGGGTGCAGAGGTTAGCAGGGCTTAGGCAGTCCTACTGCAGAGGGCTCATGCAGCTACGTGTGCTGATAGCAGGGCCAAGGGAGGAAGAGAAGTCTCACAGAACATCTTAAATGACAAGGTTAAGTTGCAACTGCCTGTTACCTGTACCWAATGTAATGAGCCTACATGCCGCAGATAACAAACACAATTACCATGCAATTTAGCAGCACATTCCTTTGGGAGGCAGGACCAGAACGTGGTCCTTCCGCCTCAAAATTACCGGAGCCRAGCTCACCAGTACTTAATCTGACTGACAGAGCCATGTTTTTCCACAGTGTCTTTACGAGGTTCAAACAGGGGAAGGGAAACGGGGGCATTAAATGTAAACAAATACAGTGAATATGTTATGGAGGGTGGGATTTTTTTTGTTGTTTTTTTTGTTTGTTTGTTTTGTTTGTTTTTTGTTTTTTTAGTTCATTGTCTTTTGTGATCCAAGGCAAAGGAGAATGTGAGTAAAAGGCTGCAAGGAGACTAGATCCAAATCTCTAAAACTCTGCTTTTCTCCTGGTGGGAGAAGATTTGAGTGTCTATCCCCTGGCCACCTTAGACAGGCTGGTCCTGGCAGAGTGACAGGAATGGAAATAATAAGAGCTGCAGAGCTGTTACTTGGACACAAGAAATGGAACTAGCACCTATCCCATTAGGAGGCTCTTACATGGGGCAAGTACGGGGCTTTGGCTCAGTTTTCCCAATGGTGACCTCCAAATGAACATCACTGCTTATCTCCTCGTCCACCTATTCATGACACTGATGCACTCTATGGGGAGGGCTTTATGTGGGACTTACCAAAAAGAAGGTCTGCCTTCTGTCATCCACTTCTATATATCTCCTCTTTCCAGTTCAAATCCACTGTAAACCACATTCTTTAAAACTCYCTTTTAATGTATTTGGCTCTTCATTTTCCTCTGCCCATTAGGCTGGTAGTATAAGCTCAGCACACTTGCCTGGACATGATGTTCCTAAAAAAAACTCATCCTTGTTTTCTTACTCTTTTAAGAAAACAGGCAGTTTCTCTCCCTGAACCTTAATCACTAAATTCTCTTCTCAGATCTTCACAACTACACTGTCAGTCTTCTCCTCTCTACATAAAATATTACTGCTAAAATTCTTCCTTGCTAAACTGTCATCCGCCATCAAACCTACCACTGAATTCCTTCTTCTACAGGTCCCTGAAGGTCAGTGGAAAGGCATTCACTTGCCCCACGTGCATATTTGGTCTCCTGTGATTAATGGTTTAGCCACAGTCTGTCACCAACAGTAAATGCTCACAGCTGGCTGGGGAACCAGATGAGGACACTGAACCTTTGAGTAATGAAACCCCAGCAGTATACCTTACTCATGACAAAAGCATGTCTACAAGAGAAAATCACACTTCTGACAGAGATAAATAACTTATCCCCTCTGCAGCACATTCATCCCCCAAGTTAGAGGAATTTACTCTTCCTCATATTCAGAGGTCTTTGCATAAGACACAGAAATCCTAGGTTTGGTTGTGTGCCTATATGGACAGTACAGCGAAGCCATCTCAAGCAATGCAGACCTGCAGCTGTATGAATGCGGCGTTCCTGCCTCCCTCACCTTGCACCTCTCCTATGGTCTACCATGTCTAACATCCACAACTCCTAAAATACCTGTACCACGCAGACAGAGGCAAAGGCAGATCAGTGGCAGTCCTTCCCTTAGCATGATAAGAAGCTTTTTTGGCTGAGAACGCTTCTGGGGGATATGTCCTGATGATGCTGCCTGCAGTCTCTCAGACTCTCCAAGCAAACCAAAAAGACTGCATGTCCCTGCCTCTCCAACTGCCATGAGAGGGAACTGAGACTTCATTATCTTGTGAAATCAGTGATGAAAAGCAGTAGCTCTGCATATCCCAGGGCTCTAGAGCACAGTAAAGACCAAAGCTTTGCTAACTGTTTATTATTAAGATCTAAAAATCAGTTGTGTGTCTGTGTAACTCCTGTTATTGATCGATAAGAAGACGGCTCTGAGGGAAGGGAAAACATTTTCCAAGGAAGAAGCTTTTAACATGAGAAAACAGGAAATCAAATAGCACTCCTCAAGCTCTGCCTTGCATGCTCAGTGCACTGCTCGCCCTGCGACAGAGCTGTGGGAAGAGCAGGCCACCGAGCTGGAAGACATACAGCAGCACCAGTGAGCAAAGAGAAGGAGCACTTAAAATTATCTTGGCCTGCTGCAGTAAATCCACTCTTAGATCCCCCTCTCTACCCGAACTGCAGAGGAAATAATCATAGAAACCTACTCCATACCAAAATTTGATTCATCTAATAACAGTTCAGTCCTTCCTGGGAAAGGACGAGAAGCTACAGAACCTACACTGGGAGCTGAGAATATCCAGTTCCTCTGGATCTGCTTTTTTGTGGTGTGCACYTTGTCAGGGGCAAAGACAGGTCCCTCTCCCTCCAGTCACATAATCCTTGAGACAAGAACAGATAGGCTCTTTCTTGAATGTTTTCAGCACATTTTTTTTTTACCACGTGGTCTCCTGAACTGTCATTTCTGTATCTGGGCAAAGCAACTACCAGTCTCTTTCTGATTTGATAATGATTTAAATACTCACTCTGCACAAGCAGAAATGGCTACTGCTAKCTTAAGTGAACTGAAATTTTGCTTGTGTGTAATCATCAGTAAAAACCTACAACTTCTTTTCCAAAAGCAGCTTCAGTTTACCCAAGCTATTCCATTTTCCTGTGTCTGATGTTATTTTTTCTCAAAATCAAAAGGTCAGACTGGGAGTGTCTGTGCTGTACTCCAGAAGGTATAGTCACAGTGCGAGCTGGAATACCTAATGAGGATATCAAGTCACCACTGTTCCCAGTCTCCTGCTGGCATCCATGGCAGATCCAGCACGTTCCTAGCTCCACAAAGGCATGTGTGCATAACTTCAAGTGGGGGCAAAGAGTAATGCAGAAGTGCCAGCTACGTTGTTCAGTGGGTAAAGGGATCTCAGTAGATTTTATAGTGTATTGCATTGTGTTTTGATAAGTTCTCTTGCTCAAATGGATTTAATAGCTTCTCTAGCTCACCTCTGGAACCTGGATTCACAAACTCTAGCAGTGTCTGTGTGGTCCAGTGTTACCACACAGACTACTACCAAGATGTATTTAAGCCTTGACCACAAAAGAGAAATGCTTTGCTCTGGTGCAAAGTCCTTCCAAGGTTAAGGTCCCAGTTGGGTGAAAGTATTCTTTAGTTCCATGACAGTATCGAACCAGGGGAGCTTTGCAGAGTGGGGTTGAATGATGGCAAACACATACACCTACAATTGCTTTCTTGCCAAGGCACAAACCAGGAAAACATGGTACCGATAGACCTGTAGAAGGACCAGGTCAGAGGGGGCTGTAAGAGCTGGATGGATTCTTTCCCAGTCTTCACCTCACCCCACACATGAATGAAGGCAATTCTTTTCACTATATATTTTCCTTTGGTACCCAGTTGCATCTCTTTAGAAGGCACATCTAATGAAAACACAGGAGAGTCTGTTCTTTGTGACCATGAGGTTAATAAGAGTGGAACACAGCAGCAGCAGGAACTGCAAGAAGAATAATTCCTTTTAAAACTGGAGATAGGAAGCCCATAGGTGGTAAGTGTGACATTTCAGCACGGAGGAGTCCAGCTTAATTACCTACGATTCAAAGGTAGGAAGTTATACATTAAGGCAGGCAAAAAGAAAGGGGGGATGCAAGGGGGATGGATGGACGGACTTTGACTGCTCAAGAAGATTTAACATCGTTAACTCTCTGGCTCCCGAGAACATTACTGCCTTCTCACTGGCCAAATATCAATATAGATAATTGCATTCATGTTACCTACAGCTCAGTGAGAAACTGTCTCTTCCTCRTTGCCTCCACTGTAATACAGTACAAAAGTACACAGCATCACCAAGCAGAGTGGCTCTACTTCATTTGTAGGTAAAACAAATCCTGTGTGCATTAAATCTGGCTCAGCAGGACACATAGATGACACCAAGGGACTGCAGCTACTGTTATTCAAGTGGCATTCAGTTCTGGCATGCTGACAGGGACAGAGTCTACAGGTGTTAGGTGCCTGAAAGTTATTTGGCAGAGCTTGTATGACTGGGTAGTGGTGGTATGCGTAATATCTGGCCAACGAAAAATCTGAGTCACCTACTCACAAGTATTTTTGTGTACAGCAGACAGACATATGGTTTATAGCAAACTACGGAACAGACACAACCACACACTCGTTTCTTCATCTTTCCCAGGATTCTCTAATGCAGTCTCAATTGAGAAGGACCCACGCCAAAACTTCCTTTCSAATATACCACTGAAAAGGCTATATTCTGACAGCTGTTGTTACTGCCTTAATCTCAGCCCTATTGCTCATGCCTGGTAAAACAAGGAACTGGCGGCCATAACTCAGTTAGGAGGCTCCCAAAGTCAGACATACCAAGACAACCAAGAGCTTAGCTCACTTGTATCTTTTTTTTTTTTCTCTACTGTGGAGTCAGTATAAGTCTCCCATATTCCCTGCCTGAACTCTACTGGAATCTCTTCAGTTGGATCAATAGAAATATCTATGAAGACATATGCTAAAAAAACCAGTCAATTAAATAAATAAATAAATAAAACATTTCCCCAAGCTGAGTGATAGCAGCAGTTCACCAGCAATCCAGTTCACACAGCTGAAAATACAGTGCTACAAGGACATGTCCTTCCACCAGTCTGCTCCCAACAGAATGACAGCCAAGCACCATTGCCCAACCTGGGCACAGTCAACAAAGTAGTTTTGTTTTCTGTATTACAGACAGTGGGACAGAAGACACAGGTGGAAAACCATCGTCCACATATAGATGGCAGAGAAAGCAAAACATCAGGGGAGTCATCTAATGCTTTCCAGGGCATCACTTGGCTGAATCCCCTCTGAGATAAGATGCCTGGCTAGCAGAGGACAGCCAATGGCCTCACTCCAACTATGTTCCTGCCACTAGATATGATGAGAGGTGAACCTGCAGRAATAGCCACTGTATATCCTCTAAGCTCACAGCATACAGCTCTTCAGCTTCACCAAAATAAATAGTCACCATCTGCAAGCTGCCAAGAGTTGAATCTGATCAAACCTGTCTCCTTTGCTCTAGCACTACTACGGTAACGGCTATTTCTGCTTGTGCCTGCTTATGCCTCCCAACAGCACCTCCTGGCTACTATAAGCAGGGCTGCAACTGCTAAGGGATCACTTCTCCCATGTCACTGTATTTAATGGCTGGTAAACACATCTGTGACCGTTATGATCAGGTGATCTCATGGACAGAGTGGCACCAGTGCTGAAACCCCAGCCTCAGATGTTATAGGTACAAATCCTAGCACAGAAGTGACTCACATATGTGTTTGGGAGCGCTCTGGAGAGACACTTTTCCTTAGATCTGAAGCATGAAGCCACATCCACAGCATTAAGAGGTAGAATGCCTAGAGGCCTTATGGTTATTTTGCCTTTAGAGCTGTTCTCTTCCTGTCCCTTTGCCCCCATTCTAGAAGAAAGACTATTTAGGGAAATTTCAAACAGAGAATTTTCACAAGTTGACATCTCCGAGGCAACTGAGGACCGAAACCTCTCACGTCTGAACACCCTCTTTCTACTTTATTCTATATGCATTGGTCACAGGTGATTAAAGTGGCAGGTAGCAGATGTGGAAGGGTAGAAATCTTCAGGAGGGTTTGCATTGTAATTTTATTATGGAGAGGTTGCAGCCTCTTCATAGCTGGAGTTGCAGTTTCCACTCTAAGCTTTGACTTAAATAACTCTTCATATGCATTCCTCTAACTTCAGCTCATAATTGCAGTGTTTGGTACTGAAGCTAAAATGATTTCTTCTCCCTTCCCTCCACCTCACTGCAATTTGAAGAATTTGGACCTGTAATCCAAAAAGTTAGGCAATGCCATATTGAATCTTTGCCAGACTAAATGTTTCCRTAGCTTCTTGCATTTAAGAACAGAAAACAAACCACAACACTCCGCCCAAAACACAGGAGGCTTTTTCATCYCCCCAAATTACTCAAAATTCAAATCTCTCTGAAAACATATGCATAGGCAGTTGTAGAAAATAAGGTGCAATTCAGAGAGTCATAAACAACCAACGTATTTAGCTGTAATAAACTAAGCATAGATGTAGTTGGTATTCTGGTAGCTAACACTAGCTGGAAAATCTCCCAAAAGGTAAAAACATGTGATTGGGGAGTTTTTCTGGTTTTAGAAAAAATGAAAATCTCCTAAAACACAAACTCTATTGCACTGAAAACCTAGACATTTTCCACTTGCTCTACAAGCAGTGATTTGCTGCATACAGAAAACATGAAATTCTCCCKATGCTGTACTAAAGTAGATTAGACTTTCCATTACTTTGGCCATGTTTTTTATTTCTAGGGGTTAAAATTTTGGCCCCAGTTATATGTGGAGCCTAGTATTTTTGCTATTTGCATAAACCTCTTGTTTGCACTGGATTCAACATAAAATACAATTCAGCCATTTGGTTTTTCCTATAAAAGTATAAAAGAAGCAGCAGAAGAAGAAGAATCTATGCCTGTAAATTATATATCTTAMAATTTTTCATATTGATAGCTGTTTTCAAATTTCTGCAGGACAATTAACAAATCATWTTAAAAACTCATTAGAAAGACAGAAATCGAGTCTATTTTCTATAGCGGAGAACGTCACGTAGCAAGGAGTTGAGTATCTCCAGTGTCTGACAGGGGCTCTATAAAGCCTCACAGGTACTTTATTTCTCACTCTGAGACTCATTTCATTCTCCCACCCAGGGAAGACTCAGAAGAGCAATGGTGACTTGCTCAGGCTGCTCAAGCTGCAGACTTGCAGAGCAGGGTAAGCAAAAATCCAGAGGTACTTGCAGTGGAAAGATGAAGGGGCACAGAGGATCCYGAAGGAGATCATGGATTAGCCTGTACAGAGTACAAGCAGAAATATGGGCCCCACATATATAGCAGGCACAAGCTTAATTAATTCAAATTTAATGATTACTATGGCCTGGATCTGTAAATACTCATGCACATGTCTAATACAAGTCAGAAATACTTCTTCTTATGCCAGTAACACTCTACAAGCTTCATATGACATTTGTATATACATGAGCACAGAAACCTGTGGCTGGTGCACTTAAGCCTCCCTTTGCAGACACCTAACTGTCTATGAATAAATAAGGCAAAAGGAAAGCAGATAAATCATCGAATCAGCTCTGGCAATGTAAGAGCTGCCAYAGAAACCCTCTGTTGACTATTCCAAAATAACTTTAATTCTGCCTCCCTGGAGGCCAATGACCATCCATTTCAGAAAGCCGCACTTGAAGCAACCACAAGCAGACATTTAAAGAATCATTGTCTGCAATGAAACAAATCCACGGGAGGCGTGATGTTGTGATATCCTTCCCTCCTCTGAACAATTTAATCTGTCACGTAAGTAGTGTGCTGGTCCAGTTTGATGAAATAGATGCTCTGACCCTTTCTTTACACTTGAAGATTGATTCATTGTATCTTAACAATTATGCTGTAGCAAACAGTCAGAAAGAGGARCAAGCCTTTGGCCACAATACTTAATTTCTCCTAGCAACATTTCACAGCTGTTACTTCTCTGTTTACTCAAAGGAACTTACATCTTGCTTTGTAAAATGCTTTACGTTTCTACCCTCATTTCCATACGCTGCTGTAGGTAAAAACCTATTTCCTTTGAGTTCCTTAATTGAAATACATCTAATTCCACAGGCGGTTTCCAAGATTTGTTTACAGCAAAACTAGCCGCTTAAAAAGCAACAGTATATTTTAAAGGAACTCACTCCCTTATTCATATTAGGAATAACTCCTTGGATTATTGTCAGGAAGGGTATTTTCAAATGTGTCCTGTCTTTTACCCATCTCCATTGGCTTTCTGCACTCCTGTCAGCTTGGACGATGAAAACCAAAGCAGCTGGTTTCCTTTTTCGCTCCAGCCATTTTCAGTACAAGGTGACAGGGGAGCAGTTTTTGTTTTAAGATAGTAACTTTTTTTAAAAAAACAAACTACTTAAGGAGAATTATTTGCTCGTCACTTTTGTGGGGGRAAAAAGAACAACTCTATTATTTTCTCTTCCCTTTTAAACAAAACAAAAATTTGTCAGCCAAATATGAATTGACAGCACTCCTTTAAAAAGCAAACTAAAGCTCGCCCCAGCTGGGCACTCACCAGGCTGCTATATTTGTGTCTCACGTGCCGGGTCCATGTGCTCTTCAGCTTCCCTTGATCTGAACAGGCTTGCAGCTCTGTGTCTTCCCTCATCCCTCTGGCACACTTAAAAAGCACAAGCGTGCTTTTTCTCTGCCTCCTGCTCTGGATCACCCCTCACCCCRGTGCAATACAGCTGTTCTGAGCCCCTGGGATTAACTCTGCCTCTGCTTCCTACTCCAGCCCCCATTTTCACTCCAGACCTCCAGAGCTGTAAGTGAGCGCTGTCATCACCATTCACCCTTCTAGAAATGCATCCCAGAGAAAATTCACAGGCTTTACAGAGGATTCCCAAATCAATCACTCTTTACCTCAGCTGGCATAAGAAACAGAAAAATCTATAAGAAGACTGAAAAACATTTGCAATTGTTTCTCTGACAGTGCTTCCTCAGCACTGGTAAACATTTTTGGGATGACCCTGCAAGGGAGCCAAGGATCTCAGCTCATACTCCGGGAATAGATCAGCTTTGTCTTTTGAGCAGCTGAATTTCCTTTTATCTGTTTTCACATTTAAAGTAGGCCCCTCTGCTATYAAAACAAGCTCAACTGTCCATGGATGGGGCAGGCATAATCTGCMATCTGAGGCTTTTAGGTTGGGTTGCATGACTTGGAATTAATTTCTGATGCCTTTGTTCTTCTGGTAGAAGACTTTTCACTTTCCCACTTCCTTCTCTGAAGGGAAAATTCATCAGTCACATATCTTTCTGCCCCACTCTCCTCCCTTCCCTCTGCCAATCTCAGGTTGCTCCCATTTGAAGGAGACATACCAAGAGTTAATAACCTTTCCTTATTACACCAATGCACTCATAACAGCTTCTGAACACTGGCTACAATTCACAAGAGGTACATGGGCAAACTCCTCACTGCAGCACAGCACATTTCCATTTGATTTTTGATGACAGAAAGCTTGTTTTAACAAAATTCATACCTATGAATTTAGAGCAACCTCTGAAAAGGAAAACAAAACAACGTGTTTCTTTGGTTTGTCATTATCAACACATGGCATTTTTGACAGACATGACTCTCAGCAGCATCAGACAAGAAAGTCATTGCTGTTAAACTGCTCCTAATAAGAACACTGTCCTCAACAAAGGATGATGCAATTCAAAGAGAAGAGAGAGAACTGGTTATCGAGTTAGTAATCTCTTTTCCAGCTCAGTTCAGCTCCTCCTAAAGAGGGTTTTTGTTTGTTTGTTTGTTTTACCATTTATATGCAGGTCATCTGATTATCATCCTTACTAGTGGAAGGGGGAGAATTATGCTAACAAATCCTCCTTGACAATTGCTTTGTAGTTTCAATATTTACAAACTGCCAGATAAATTAAGAATAGAAAAAGAAAGAAGAATGAGGTCTTCAGTAATCATCTGATATTCTATTTTAAGACTGTTTGTGATGACATGTCCTCTGACATTTTTTATAATGTCAGTGACTTTTAAAATTAGAGTTCAATCAACTAATTTTCAGTGCTCTTGTGCATTAGATTTCCACAAGATGTGTCTGCTAAACTAGTTTTACTCTTTCTCTCTCTCTCTCTCTCTCTCTCTTTTTTTTTTTTTTT
>NW_028185328.1:1180624-1199252 GCF_003343005.1 Rhea americana | reverse complement strand
TTTTTTTTTTTTTTTTAATTTCTATGCTATAAAGTGGCAAAGTGAATTCTCAAAAGGACATTCTAGCATCTGAACAATTCTACCTTTAGGTAGTTTTAACCAGGAACATAAGACGACTATCCACTTTATACTGAGTAAAAACCTGTTAGTCRCGGCTTCACATGGTCTGTCTTTTGGGGAAGGGTTTTATTCCTTTGTTTATCTAGCTCATAAGGCAAACATCTGTTCAAAATCAGGTAAACTCTAGTTGAAACTTTAACTACAGAATAGCTACAGTCAATTCAGAATAATTTCAGTTAGAAGAATTCATTCACCAGAGCCCTTGCACAAATTATTCACCATATGCAGACAAATACRAACAACAAATTATTTTTACAGAAGTAAACACACATTAAAATTTGCATTGTAACACAAGTAACCTTAAGATTGGAATGAAAAAGTAGTTTCCATGTAAAAGAGCATGGAAACATAAATAGGCACTGTTTATATTTTATGCATCCTTAATTTACTCCTTTTGCGCAGTTGTGGCAATGGAATTGGATATTGGAAAAAGCAAACAAATTAAAAATGGAAAAGGAAAGACACTTGAGAAGCCACTTCTGCTGAAGAAGAGATCTTAATGTGGGCATGCATCAACTGTAGGAGTGACCGGATTTGACACGAGAGGATAACACAATCAAGTTGTTACTAGTACTGATATGTAAATCAAAGCAGAGCTCCAAGAAGTGGGCTGTTCAACTTCAATGAGCATTAAATGAGAGAAAGCAAATGCAAAGCATCCATGAAGTTCATACAATGTGAGGCAGGCCCAAAGGAATTCAAAAGCCCAAGTAAACAAAACTGCTAAGCAGTGACCCAGCGGGAGAAGGGCAGTTAGACAGCAACTCTGATTCCCTGGCTTTACAGCTCAGCCARTGCTTATGTGCTTTGTTGTTATACATACATGGACAGAAGAGGGACAAGGAGGAGAAGGAGGAGGAGGAGAAAGGAAAGGTGGAGGAAGTGGGAGAGGTGCGAGACCCTAATGAACACCATTATGGCAGCAAAAGCTCCACAGGAGAAAGAGCTGCAGTCCCCAAGAATGAATCCTTTTGGCAAAGTTTGTTTCACACCTGGACCTACTGTCAACTATGATTACAAAAGTAGAAGGCAACTTTGGTGAGACTGAACAATGAATGGTGGATGGAGTTCACAATCCTTAAAAGGGGTAAGAAGTAAAACAGCACCATAAAAACAAGGAGCGTCAATGAGGTGGATTCCGATACACAACAGATTTGTAGTGAAGATCTCATAGGAAGTGAATCTAAAGGAAAAAGGAGACAAGGAGATTTGGTGATTCCTGAAAAAACAGGGCAAACTACGCCAATGTAGACCACAGAAGGAAAGGACGAAATGAAGTAGGAAACCAATCTGATGAAACAACGAGCACTTTTGTGTGCTCAGACACAAGAAGGTAGTGCACACAGTGCAAAACAGGCTACTGAGGGTGAGGGTAGAAGGATGTAGGGAAGCAACCAATAGTAACAAGTGAACACTCAGTTCATTTGGTACCCATTGGAAGAACATGAAGGAAAGTGTTAACAGCAAGGGACAGACGATAATCTAAAGGCAGAAGCATTTTTCACCTTTTTTTTGCATCAGTTCATCAAGAAGGTCAAATGCAAGCAAGTGTCTAGCACTATGCTATTAATGTCAGTGGCGTGAAAGCTCAGACTGTGACAGGCTAGAGAAAACCCAGAGGAATATGTTTTCAAGCTGGCTGGACCTGATGAACTTCTTCCTTGAATACTTAAGAGAACTGACTGTRCCAATTTCAGTTCATGGAGAACATGAATCATAGAGAAGAGAAAAGATTTCAGAAGTCTAAAAAGGGGAAACATGGTGTCTAGCTTTAAAAATCATGCTAGGGAATTATAGACCACTCAGTTTAATTTCCGTTACCAGAAAAAATATTGAAACAAATAATCCAACTATATATAAGAAGATAAAAGGATAAGTACCGAGAGATGAGTAACAGGCCCTGTTGAATTGCCAGGAAGAAATTGCATCAAGCCAATCTAATTTCTTTGTGTGACAGGTAATGGGCCTTGGGCATAGGTGACAAGCAATAGTTGCCATATATCTTGACCTTTAGTAGGATTTGTGACACCGGTGCCTCTTATATTCTCTTCAGCAATCTCAGAAAACATGAGTAACTACTCAAGGGTAGGCATAAAAGCTGGGGTAYATCCTTACTCAGAGGGCAGTTTTCAGTGGTTTCTATCAAAATGAGAGGCTGCACTGAATGAGATTCCACAGGTTTCTCTCCCAGGACCAATGTACTAAGCATCTTCCTTAACCAGAATGATGGAATGAAAATCATGCTTAAAAAATGTGTGGATGACACTTTACTAGAAAGGCTGCAAGAATGTTGTAAGCTAAAATTAAAATTTAAGAGAGCATTTACAAAATGGAGAAGTACTCTAAAAAAGCAAATTAATTCAACAAAGATCAGTTAAACCTTTGCAAGAATAAACATGTGCATGAACTCAGGATAGGGAAATAACTAATCAACAGAAGTTCTTCAGGAAAAAAAATTCTGAGGCAAGTGGAATGTAGTGATTTGCAAGCTAGACATGTATCATCAGTATCATAACACTATCAAAAAAGCAAATATCATGTATAAAGAGGAATATAGCATGTAAGACATGATATGCTCCTCCTAGTCTATGAAGAATCGAGTGGCCTCAACTGGAACACTGTGTCCTGTTTTGGGGATGACACTTTAAGACAGATGTAGGTCAAGAAGAGAAAATCTTGAGAGAGCAGCAAGGGAGGTCACACTCTAGAAAATACCTYCTTCAAGGGAAAATCGTAAGAACTTGGATTACACAGTTTCAGAAGAGAACACTGAGGGAGGCATGATAAGAGTTTTCAAGTATATAAAGATTGTTACAGAAAAGGAAGAGAATAATTTGTTCTTCATGACCATGGTGGACAGAACAAGGAATAACTGGCTTAAATTTCAAAAGGAAAGACTGGTATTAGATAGTAAGAAAGAAAAACATGTAATGGAAAGCACATCAAAGCACTAGAAAACTTTATTTGGGGAGTGTGTGGACTTTCCATCACTGGAAGGCTTTAAAAAGAATTGCATGGTGGAAATGACAGAGGTACAGGTGACTGCTTTTGGGGTAGAGAGATGAACTTGTGATATCTTGAGGACCCTTTCAGTCCTATTTTTATGACTCTATGACACTGTTCAAGTAAAAGCATCTTGAATGCTGGTATCAACCTTTAGCTTTCCGCCAAAGTCATGTTTGAGAGACTTGAAAGAAAAGAGAAGAAATGCTACAGGTGTTTTTTTCCTGAAAAGTGTGTTAGCTGTCAACTGCTTTGCAGGATGAAACCACCAGAACTTTGCCATCCAAGCTTCAGATGGTGAAAGAGTATGTTATATTAAGGTCTATACTGGCATCAGTTAAAAAAAATACTGTATCAGAGAGAACTAAAACATTTTTTTGTGACTTAAAGCTTTTTAATACTTGCTCCTATACAGTCTCAAGCATCTGGACAACGTATTCCTAGAGAGAAGACATAAGCTGATTTAGGTAAAACAAGAGAGACTGTGTAGGATTTAACTTGAATGTGAGATCTTAGATTTCAGTTGTGCAGCCTGTCTTTAAATTGGTGGGTTAAGAGACATGCTGAGCTCTTATGGGAATACTTTTAAGCACATTCTTTAAGTAATTGAATTAAATCACTCCACCATACATCAAATCTTCACAGGGAGACCTAGCAATAAATACACAAATAATATCTACRCAAGGACTTCATTAAGATCACTTGCATTCAGATTTAAGACTCTTTTCAGTCACCTCCAAATGCCACCTCCAAATTTTCTACAGCAAATCTTTGCAGCTTCTTGACAACCAGGCGGGAAATTCTGCTAAAGCAGTTTACCCAGCAGGCCAAATAGTAAATATACCTTACAGTATTAAATACTGGTTAAAAAAAAAAAATGTTTGGGTGGTAGCAGAATTGTCACTTATATTACAACCCAGCCTGGAGGCTGTCAGGAGAGCAGCTCTCAGCWGTAATAAGCTGAGAAGCTTCTACCACTGACTTTTTTGTAGCATACGAAAGACTGATCCTTCTTCATCAGAAATGTGCATTTCTAAGCTACTAGATTCCCACAAACTACAGAAATGCAGTGCTAAAAAGGAGATAGGCCTAGTTATTGCCTCCCCTTCTGACAGAGAAAGACTACGACTTATTAGACATCAGAGAATCCACAAGGGATGGTGCCATTATGACTGCCCTAACTGTATGGAAAGCTTCAGTAGGAGGTTTTTACGACACCTGAGAATCCAGCCATAAAACAAATGAGTTGTCATTAGTTCCAATACTCAGGGAGCTATGTGTGTTTCCAGATCAGTTAAAAACATTTTTAGGCAATTATTTACTGCCAAATTTCAAGAGACTCTGGTTTCTAAAGGAAACCAAACTATTGCCAAGTGGTCTGAAAACATGATGAAAATCATGGATGAGATCCAGACTCAAACAGGCTGCGCCATGTTCTTCCCCTCAGCCTGCCTGCAACTTGAAGAAAGGAAAGGCGGGAGGGAAAGGCAGGAGAGAAAGGGCAACCCTCTGTCCTCCTCTCTGTAACTTCCCACACAGAAAGCTGGGATAACAAAAGTTGATATTGGCTGCTTGTGGCTATGGCTGGCAGCTTGGGTGGAGATTCAACATAATTCTGTAGATCTAAGCCCTGACCTCCTCTGTGTAATCCTTCTGTATTTCCAAATAGCATCGTGTTGAAAGGGGAGCATGATATGTTCAGCCCCTTCCTGTAAGGAAGAGCAACTCTGAGAGTTGCTCAGAGTTACCTGGAAGCACTTCTGAGAATCCAAAGTGCAAGTGCTCCCTACTAGGTCTCTTTGTAGCTTCACTGTGTCTCCAGTATATCTACATACTGATGTGCTAGGGGCATTTGATCAGAATGGAAAAAGCTGGCTTCAAGGTTTCACAGCCACCAAGAATAAACCACATGGGAGTGAAGAACCAGACTCAGTAATCTTTACTTTCATATCTAAACTATGTAATTGGTGGGAAAGAGCTACATCATCTGATCCATACATTAGCTAAGCTTCAGAAACTGGAGATTCTGGGATCAGATCAGGTAACAAACACAGAAACAGAGACTCAGARAGTCATGCAGGTGGGAAGAGACCTCCCAAGGTCTGTAGTCCAACCTACTGCTCAAAGCAGAATCAACTAGCCCAGGTTGCTTAAGGCTTTGTCCCAGGCAAGTTTTGAGTATTTCTAATGATGGAGTTTGCATTGCCTCTCTGGGAAACCTGTTCCCATGTTTGACACACTTCATGGCAAATAACTTTATCCTTCCACTGAGCTGGAATTCCCACGGCCCAGCTTGTGCCTCTTGCCTCTCACACCTCCCCTATGCACCTCTGTGAAGTGTGCCTTGTCTAACCCCTCCCATTGCATAGTTGTAGATAGCTAGAGGAGCTCTGCTTAGGCATCACTTCTTAAGGCTGAACAAAGATATAGTAGAAAAGCAGTAGTCTAGGAAGTATAAATGAAACTAAATTATATTTACCCACTTCTAAGTTCCATCTTCTCATATACCCAAATAGAAGACTTTTCCCAACTTTTTATTTAGCAGTGTACTACTGAGAGATCATACTTGCCTGTTATGGTTTAGATCTGCCCAGTTCCTACAGATAACAAAACAGCTAAGAAACATATGAACTGCAGATCAGAGCAGTAGATGAAGAGAAGAGTGAAGCCAGGAATATCCCATCCCTCCCAGCTGATTCAAAATGAGACTAATCTTCTCACTTCTGTGGCTAATGAGCTGTGACTAGTCCCTTGACAGTTTTACCATCAGCTCTCCTCACAAAACATCCCGTATCCGTCCTTTTCTTCAAAGACTCTTCACTACATATGCCCCCCAYCCCTCCAATAGTCCTTGTGCTAGCCTTTCAGTGTGGACATCAGTCCCCTGTAGTTTCTCTAGCTAGAGTTTTATCACAAATTTCTCTCAGGATAATGAAGATGCCTCTTAGCTTGCATCCTCTGTATCAGTGCATCTCTGCTATGTTCAACCTGCTGATTTTTCTGCTTGCTTGTGACATGAGTGGTATTCTGCCGAGGTTGCTAGCTGGCTTGCATCAGCAAGCATATATTTTTAACCTCTGTGAGGGAAGGATGACTGAAATGACATAAAAGAAAGAAGATCCTATGATTTGTCTGGGACCTCTGAAACAGTTTTATTTCCTTGCTCAGCCAGAGATTTCCTGTGTAGCCAAGGACAAGTCATGCAGAGTGGGATTGATCTACCCTAACTTTTGCAATCTACAAGAGAGGCTATTACAAGCTCCCATTATAGCCTATGGAGAAAGATGACACTTCCAGATAGCTTTTCATCTCATCCTACAATAGGTATTTAATTTGGGTGGTTTGACCCTAGTCTTTAGCCTTTGGGTTCCTGAGCCTCCCTTCAAAAAGGARGAGATAACGCTCCATTATTTCACAGGGGTATTGTGCACATCAATATAGTAAATATTTCAGGCCTGCAGACACTAACCATGATCAACAGCATAGAAGTACTACAGACAGAAACCTACTGTGAGATTTTTCACTCTCTCCTACTTATCCTCCTCACCAGAGCTGGATAATTATTTACAGCATAGTTTGATAAAAAAAGTGTTGGCAATGTTTCTTTTGAAATTTTGGTACATAAACATTATTGATTAATTTGTTCCTTATGCAAATGAATTCAGCACAAAATTGATGGGAACAAATTTCATCCTRTGGACTAAACATAAAACTTTTCCTTGTGATGAGAGAAAATTCAAAATTTGAAATGTGAAGTGAAATACATTTATTTGGGCAAATAAAGGGACAGAACTACAGCATCCTCACACATTTCTATTTGCATAGGTTAAGCCATAATGACAAAACATAACTCTTCCAAGAATTCATCTGCTCTTCAAGAGTTGACTAGAAAATCACATGGTATTACAAAACAAAGTCAAATGAAACCAGTAATTCTCCCTGACTGGATGAGTTCAAGCTGACAGTGTTTTTTTTTTTTTTTTTTTTTTTTTTTTTTTTTTTTTTTTTTTTTTTTTTTTTTTGCATTTTTTCATTACTTAGTTCTATGATTCCATAATCATAAACAAAACAAACATGATAAATGTTTCTGAAAGAAAAGTAAGCAGCTCACTGAAAATAAGTGCTATCAATATGCATGGATAGGGTAGGTCATAAGATCCCATAGCAGGGCTAGAAGACTTCTAAAATCCTGCTTGTGCATGTGAAGGCAGACATATCTGTATGAGGTGCTCCATGGGGATAGCACAGCCAGGGTTAACCACCTGGGTAGCAACTTTTAGCCTTTAAGGTTTGTGACCAAGATTGGAAGTGACAGAGCAAACCCTGTATAAAGAAACATGTCTATTCCTGCAAAAAATATTGAGGCTACTGGTTTGATCCCAGGGCTTCTACAGAAGCTGCTAAACTAAAGTAGCTGTGAGGATCATCCTGCTGGGAATCCTGATGCAGGAACAGCAACTACCCTACTGCACTGCAGTTACTGAGGAGACAAATATTAGCAAATGCTTTTTTAAGGAATTCATTTAGCATAGCTCTTTCTGATGACAGGCTGCTGGGGAGCAGAGTTATGACATCCAGAAACTGACAACAAGAGCAATAAAAACTGACATATATCATGAAAGCCAAGCTACGGTACTATGTGTAATTAACAGAGAGTGTAATTATTCACCTCAAGAAGGACTTTGATGGATGCTTCCTCGTAAAGTCTTTTTCCTGTGTTTCATTTTCTCTCTTTCATGGCAGTCAGGAAGGCTAGCTTGCAACTTTCTGCTTTTTGCCCTGCTTCTTGTCCAAAGACGTTGCATTTTAATGTCTTGTCGTCAGCCTTGGACAAATCCCAGGACTGACTTTTTATCAAAGCCTGGAGGTGTTTAGTTTCAGGCCTAGYTCTTGCAGCTCAATGTCAGATCTGCTGTAGACCAATCCAAGCCTTAAAACCCAAATAACTCTTAATCTGGATGCTTGAATGAGACAAGTGAGGGTGCTGTAAGATAGAAATCCTCTGCTGAGCCCTCCAGTAATTACAGTGACTATTCACCTGAGAGGGCATTAGATCAGCCTAGGACTGACCAGATAGGTATGTGTGTTAAAAATCTGAGCAGGCCCAGTATTTCTCAGATATTTCCAGGTTCCTAGGCATAATCATATGCATAAAAGCAACCTTTCTTATAAAAAACATTTTGTCTTTCTTTATTAGTGCCCACTAAACAATGATGCAGGTTACAACTTGAAGTAGAGTATTTATTTCCTCCAAACTCTTTGAATCATCAAGAAAACCTAACACAAAAGACAGCATCAGGAAGAGTTTGAACTTTTGTCCATTGCCAACAAACCCCAGAGTAAGCACTTAAAGAGCTGCAGTACCATTTGCTCTGGGGACTTGGTGGTGGCTGTTGGCATGAACTGCTTTTGCATGGGAGGAAAAGCAGCTGGGGAGGATTTAGCTCAAGCTCTGATAATCAGAGGGAGAAGCTGCTACTATACAAAATATGATCATTTAAAAACATTGTAACCGTGGGTAATGTGATCTAACTGATGCATTGGGGACTGGAGAGAAATTTAAGCTCAGTTACATGAATTTGAACAGCTCAACAATGAAAGAGAAATTAATAGCCTTAGGACAAAATGACCTAAGCTTTATCTAAAGTTCATTGAAGGCAACTAGAATTATTCCACAGACTTTGGGGGTGTTGGATCAGATCCCAGATGGAGACAAACCTCTGAAGAAGCACATATATGATCTTTAATTTAGGAACAGAGACATTTTAGGATGCAGTGAAATGCACAGTGGGGCTCTGCATGACTCAGTGATAAATGAGGGTCTGTGTTGCATCATTTCAAAAAGAAAAAAGCTGTGAAAAGAAGGGAATCCAAAAAAGAATCCAGAAGAGAAACAGAAATTCTTCTGATAACCACAAAATGTTACTCACAGAACAAGGTTGAGTACACAAACCAAGAAAGGACACAGAATTTGGTCAAATATACTATGAAGGTAGAGACAATAAAAATCATTTTCAAAGCTGTGGCACATAGATTAAAACCAAGAGAGCCTGCATGCTTAGAAAACAGAAAGGCAATGTCATATGTATTTTTGTAGGCACAGAGTGTGCAGTATAAACGGCTTGGACAGGCAAATACAGCTAAACGTTAATGGCATGGCTGTATTTTTTAAATTGGATAACTGCACTGTATTCCAGAAAAAATATTAAGACTTGAAACTGATGTAGCTCAGGTTAGTAAAAAGTGATTTGTGCTGTAAGCATTACAGTATCCTAGACAGACTACATGTCTCCAAATATCACTTAGATAAATTAGTCATTTCCATGTGAGGTCCACCTAGAAAAAATACCTTTCATTCTAATGAGAGAGTAGAAAAACTGCATCTGATCACACGAGAAAGCAAGCACTTACTGTTAGAGAAGAACAATTTATAGTTTGGAAGAATTACATGGTTGTAACTGAGAAGTCAAATATGCTGTGGATGTGATTGATTCACGTGACTGAAATGAAGCTGTAAAATCTGCAGTGCATCTGATCAAAATCATTAAAGAAAGGACAGCTGAGATCTTAGCAGTAAAAACAAAAATATTCTAAATGTTAGAAGTAGTGCACACATTTTTGGAAGAAAAAATTAGCTTAAGCTCTAAGCTAGTGATTCTTAATATACCATTTGGATATTTTACAGTGAATTTAAGTAAAGGCCATTTGTTACAAGTTCTGCTCCCAAGGTATTATGAAGAGTAATTGCACAGATCTTTGAGGGATTATGAGGTGTCAGACTTATAATAGATGATGTTTTAATTTTGGTAGAAGGAAGTTAACACAAAGAAAGACATCGACAAGTCTTGAAGGAAGCCAGAGAGAAATGCTGATCTAGTACATAAAATATTCACGGTCTAAAACACAACTTTTTGTCCAGAGGTTGAACAAAGATGGTTTAGTTGTGCTTCCAGATTAAAAAAAATATGTAGTAGCAAGATGTCTATTTTACAGCTAAATAGATTATCTTAGAGCTACATAGATTTATGGAAGTGATAAACTTCCATAGTGTATTCCATAATTCATTCCAAATCTAGCCAGGGTCAATATGTCCTTAAGGAATTACTGGTTACCTGGTATGGGGATATTAATATGAACACGCAAATGAACAGTTAAAAACAGTGACACTAATCCACCAGCTTAAAAATATCATAATGACTAAGCAAGATGGGCACTCACTAGACATTGTCTGAAAAGCCATAATACGTGCACATCTTTCATGCCTATTTAGGCTAAGATTTCTAAGCAAAACAGACAGAAACTATTGCCAGGTTGACAAAGAMGTGTTGGTAATTTTATTTGCTTCTCTAAATTTCCTTCAATCTAGATAAATATGAAAGACATCAAGAAAGCAGACTGTAAAGCACTCATAGTGGTTTAAAAAATCTTTTGCCTAATTTTCATAGATACTAAGCATTAGCTTGAATTGGATATTCAGACAGGGAGCAACCTGCAAAATCAGCCTATTTGTCCTTCACATCATCTACAATTTCATAGATAAAGCTGATGTTCTTTATACACCACAGAATAAAATTTCAAAGGTACAAATTGCTGTTTGATGCCTAGTGTCCAATGGACAGCTGTTTTCCTACCTGTAACTTGAAGGTTAAAAATCTCCCTTATTTTAATTTGGACTGTAATTTGATTAAAAATTGCATGCCAAACACTGCTGTCAGGGCAATGAAAAGTGGATGGCATTCTGATTCGCAGGACTGTATTTTCTGATATATTCAAGACACATACAATAGAGATCACATCAGCAAAAACTGAAATGTGGCTATCTTTGGTGTGGGATGCAGCTACTGTTTTGCAGTGCTGAGGCAGTCTAGAACAAAAAAGAGAATGAAAGAAAAGAAAGAAAAAGGAGGTAAGGAAACGAGGAATAATCTAACTGCAACTGAAGGATGAATTTAGAAAGTAGCATGTAATCATTTGAATTGGAATTTAGCTGGAATTAGCTGGAGGTGTTAACCTCCCTAATTTTTAAGGGAAGTATCATATGATCTCTAACAGCAACAACTGATCAAGTTCTCATTTTGATATGATGTCTGAAAGATTACTCCTTCAGCAGGATGCAGATCTACACACTGCAGCAGAGCATCCRATCGATTCTGACTCACACAACCTGCCTCCGTGGAAATCACATCAGGAGGTTCTTCAGCTCCTCATTTTCTGGCAGCTGACCCCACCTTACAACCCTCAGCTGGAGAGCTCTATCAGGATCACAACATTAGGTGATATGGCTTCAGGCCATAATGTATTGCACCTCTAGAGATAGAGGAAGGGAAGAAGCAACGAAGGTTTAAAGTTAGCAGCGTTCACAAGAAACATGAATTTAGCAGTTTTCAACAAATGTCCATAACATAAAACACAGAAAAATGTGGTATCTGTCAGACTCCCAGGACTGTACTAASAAAGTGTGCAATAAGCCAAGACAGAGTAGATTAACTACTCTCTATGTAGAGCCCAGGACTGGTACGTCTGTGGGTTTAATAGGATGGGAGAAAATTAACAGACCTGTAAGAAACCCATATGGACATAAAAGTGGTACCTTAGTAGGGCTGAAATACACAGGCAGAGCTGGTGGGGAGATCCCTGGGCTATGAGATCCCTGGTTAGGGTGGGGAAGCTGCAGGCAGGAGCGGGGACACTGGCAGAGCTATTGAGTGTGTGCATTTTTCTAACCAGCCCCATCTATCCTTCAACTTTATGCACTGCACAGTTTTGTGGCATCCAAGAGAAAAGCAGACACAAGCCCTACAGCCCCAATTACTCTGCTCTGTTATCTGAGCGGTCTTTACGGAAGACCCTTTCATAAGTCACCCTATACAATTGTAGGATACAAAGCACACTGAGAGGCTTAGGGTGGCTGCGTGAGGGAGTTGTTGCTGGCAGCACCGACGAGCAGCAAGTCCTGTGCTAGAGACAGGGGTGTGCGGACACTGCAGCAGGAGTCTGTGGTCCCCTGCTTCCCTCTCTGCTACCAGGTTTTTAGCATGCTGTTTTCTCTCGCCTACTCRTTCCCGGCTCCTGAGTCACAGGCTCCTGAGGCTTTTTCTGATCTGCATTGAAATGCTATTGCAAGAGCACACAGGTTCAAACACTCTGCTTCATGGCCTCCTTCTTCTTGTGGCTTTGTTTCTCTTTCCATCTCCCCGCTACCCACCCCATTTTTCTCTCTCTGCCTCTCCTCGTTACAGTGGCAAGGAATGGGAAGGAAAGAAAACACTTCAGAAATGAAAGATTAGTTTGCTGTATCATAAAGATGAGCTTTGTAATCACTTTCCTTTAAGCAAAGAATTAAAAGATAATAAAAGCCCTAATTAAGGACCTCGTTAGCTTAACTAGATTTTCATATGCAAAATGATGTTTGCCACGTGCTGCTGCTGTCTGAAAATGCTGCCTGGCCCTACATTGAAAGCACCTGTGCCAACTTCTAGCCGTATTTTCCTCTTCATTTTACTTATCCCTTTCTCTTTTTTTCTTTCCTCCTTTCTCCTCCATGACAGTTGCCAGCAAGGTCTGGCTGAGGTTAGGCCGCTCTGGTTGAGAGCACGCAAGACAGACTTGGCATATCTTATGAACCACATGAGAGAAACACCTATGAGACAAAAGGGCATAGGAGACAGAGACTATCAAAAAGGACAGATCAGGCACATCCAGGTTAAGGGTACACAGGCTTGGCCCAAGAGGAAGACAGAGGTAACATGCAGAGATCCCTTAGTCCAAACTCGTCCAACAGATGTGGAGAATAGACAGGTTCAGGATATATGAGCAATGGAGTTGGTCTGGATTACTATAGAGCAGAGCTGGATGGAGGACAAGCTGACTAGAGTTTGACCAACTCTTGCCCCTACGCAGAACCTAACTAAGATTTGGGCAAAGAATTGTATTAAGGGTTTAGTTTCATCCTTGACCAGAAACAAGTGAAGCTAGATCCTTGAAAACACTAGTCAAGTGGCTTTCCAGAGCTCTTTTCTTGGTCACATGTTTTTGCAGTCTAGCAGGAAGGCAGGTATGTACTTGGGAATGTGCTTTATAGGAGCAATTAGGGAACCATTATACCATACTAGTGGGAGCAGGTGAGTGAACAAAATGCCTGCTCATTGCCATATGAGAAATCAGCCTGGCCTGGCTGAGCAAAGAGCACTTGCCGTTTTCTGTACAGCCAGGCAGGCGCTGCCCAGCAGAGGCCATGGCAGAATGAGAAGCAAGCATCAGCATGGCTGTAACAATCTGATAAATTCCTACAGCTGGGAACTCAGCACGAGATGGGAATCGGGATTTTCATCCTCGTTAAAACTGTAATCGGAGCCTCATTCTACTTCGTTTAAGTCCTGCTGTGAACGTGAGCCAAAACCTCATGGTGCTGAGCAGGGAGGTCACCCCAGGGTGATGGTRAGCGACATGCCAGCCAGAAACAGTGGGAGGGAGGGCACTAAGGCAAAGACCAGCACGGCCTGAACGCGACTTGTACAGGTATGCAAAAACCTCCATTGTGAGTGGCCCAGCTTTCTTGCTCTTTCTCTCTCTCTCTTTTATTTATTTATTATTTTAAGAGAGAAAAGTCCTGATTAGAGATGGCTTTTAAACAGAGCCTCAGGGCTAAAAATCAGACTTCAGTCTGAGCCACTCAGTATCATAGGCTGGGCACCATCACTTCAGTTATTGAACTTTAGATCYGGAATCTGAACCCCAGTGATATAATTAATAGCCCCATCATGACTTTTAGTTCAGGCCAGAATTCAAGGAAACCTTATATGCTACCATTAGACTGGAGACTGAGTCAATCTGCTTATTAGTTAAGTATTATCTTATGTGTTTAATATAATTGATTCTTGCCTTTCCTCTGTGAAACACATGAGTGGCTTTATATGAAGATATTCATTTGGTTCCATTTAGTTCATCCAGAGATGAAGACCTACAAGCTAGATTCAGCCTTTGCATCCACCATTCAGACACCTGTCTCCTACCTCTGCCCATTTCTAATCGTTATATGTACTCACGTAGAAAGGAAACTGCCAATGTGCCTTAAATATAGTTTAAAAAAATCATCAACAATCAAAGTGTTTCTATGACATTACAGGCTGCAAGTGAGGCAATTCATTTCTAACGGTCAGGCAAACTACCTTAATTTGGCCTTCCACCACTTCCCACCTCATGGACCAACAAGTATATCATAACTATTAGAACARCTTTACAGAATGTTACAATTACTCATGTCAAATGAAAATATAATGCAGTTAACGTGCACGCTGGCTCCCTGCTGCTACTGCTGATGATTATTGCTATTAGAGCATGACCAAACAGTCATTCAAATATAAACAGCAGATTTGTTTTGATGATGTCTGTGGCCCATTTTACTCACTTGCTGCGAACATTAACACAAATGGCTTTGGTTTGCAAGACTGTCCCTGGGGAGACAGAGAAAGTCACAAACACCATTGTGCTGACTGTGTATCAGCTAACTATTTGCAYTGAAGATTTTGCGTGGCTCTTTGGCAAAGTTGAGGGCCATCAAATCAGAGAGAAGAAACAGAGCTATTTAAGTCAGACTGGAGGTCAATCAAGGTGAGCAGAGAGAACCTGGACAAAAAGTCTTGACAATTGTCTGATCGGCAACTCTCACCGAAGTGCGTGTCTATCAGTCATTCAGTAAATGCTTGGGAAGGACACAGACATCAAAACTCCGTGCTCAACTCATTCAGAAGAGGATTTTGATCCAAAGCCTACTAAAAGGCAATGGTGGCTTTCCATTGACTTATATGATTTAACTGATGATATGATTATATGATTTGTGTGCTACACCTAACACATGGGGCTAAATTTACTAAAAGCTCTGCTTGCTATGAAAAGATTACCTGATTATGAAGATTAATTATTATTCTCACTGCCATGATGCCCTTTAGTGGAATTCCTTATCTCTGCACTAGCTTTCCAAGATGGGAATAGTGTTGCTCTCTCCATTTTGTCTGAGCTGCTTACTGAAGTGGATTTTGCCTCATAAAGATCAGAGCTAATCCTAACGACCACTGACAAGATTACATTGTGTAGCTGACTGCAGAACCCTCCCTTTGCAAAAGAAGGGATGCAGAAGGTGACAACTCAAGATACCATGGATCCAAATAATTACCTAATTGCATCTGATTTCTTGTCAGTTGCTTTGATAACAGCTCCCATTCAGCTCTTTCGCAGAAGCATATACTCAGGAATATGCACTCTGAGAAAAGACCAAGACTCTTCCATGTCACAAACCTGACTCTGCAGCCAGGCCTGTCTCCCAGTTTGCATTAGTTGTGATGGGGTTGTGAGGGGCATCAGTCTCCTCTGAGCGGCAAAATGCTCTGGAGGGTGCTGCTAGATGGTGGAGAGCGGACAACTCAAGGGCCTGACTTAGGGAGATGAATAAATAAAAGAAATGCTGTGAGCACATGTTTTAAGGCCTTTTTGGTAGAGGGCTCGATCTGGGATATTAATATCTCTAATTTATAAAAGTCAAGTGGACTACACAAGAGTTCTGGCTGGGGCATTAATATGATGCTTGAAGWGTCAGTTTTAAGGAATGGGCACAGGCTTTGCAGCATGCCAAGGGCTAAGGATGTTTGGAGTAGTTATTCTAGTTTTGGTAACCCTAGTGGTTATTCTAGTTTTGATGTTCTTCACACAGCTAGAAGGTTAGGATTCATCAACCTACAGCACAGATGATTGAGATGAAATGGGATACTCAATTATAAAATCATAAGCATCATATAAAACGTGAGTAAAAGTAAGCTCTTTCACTGTCTATTTCAGTAGAGGGACTAATGGCAACCAAATGAAGCAGATGGATGATGAGTAAACACAAAATAAAGTATCATAGAATTGGTAAGGATAGAAGAGACCTCTGGAGATCATCTAGTCCAATCCTCAAATGATTGGCCCATACAGGGACTGAACCCACAGCCTTGGCATTATTAGCACCACACTCCAACCAACTGAGCTAAACCTAACCCCAAAGTACTTCAAGCACAGTTCAGCTGTGGAACTCCCTGTCACAGGACACTGCAGTTGCTAAAAGTTTACCAGAAGTCAAAGAGCAATGAGACAGATTCACAAAGAGCTACTGAACACCAAGTGAACATCACTGCCTCAGAAAGTCTCTGTGTTGCAAACCACTGGAGGGTCAGAGAGTATAGCAGAGAGGTATCATTACATAGTAACACTACTCTTAGATTTTTCTCTTGGCATTTACCACAGGTCACTGCTGGAGACATATAGGGGGGAAGGTAGCTAGACGGATCTTTTGTTCTGCCCAGTATGTCAGTTCTTATGTTACTGATTAATTGGGTGAGCTATATTGCTTAGATACTTAAACAGAAAGACATATCTGTGCTGGGAGACCTATGAAATGACAGCATTTTTCCTTTTTCCATTTACTATCCCATGGAGCCTAAAGGCCACCCTGAAGAAATGGAGTGGGAGCCTCTGGCAAAGTCTGAGCAGGAACACAGAGACAACTACACGTCATCAGGATGGAGTATGAGGAACAGATGTCATCTTCACACCAACTTTCACTCATTGAGAAAGAAATTGCCAGAAGTAGAGGTGTGTGAGCAGCAATCCTATTCTAAGGAAATCTGGGAGCTGGAATGTACAGTACAGCATGGGAAAGTACTCTGAGGATGATTTTCCTATATGGCTACATGAGTGTAACATAGTACAGGCATGCACAGAATGTGCAAATGTGAGATAACTATACAGAAGGGCACAGGTATCTACAGAAGGAAGAGAAGGGAGAGGGGAATATATCTGCAAATATTTTTTACAGTGCACGTATTTCTAGTGCCTATCAGAATCCATCCAGCCATTTACTCTACAGGACAGTGCAGCCCACGTGGCAGTGGTTTGTCTGAAATCAGGTGTCTGTATCTGCTAGGATGGTACTAGGTATATGCACACCAATATACCAAATAAGCAAGCAAGCAGCAGAGTAGCACAGGCATAAAAGCATATTTTATGAAGAGACATGAGAGGTGGCATATAGAGTCACTCCCTGGACGAGGTAAGGGGGACTCTGGGAAGAAATCCTTCAGTAGGTTTTTCCTATGCAGGCAAACTGAATTTATCACAATCAGTGTATTTCTGTAAGTGAAGTGAGGTTTTTCAGGCATGCAGGAGATGAAGGCATCTCTCCCACTCACAGAGCAAAGAGCTGAGCAGCTGAAAATACTTGTGTCAAATCCCCACTTAGGCATCTCTTCCCCTCCAGTTCTTCTTCTCCCTCCCTTTCCCAATTCATTTCTCATTCTGCATGCTCTCCAGCACTAGGCCCTTCTCCTGATTAACATTTCAAACCCATTGATAGTTTGTGTTGGCTTCGACAAACTAATCATCATTAGCACTTCAAAAAGCTGTCCAGCTTTCCCTCCCAGAGTCACAGGTGCTACCCTCAGCTGCTTGGGGAAAACAAGGGCAGCCACAACACTCTCTCTCCAGGATGCCAGGAGGTACCAGATCACAGCTCTAGCAGGCAGGAAATTACAGTTCCTAGGCGCTGTTCTCAAGTACTGTAGGGAGAGGCCATCTTTTCAGGAGCCAGCTAGCTGAAAAAGCACAGTCCAATCCAGTAGAAGGCTGCACAGATCTCCTCCTCTCCTAGGGATTAGTACAATGTGCTCTAACACATGGGAGCCTTTGCTAGAAGCAGTTCTTACTTTGTACGGGAAAGCAGACCCCAAACACTAAATATAACTTTTCTTCCCACCCTGGCCAATCTGAGGAGCTCTTCAGCCTCCCCAAGTATTTGTCTGGAATTTGCTGGCTCTGGTGTGGGTACAATCTGCGTGCAGAAGGCTAGGTTCTTTTCCCAGTGACCTGAATCTCTTGAGTTTCTAAAACAGGAAGAGAAGAAAAATAAATAGATAACCCAGAGAGACTGGGAATGATGCAGAAACAGGTGTCTTGATGAGTTGCCCATGTCTGGCCTGAACTGGAGCCAAGAGATATAAAGGCCATACATAAATGTAGAATAATGGGACAAAAAGAGAAAGGGAGTGATGCCCTGGAAGATGCTTCTCATGGGGGATTTCAAGCACCCTGATATCTGCTGGAGGGACTACACAGCAAGGCACGAGCAGTCCAGGAGGTTCCTGCAGTGCATTGATGATAACTTCTTGTTACAAAATGGTGGAGGAGCCTACAAGGAAGGGTGTCCTGGTGGACCTTGTCCTTACCAACAGAGAGGGACTGGTTAGAGATGTGAAGGTTGGGGGGGCAGCCTTGGCTGCAGTGACCATGAGACGAAAAGAAAGATCTTGGAAAGGTCCGGGAGAACTGGAGAGGAACCTGAGGRCTGGAAGAAAGCCAACGTCACTCCAGTCTTCAAGAAGGGCAAGAAGGAGGGCCCAGGCAACTACACGCCAGTCAGCCTCACCTCCATCCCTGGAAAGGTCATGGAACAGCTCGTTCTAGATGTCTTCTCCAGGCA
>NW_028185328.1:1172982-1179580 GCF_003343005.1 Rhea americana | reverse complement strand
CCGTGAGGGGGAATTTCTTCCCTGTGAAAGTGACGGAGCATGGCACAGGTTGCCCAGAGAGGTTGTGGAGTCTCCTTCTCTGGAGATCTTCAAGGCCTGCCTGAATGCAACCCCGTCTAACATGCTCTAGGTGACCCTGCTGGGTGGGGAGGTTGGACTAGATGATCTCCAGAGGTCCCTTCCAACCTTACTGATTCTATGATTCTATGCTCTCAGGAATGCTTGAATACAAATCTCTTCTCGAGTGGCCAGGATGGGGTGGGGTGTTCTTCCAGATCTTTTTCCTGTGTGTATCTAAACTCTCTCCACAGGCAGGACTATTCTATACACCCATTTTCAAAGGATTACATTGTTTTTCTGCAGTGGGGATCAGATGTTATTCAACATTGCCCTGGGAAAGAAAGCTGTAAAGGGTCCTATAAGGTTTTTACCTCACTTCAGTTAACTCCAGCTGGGCCCTGGAGTGAGCTCAGGACAGCTGCAGAGACAAAACCTTCCTGACAGTGGCTGAAAATAAATGGGTTTGGCCAGCAGACTTGCCCTCAGCTAGTATGTAAGCAAGAGGTTAAAATAGCTCTGAAGCACACATCCTCCTAGCTCATTCTTGGAATTACATTTTAGTCAGACTGTTGTTAAAATAATGACTAGACAATCACCAGAAAGAGATGATCACTGGAATTGTTTTATCTCAGCTGGCTCTCTAAGCCCTTGTATGTTATGTTTGTGGAGCACACATCCATGAGAAGACTCTGAAACACCACTGAGTCTGCATATATCAGTCACTTCAGTCAATATGGAAAAGCAACCACCTCTTGTATGCACTGAGTCATGCATAGAGGTCACTCTGGAGAGAAGGAGATTAAAAGGCAACTAAAACCTTCCTACTGAATCCCAGTACAAAAGGTGAATAATAAAACAAGAAAAAGCCTCTAGGATTGAGGCCTGAAGAATACAATTGCCCAAGAAAGAACGAATCAGGTAATCCGGCAGGGAGACACCACAAATCTGGAAAACTGGCTAGCGCCAATATCCGGTTTAAGCACTCCGTTCTCACAACTATCTTCTCATCTACACCCATGATGCTCCATAGCCTCCTTCCATGAAGCATCCCAAGTAGTCTGACTGGCCATATCACCTTTATCTATCCTGCTCCAAAGAAGTCTTTGCAGAAACCAGGAGTGCAATATGCTCTACTTTGCCTTCTCATGGACATTTCACAGGCAGTCTGTACTAGCTCTTTCAGAGGGACCTGGTAGGAGGCTTTCCAGGCCACTGGATTGGCTGGTGCACACAGTCTCCATGTGCTGTAGAAGGAGAATTGGCTGTAATGAGCCTGTCTACATGGCCTAGGAGATCAGTCATCAGGGCAGATTTAAGCCAATAGTATAACTTTCCCAGTCCGGTACACAAGTTTGTCCCATTGAAAATGTGTGAAACCACTGGTTCTCACYAGAAAAAAGATTACCTGCACAAGTAATCCCTAAGGCACATGCCTTTTCCTCTACCTGCTGTTCTCAAATCCTCCCCACTTAATACTTGTATCAGTGAGCAAGCCAGGGTGAGTTTTGGTGTGTAATTTTGCACAGCTGTTACCTGAAAACGACTGAAAGCTTTGCTTGCCTGTTAGACACAAGAATATTTGTATGCCAGAGGGTAGGAGGTCAGTGCAATCACAGATGTTACTTTAGTGGCTTTATCACTCCTCTCTGCTATCCACCATGAGACTGTGCCTGTGGGAGAATCTTGCCTTCATGTTTCTGTGAGGCTAGTATTCAGGTACTGACACCTCTTAAGACAGCCACAGACATAGTTTCACAAGTGGATTTTGTGGGTAAAAATGTATGTTGACATCTTCCTCCAAGATCTGTTCAGCCACTGACAGCTACCTCTCAGCTATGTGATTCTCCTATTTCTGAAACTTATTTGCTCCCTCTCATACCCCCACTAACTTCCCTGCCCCAATCTGGTATCTTCAGACCTGAAAATAAAAATGCCCTTGCTTATTGCACAATTGCCTGCTTCAAAGCTCAGCTCCGTGGAGACTTCAGTCATAATCCCTCACTTCCCTCTCCATAACTGGCATAAGACTCGGGGGAGGATGCACGTGGCTGCTGACACCGTCTGCACAGCCAATGCACCAAGCAAGGCAATGCAGTGCCAGCCTGGCAGCAGCTCATGCCTGTTGCAGGATGCTGACAGAAGAGGGCAAAATCCATCTGTAGTCAGAGCTTGTTCCCTGCTTTTGCTTCAGTGCTTTCTTGCTCTCACTTTCCCTACAGTTTCAGCCCTGATCACTTTCCCAGCCCTCCAGGCAGCCAGCTGACCCTACAGAGGGATTTGCTGTGTGGGCAGCCTGATTCTTCACACCCTCTGGAAGGAGCAGCTGTGGGCAGCCTGTGGCCTGGCCTGGGAAGCTCCCCCAGCACACAACAGCCTCACAGCCCTGGGCAGGAGCTTGGCCTGCACCACCACCTCTCCCACCGCACTTGCCTCTGCAGAACTTGGAGCAGTCCAGGACAAGACCACCACAGTTGAACGAGCATGCGGGTGAGAATTTGCAGCTGGGTCCTCTGGACGATGCTGGGCTTTATCCGACTGCAAACACTAAGCCATTGTGCATCTATYGCTGAGAGAAGTGTTGATGCTGATAGAATAGTTGATGGGAGTTGCAGGAAGGGTCCTAGCAAAGGGTAAGTGAAATGAGGCAATAGAGATGATTAACTCCTATCCACCACACATTTTGGGTCAGATTCTCCTTCACCTTGAACCTTCTGCTGTTTGAGGAAGGGTGGGTATAAAGCATGATGGAGGCAAAACATCAGGGCTCCTCTGTGTATGGGGCCAGGCAGTGGGCAACTAGGGCCTACCCGCTGATAAGTCTTTGGGCAAGGAACAAGAGCATTTGGAGATGCAGAGAGCATGGGGAGTTTCAAAAGGACACTGCATTGCTTTAAATCCATCTTACATCACTTCTGAAGTCAGCTTTTACCTTTAGCAATGTCCCAGTGTAGTGGACACCTCCATAACGCAGGGCTTTCAGAGTTTTGATTCCCTATGAGTTAGTCATCTCGGAATGCTTGTGGAATGACTTCTGCCTGTCAACAAAGTCTGGGAAAATGGGAATAGGAGAGCAGGCAACTCCTCTCAGATAGGATTGCCACCCTCCTTCCTCTCCTGGTAATTCTCCTTTGAGTAAGCAACATTTTCTCCTCTCCTCCTCAGCTGGCTTGGTGACTCTTCTGTTTCTATATACATCAGTGAGTCTCTTCTTCTTATAGCACTTGACATGTAAACAGCTAACTCCTGTGAATTTAGTGTAAATCTTACTATAGTTGGCAGCCATCCTTAAAGCCACCCAGCTAGCAGAACTGCACAGTTAACTGGGAATCCACTTTTGCTTCCCTGCTCCCTTGTATCTACACCATGTGTTTGGGAAGGGTTGCAGGAAGAATGAATGGAAAATGGGTAGCTCCCTAAGCCTCAACCTGGCTTCTCTATTATTTCTCTTACCTGTGGAATGACAAGAAACCAGTGAAATGTTTATCCTCATTCTCAATTCTTCTTTGAGTCATAATGTTGTCCCTGTGCAACACAGTGCGTTCTAGTGTTACTAACAATACCCGCTGCGGGACCACTTTCCTTCACCTGCCACTGAAATGCAGCTATCTCTGGGGAGCTCAGGCAGCAGCTGCGCATCAGCCACATTGCAGCACGAGAGAGAATGTGAGCAACTGCTCCGTGCATAACACAGAAGGCAAAACTAGGTAGGATGAACTGAGCAGCCACCCTGCGTTCAGATAGGACACTAAGGAGGTCACATCTTGCCATAACAAGCCTGCCACAGAGTCTCAAGTGACAGCTGGTGGGGAAGGTCTCAGATTCATTTAACAGGCCTGCAATGCCTACCTGGTGTCTGTTCCCAGGAGCCAGCTGGTCACAACTCATGGGGAACRTGGCCATGACTGCCATTTCTCTCCCAAGCAGCTCTAAGGCTCTGATCACCGTGACAGAAGGGCATATTTCTGCCTTTTTCTTGGGACACTCCCTCTCAAAGTTCTCAGGCTAGGCAGGAGAGATGGTAGTGGAGAGGCTGCTAGAGGACAGTGCCTATCCAGCAAGCCAGGAAGGCCCTGGATCTCACTGGACATGATGCGTTCTGCTTCACAAGCCTTGGCTGTGATTAGGAGCCCTTTGAATTAAGCTGTTTTAACAAGCCTGCACAGTAGAGCTGGGGAAAAAGCTAGCAGAGAAAGAAAAAATTATTTTGCTGGGGATAAGGGACCTCTATGCCCAGATTCAGAGGGGATACTCCACATACTGCATTTGTACATGTGTGCCGAAGTGGACATGTGTATATACAAGCCTAAAAGAGAAGTAACCTGAGGGCTTYTCATTTCTTACACATGGGATGGGTTGCAGCAGGGAGATTTTGCACACCTTGTTAATGTAGACTGCCACCCACTTCTGATCATCAGAATTTTTCTTTTCTTTAAAAAGGTTCCCTGAGCAGACAACAGCCCCCATAAAAAACCCCCCAGCTGTTACACAGCAATTACAGCAGCAAGAAAAGGAGAAATGTTTGATATCTTTTTACTGAAAAACCCCACAGGGGAAGATGTGTATTCTCCACTGAGCAGAGCTAAAGAGGGGGAGAAAAGGGGCTGGGCTGTGGCAACCAAAAGACTGAAAGGCCTGAGGCTATTTCCTTTGCCTCACAAACTATGTTACATATTGGTATTATGAGGAGTAGGCAGTATGTGGCACAGCACCAGCGTAGGTCTGAGGCAAACACACTTACATGGTAAAAACTTTGCAAGTGTCTGGTTGGCCAAAACATTTAAAGGATAACATTCTGAAGAAGTTCCTTGCAAATTGATACATATGTTGCATTTATTATAAATCTGTGATTCCTGCTGTGTTCTACTGAAGGATTTAAGTGGCTAGTCACTCTAGTTTTATTCTCAGCCATGCAGACCTAAGCAAGAATCTATGGACTAAACTGTTGTTATTTGGGGTTTTTTTATTTGTTTGTTTTTTTTCTTCCTCATTGCCAAGAATAATTCTAATTTTTCAATTATACCTTAGTTAGCAACCCTGCTGAGAGACTGCATGTTTCTCTCCTGGAGCTCTTCAGTTAACAGGAGGAAGAGATGGCAAAAACTCCTTTTGTGTCTGAGAGTGAGCAAAACTGACCTGGAGTCACACAGGAATTAGAGACACAGAGGATGAAGAGGCTATTTTTATCGTGTCACTTTTTTTGAGGCAAGAACGACAAATTAAGCTGTTAGTCTCCATTTCTCTCTAAGCTCTCTGAGGATCTGGCAACCGATGGCAGGGTCTGACCTCCAGAAAGAAGTAAGAACAATTAATACCAGAACAAATCCAGGGCCATCCAGGAATTTTGCAGCTGTCACTATGCAGCATATCAAGACCTCCCTGAACCTCACAGCAATGATGAGGATGGGACTCTTGTTTCCCTGTTCACAGCAGCACCTCTTGGACCCCTAAATGAAAGAAGAAGCTCTGACAACTATTAGCTATAGAGGAGCTACGACAATGCATTACAGTACATCTCTAGACTTGGTGTGCCATGGCCACTCCCAAGGGGGAGAGAGGGAGAGAGGAAAGGTGTTACGTGATGAAAGATTGGTTAAGTTAGGCTGGCTGTCTAAAGCATTTCCAAGAAATTAAAGAGAAATTAAGAAAGATGTTGAACCATAAGCCTAATTAGAGCAGCAGTGTAGTTATAGTCATGATAGCCTAAGGATACAATTAGATGGGTCTAGAGAGGAAAGCTGATCTTGTTGTTAAAGCATAAAGGTAGGGGATGAGATAATACAGGTTCCAGTCTTGTGCTGACACAGACTTCTGTATGACTCTGATGTATCGTAGCGACTCCTTGTGACTCCATCAGGAAACTTCCAGTCTCTCTACATCTCTGTTTCTGTTTCAAAATATTTCTAAACCAGCCTGAAGAATTCTCAAATCCCATTTGAAGAATTCTTATAGCACCCAAACACTAGCCCCTCTTTTGTATATCTTGGATTTGAAATTGCAGATCTGAGGGTGACAGTGGCTGGAGGAGAGCAAAGCCATTTGCCAAAAGAGCCAGGAGCTAAAAGAAACCAAGGGAGATGCCCTGGATTACAATGAAATATCCAAATCGTTTGTCTTCTTGTTTCACATACTCACATCCCAGTTTTATGGAGATTCTGAGGGAGAGAAAGCTCTACATCTTGATATACAGAGAAGGCAGAATTACTGAACGCCTTCTTTGCTTCAGTCTTCACTGCTAAGGGCAGCCCCCAGGAATCCTGCAGCCTAGACATGAGGGGGAAAGTCTGGGGAGGGGAAGTCTTTCCTTTGGTTGAGGAGGATAGCATCAGAGACCTAATGGGCAAGCCTGACATCCACAAATACATGGCCCCAGATGGGATGCACCCACGGCTACTGAGGGAGCTGGCAAATGTTGTTGCCAGGCCACTCTCCATCATCTTGGAAAGGTCTGGGAGAACTGGAGAGGAACCTGAGGACTGGAAGAAAGCCAATGTCACTCCAGTCTTCAAGAAGGGTAAGAAGGAGGGCCCAGGCAACTACA
>NW_028185328.1:1110496-1171862 GCF_003343005.1 Rhea americana | reverse complement strand
CACAAGAAGCTCCGCCTGACCGTGAGGGGGAATTTCTTCCCTGTGAAAGTGACGGAGCATGGCACAGGTTGCCCAGAGAGGTTGTGGAGTCTCCTCTGGAGATCTTCAAGGCCCGCCTGCATGCAACCCCATCTAACATGCTCTAGGTGACCCTGCTGAGCAGAGGAGTTGGACTAGATGATYTCCAGAGGTCCCTTCCAACCTTACTGATTCTATGATTCTATGATTCTATATTATAGATTAATATTTCTAAGCAAGAACTGACTGTGGTGACCCTCAATCCAGTCCTTAGTAAATAAGCAAACATGCCACTAGTGTGCCAGCATCGTTCACATTAAGGCTTTGATGCTCCAGCTATTTCAGTCCTTCTTAGCCCGACGTAACTGCCCACTTCACTCTGCATTCACAGGAAAGAGTTGTGACAGTGAGAACAAGAGGAGATAAATAGGAGATTGAGGCTGACACAAGCTATGTTTGCAGAAACCTTAGCAGGCAGAACTAGGCAGTTCAGCTCAGCTCAGCTCACCCTCTGAGCAGCACTCACTCTGGATGCAACGCCAGCCCTGGACCAGCAGCACTGAACCTCACCTAGCAGATGTCAGCAGCACGCATCAGCCTGCTTGGCACTGACCTGACAAAGCCCTCAGTGCCACTGTCAGCAGTTAGCCAGGGGATATCATGCTTTTTCTCTCCAGAACACCCCACAGGCATTCCTATAGCACATGGAGGTGGGCTCTTGAGGGACGCAAGGGGAGATGCAGATAGCCACATCGCAGAGGGTGCTGGCAGAGATAGCTGACTTTGGGACTGATGGGGCACCTCATACCCTGTGCCTGATGCAGATACGAATCCAAGGCTTCTCAGGAAAACACTCCAACACACCACAGACCCATCCTGACATGGGAACTGTACTGAACAGCCGATGCCATCCAGCGATCCTGACAGGTAACTGAGAATTTGGATCAGCTCCATTCCTAGCTATCTGGGAAAGGGCAGAGCTCCAGCAGAGGCCTTGGACTCTCATTCACCCCTGAAAGGCCTAAGGGGGAGGGTACATTTTCCATGCCACCCGAGTGCCAGCTCTGCATTGCCCATGGCATGAAATGACTGACACGCTGGTTCACAAAGGTAAAAAAGGACAGATTGATTTATTGATCAAGGAAAGACACAGTCTCCTTGACAGAGATGTGCTGTCAAATAGTGGCAGGACAYGCTGCTAAAAGCCCTCCAGATTGATTACTTTACCTGCCACCTGATCCTTCATCGCCCTGGGCTTTGGCAGGTGAAGCTCATGGGGAGATTTACCCATGGCTGCAACTCAGGACAGGACAGTACAAAGGAATGAAAGCTCCAGGGGTCTGGCTTGGAGATAACAGCCCCCCCCCCCCGCCATCTCCCAGGAGTCAAAAGGCCACTCAGCTAGTGGGCCAATAAAGGTGGCAGAACGACCAACAAAACTTCACCTTGCAGCCAACCAAAAGCTGCGCCATGGCAAGTAGCACCTGCAAATCCTGAAACGCTGCCATTTCCCTTCCCCATCTGTTCCCTTCTCTACGATTAAACTACTCCTTTCTGTATGATTATATAACCAGCGTCTGCCCTAAGAATTGTTCTGAGAACAGCCAGGCACCCAGCCCAGTGCTGCTGTCATACCCCAACATGTTGCAACCTCAGCCTCAGCAATGCCGGCACTCAAGCCGCTGCAAAAAGTGATACCACAGCCAGCACTGCCCAGCATGGCAGCACAAGCTGCCAAGCTGGAGCATCCATGGGAAGTGGCCTCCTTGCCTCCAAATGCAGCTGGGTCAGGCCAAACGAGGAGGGAGCTGTGTCTGTGAGCTGCTCTCCTCAGGTACTTTCATGGCACTCTGGGACATCTAGAGTGTCTCTCTCTTAGCATGGGCTAATGTTACATAACAGCACAAGAAACTGATGGAGAAGTGCACTTTATAGAGGCAGAAAAGAATGCAGGAGTGGTCACTTGCTTGAACGTCCAGGCATAGATTTAATCTTTCTATACTGTTTCCCTCACAAGATGTGCTCCTATTGAAATAGCACCCTCTCATATTGACCCGAAGAGAAGTGTACCAAGCCTCTTGGCAGTTTACTCTCAGGACCCAGTGTGAGAAGCTCAAAGTAGGAGAGGCAGGTCCTTATTACAGCAGCAGCAAAGTCAGCCTGGTTACAAGATGATATAGATACACCCACTCAGCAACACTGGCAGAAGCAAAGTCCTTATACTTTGTTTAGTCCTAACTTTGCCATGTGGACATGTGGAGCCAAGCACGTCACAGATTTTTAATGAGCTTGTTCAAAGAGCTGGAGCATGAGGCAGGCAGCAGATGACAGGTAAAACAAAGAGAACCCTTTAAATGCATCAATGCTGCCTGACTTACCAAGCAGAATATGTTGGGAAAATAAAACTGCAGAGCTGCACTCATACCTGTTAACAGGCTTGATATTCCCAATACATGGCAACTTTGTCTTAATTCTGTGGGCATTCAGACTGGTTTTGGCTGCACATCAAATCCAGATGGCTCTCCACCTCTCTTGTGAAAAGTGTAAATAATATAGTAGACCAACCACAGGAAAAACAATGATCCAAAAAACGAAGACCAAGAAGTGAGAGGCTAATTTGACTTTTGAACAAGAAACTGATTTAGCATCTTCCTAACATTCTCTTTTCTGGACTGTAACTAATACTGTGAATGACCAAAGAATGCTTGACCCAGATACACTGACGGCAGAAAAGGYAGGAGTATGATAGAAATAGGCTATTGCCTGCTCTAGAGGAGCAGCTGCGTACCAGAAAAGGCAGGTGAAATGGGCACACAGTACTAGAGTGACATGCAGGAYAACACTTTGATGGAGCTCTCTAACCTTACACTAGAGTTCATGCTGGCCCCTAAATGTGAGTAGATTTCCTAGCCCTGAGTGTGAGTGAGGCAGCAATGAAAGAACAGTATCAATAAGCACAATCATAAGTCCATTTTCTCTGTCACTTCTGCAAGGCAGTTGGCATCCAAWGATCTCAAAGTCCTTTAAAAATAGTGTCAGTAACCATTTGTCACCCCATCTCATTCCCTCCACATGTCAAAAACCAATTTCACCCTGCGTATACACACAGTTACAATCGAGCAATGACCAATTTCTTTTTAAGGGTAGAGACCGATGTTGACGTTTCTATTTTTGGAGAGTATCTGGACATCCAGAGGAGCTGCTGCATCTGAACATCAGGGGCCACATACGAAACACTGTGACTCTGCATTTCACTGGCAGAATTAAGCACCATCTCCTACACAAGCTGAAGAAATTGGATTCACAGCYTCTTTCTTTAAAAAGTTCTAATAATCAAATGAATTTTTGGATCTTGTATTCCCTAGCCTTCATAGCTGGAGGAAGAGCTAACAAGAGGATTTCAAGAAGCAACCTGTCTATACTCACAGTATTAACAGAAGAAGAAAAAAAAATCACAGCTAAATCTTCATTACAACAAAGTTTTGGCTATGAACAGATTTCCAACGATAATCTTGGGGATGGGAGTGGAGGGGAAAAAAAAGGAGAGGCCTGCCATCATTTTAATGGTGTTTCTCATGGTACAATTTTAATAAATAAARAAGATTCACCCAAGTAGAAAGAAAGATAGAGAAACAAAAAAAGGGAAAAGGGAAAAAGATCCTAGAGTAGTTTTGTAATTATTTTTGCCCTACAGCCTAGGAAATGTTTCCACCAAGACGCAAGATACTGCTTAAGATTCAAACTATTGCTTGCTGAGGAAAAGGGAGGGAGGGAGGGCAGAGGGAGAATATTTCAACAGCATTTGACTACAGCTGCTACCCACTCATTATTGTAACAGAGAGAGGTAGGGATAAATCTGACTACATGTGTGAGGGCAGCAATTGGTTGTTAGGTTTTAAAGATGCTATTACATCCTGGAGGAGCAGGGATATACACAGGTGACATTCAGCAATTTCAACAGGGCGGAGGGAAATCACACACTGGAATGAAGTTAATAGCAACCCAGAGGGCAGGGTTCATGATTGCCAACCTGATTTCTATAATTGGTGTGATTACTACTATTGTAACTTAAACACAACAGCAAATCACTTGCTTAATTGAATTTTCCTTATGTGTATGGTTGGGAAGGGGGAGGATGCAGAGGAAGAGGCAAATTTCTGCTGCAGCTGTGCAGATCTTCCCAGAGGTGAAGCAAGGAAACGAGCACTGCTGCTAGGGGGTGGCCCCAGGGGCAGAAGGGGAAGGTTAGGCCTTTAGGGCAAGGCAGGGCAGCTTTCCTCCTCTAATTTTTCCTGGAGAGCAATGCTCTAGTTTTCTAAATATTGCCAACACTTTTGCCCTACTGATACTGAAGCTATTGCACAGAACTTGGTAAATGCCTCCCTGTGCATCAGGAGATTAGAAAGCTTCTTGCTGAACTCCTGGGTGTAAGGCAGATGGCCATCCTGCACCTGGTGCCCTCAGCTCACAAACACACTCCTTTCTACCATCAGCAAAGGCCAGGAAGAAGTATCTTCTAGAGCAGCCTGCAGGACATCTTTATTCACTTCAGCCTTTTTTTCTAAAAGTCATCTACATCAGTAAGGCACTCTCTAGAACAGCTCAGTTGCATCTCAAATGCGGGAATCAAGTGTGACATAAACACACGTGTTATCTGAGGGTCAAGGCACTAAATCTCTCAGATTTACAAAGAGATTTACAGAGATTTACAAAGAGAGAAAGAGCTACACAGAGAAAAGGAGCTAGGGCTACAGATACCCCTCTGTACTTGCTGTAGAGGAGGCACTTTATTGCTCCATAAAATTCATCTGTTTTAGATGAGGTAGGAAAAGCTGGATTGGATTATGGGATGTTTTCCATCATTATTTATGTTTATGTTTACACATAATGCTTCCCTGTATCATCTGTTACCTTCCCCTACTGTATACTCTTGTCATTCCATGTTTCCTTCCTTAAGAAAGGAGACAACAAAAGCTGAGCTGTGGTCATCACAGTGTTAAAAGACAATACTGGTAAAAAAAAAAAATGATTTTTTACTCAGACCCTTTGGCTGTATTTTCAGAGACTTCATCTGCGCTCTTACTTATTCTATTGTCACATCACAGCCTCTTACACTCCATAGGCTTTCAGGCTCCAAGAGCACTGAAAGTGAGGAAATATGGGACTTCTTTGTTAGCAAGAGAGGGCATGATGAGTTTTGGAAAATAAGCCACTTTCAGGGCATCCCAGCTCAAGGAAAAATGTTAATATGTCTTGATGGGATACTAAAGTCTTTATGATGGTATAAAAGCACTAGGAAGAGACGTAAGTATGAAGCATGTCTTTTGGATCAGATTTGGGAAATGGGCCTACAGTAATGCTAGCATTTCAGTTGGGAAATGTGCAAATATAGGCCATTTATCATCTTCAGGCTTTTCACTCTGTCCAAATAGATATCTGTCTAAAATAACACAGTCTAAGCCCCACCACTCCCTACTCCACAGGAGAAAACTCCGTCATTCTAAAGAGTCAGTTTAGATTATCCCCAAGGTTATAGGGGGGGGGAAAAAAAGTACGTATAGCTTATTTATTTATTTTGATTTTGGAACAGGAAAAGATCCCCATGGAAGTCCAGCCATTAGCAAATAGGACAACCAAAAGATAATCAAAAGCAACACAACAATATTTTTCTTCTCTCATTTTTTCAGCTCTCTGGTCTAAAAATTATCAGCCACTTATTTCTATCAGACAGAATCCCACTCCAGCTGCATCAGCACTTCATAAATGGTTTTTCAAACAGATGGGCTTTACAACAAGCCCACCAGGTCTTTCTCCTTAAAGACATTCACTGCTATATGGCTGAATTAGGCTTCTCTTTCATCTGATTCTTGCGGATGGGTATATACAAAGTATATCCATGGTACAAAAACTTCAACACTGCTAAAACATTAAGACTGAGAAACAAAGCACTTAAAAGTCAAGCTATTCTGTATGTTATAGTTTCTTTTGCACCATTGATTCTACCCCATTGTACATCCTATTCATCACATTATTATATACGAAATTGTACATTTTACAGGTAAAATAGGAACAGAGAATCTATATATATTCTGGTGCGGAATGAGATCAAATTAATGGTGCAGAAAAAAACCAAGCTCTTGGAATATTCTCAATTCTACCTCAGATTTATATTCTTAATATTATATTACATTGTTACCTTATGCTTCCACCTATATCTCTCTTGTATCTATTTCTTATCTTTCCCTTTATTTTATGCACAGTCTCTGCAAAGCCTTATACATGCACTGAATTTGTATGCACCATGGGAAGTCCCACAGAGGGTACATGCTCAATATTTTGACTGTAAACTTATTGGTGCTGGAACTGCTTTTACTGCGTATTATGAGAGGGCCTTGCAACCTGGGCTCATGATTTATGCTTGGAGACTATATGTTCTGTAATAACAATTATCAGTAGTAATTGCAACAAACTGCTAAACATATTCTTATCGCTTTGCAGGACCTGGGTCTTAGATCTCAAGCTTTCTGAGGAACAGACCAAGTTTTTGACAGATCTTTGTACAATGCTCAGAATAATGACATCATGATTTCTAAATGCTGTTACAAGACAGAGTAAGTTAGTGCTTCAGCTATGGACAGGGAACAGACTGTGTTTAGCTTCTACTTTTCTTCTTTTTTAAAGTGAAGAAGAAAAAGAATCAAAACTATTTGACTTGTGCTGTTCCCATAATCTGCAGCCTTTATCAAAAGAGTTTTGAAACTTCATGCACAGTGTTTATCACAATTTTCTATCACAGTTAGTCCAACCTCTTGATTATCTGTATGCTCAAGTTCAGAGTGAAGGTTGGGTCCTATGAGGTGCCCAAGATCTGCAAGAGTACAGCAGCTAAGAACTTTGGCCCTGAGGAATTGTCATCATACTCCACTCCCATCACCCACAAGCTAATTGCCCTAAGCTTCCAGAATATATCAGCACCATASAGAACAATTTAGCCTCTGTAGATAACAGGTACTGGCAGATTCAGCAGTAGAGTTCTCTACCTGACTGCATGGCTAATAGCTTGGCAGCTAAAAGGTCAGAATAYTCTCTTGTACATGTGTTTCAGTGTCTAAATCAGCCACTTTTCAACATACTGGGATGGCTCTTTCAACACTCTGAATAATGAAAACGACARCATGTTTCTTAATCACAAGTAAGATGTTCAAGTTGGAAAGCTCTTCAAGTTAGGATTCTAATAAGCTGCCAGTATTATGAATATTTGCAAAAATGAGCTGGTATAATGGYGTCCTGTGCCATCAGGAAATGCCAATGCACTGCCAGTCATGTTCTGTCTTCCAGCAGTAAGGCTAAGTATTTCAACTTCGCAGACTTTTATTTTACATTAAGGAAAAGCCACAAAGAGAGAGAAAGAGAGCAAGAAAACAAAATGAAACAGAAAATCTCCATGAGAGACAGCTAGTAAGTCTCTACCTGAGATGCCACACAAAGTAACAACTGCCCATAGCACACAGGAAATTTTCTGCCAAGAGAGAAGCAGAATGCAGAGAGCTAGTGGCAAACAAGACAGATGCTGTACCACGACATTAATGGGTGCCTTAAGAAACTAATAATGCTGATGGATAGACAGATGCTAAATATATAAGCTCCTTACAGTTGGATAGCATCATGAAACAGAAATGCAATCAGCAAGGATATGTTGCATGTTAAGCAGATATCAGTAAGCAAAGGAAATCGAGGAACTACTGTACCTTTGACTACTTCCATTTATAGTAGGTGTAGTCTGAAACATATACCTGGGTTGGGTTATGCAGTTTGACCTCTCTGTTTCAAACATCCCATTGGTTCAGCCTTTCCTCTCCATGTCTGGTTCCAGCTGGTGCCAAAAAGGAAGGAGCTGTAGCCCTTGAAACACTTCCAGTTTACCAAAATGATTCTTATGAAGAAAGAACCACCTGTGAACCTTCTAGCTCCAAACACAAGGCCTAAAATGAACCTGCTCACTTTTGCCTTTCTGCATGATTTCCATCGATTCATTCTCAACCATCTCTACAACTAAAGGTTAACCCATACAGAAGAGCTGTTCTTCTGACCGCTACCAGAACTACTGGAAATTTCCCAAAGTGTGCTCTCTACAGATTTCCACACCCAAGAGAAGTCTTCATAAACACTGAAAACTCCCTGATATTTGGTAGTGCTGCAACCGATCTCTGAATGGTTCAAGGGTAGCTGTCATGACTATGATACTCCTTCAGCCACAAAGAGCCCAGGTATATGTCTGAAAAATCATCAAATTATCTAAAACATCTTTCTGAGAAGATGCCAGATTCTACCAGCATCAGATGCAGCATCCCTTCAGTGTCTTCATTCTGACACACAAAGCAGCTAGATGTGTGACAGAGGAAAACCATGCTGCAAGCAGCCTAGCAGAAAGAGAGACCATCCAGCAGCTGAAGGACCATTAGTTCTCCTGGGAGTTAAACTATGTGGCTCATTGCCACCCACATGCACAACTCATCAACATCATTAGCAAGCATAGTTCTATTCAGCCAGGTAATGCTCATTGCAGAGGATTTTCAGTCACTTCTTTTGTATACAAGTAAGTGGCCAGCAGAGCCTAAACTTCTCAGCACACACGGCTTTGTCTTAGTGTGAGACTTTGGCTATATACTCTGTTGTGATCTCCTCCGTGGTCGGAACTGATCTAATGGAAATAGGCCATTGCGCTACCATCTGGTTAAAGCCTGAGTGCCCATGGCTGATGGCAGAAATGAGTATACTTGAGCTGTAATGGCTTTTAAAAGGGACAGTTCATGGATCTAGCTCCTGCACTTGTACTGCCAGCGCCTTATAGCACGCACTCAGCACTCTCGTAGGGCTCTACACAGACAGGCACATATTACCATTGTCTAATACACACCAAGCTGTCGAGTATCACAGGTCTAGGAAAGATCATTTGGAAACAGCAAGGCAGTCACTGATGTGCCCACCCTGTCGTATCACCCCCTTCCCAGGGGCAGCCTTCTCCAAATGCCCACCCTTAGAAAAGGCTGCTAATCAACACAGCTGCAGGAGGGAGAGACAGCTCTCAGCCCTCCCAGTGCCAAGAYTGAAGACTGTAAAAGAAGGGGAAAAGATGCAGAAAAAACTTGACACACACCTCTGCTCCCTGAGGGCCCTTCTCGTCAGGGAACAATGGCACGAATCCCCTGATCTATCCTCTGAAAGAGGAGAGTGCGTGCACAGGATCTACTGGGGCTGTCCCTCTGTCTGGGAAATGTGAGAAGAAATTTACAGTCTTTCAGGCCCAGGACTGCGGGAACAGGGGATTAAAAAAACTCTTGAAGGTACAGAGAAAGGACTGACTGAGGAATAGTGGGAAATGCAGGAGAAAGCTGGGGCCTGCATGATACAGAATTAATTGTGGGGCAAGGAGGCAGACAGATGTAATAGTAAAGGTGCACTTGTTTTCGCAGGTATTTTAAAGACTGCAGACTGTAGTTTGAGAGCTTAAAAAATCTTTCACGGAATCTTAACTAATTTCTCTTTCTGGCTCTTCCCTTTCCTTCATATCCCCTTCTCTGTTTGTACATATTTGCTTTGGGGATTGTGGTTTTTTTGGTTCATCTTCCCCATCTCTTCCCTTCTCCTTCATCCAGACCCCCTTTTCTCCAGGCAAGTGCTGTTCATTGGCTAATCATTTTTTCCCACCACAAGCACAGTTGTAAGAAGGCAGAGGAGCACGTCTGAGCTGAACCTGTCAGACAGAGGAAATTTGATAAATGTCATCAGAATGAAAGATGATAGAAATTAAAGAGATTTCTTTTCTCTTTCCCTCTTTTCAGTAACTGTGCCTGAACAGCCCTATTGCAATGCAACAGATCTCACAAGCTAGATAGAGCTGAGGAATGAACAGTTGCTATTTGGATGGGAACTCCCCGAGGAACTTCAACTAACGGTGCTAGTGGCTTAGTAGATGACACTCTTCCTTCTGAGTTAGAAATAGTTTGGTGCCACTCTGTATAGGAGGCACTATGCAGAGTGATATGCTGAATGTCACTCTAAAATGTCCCCTTCATACGCTACCAACCTCTATACCACATTTTAAAAAGCAACCGGTATGTGATAACCTTTACTTCACTGAGCGGATCTTTGGGTTTGTCCACATAGGAAAGCTTTCCCACTCACGTGTAAAATATGAATCTGAACAAATACACCTGCACCTGTTAATCTCTCCATATAACTCATGTTCACTTACGAATGGCCTCACTCACTTGAACTCTTTCTGAAGCGACTTTCATAACAGAAAGTGTGTGACCCCAATCCACCAGTATAACTACAGTTGTTTAAATTCACACCTTAGATTATAACTTTGCAACCTGTCCACCTAGACTAACCTTACTCTCTAAAATCACTTCCTAAAATGGGATTTAATATCTATCTAAGCAAAGAAATTCACTAGAGTTGTTGTTGTGCTATAATCCTGCTGCTAAGTTATGTTTGTATAGCAATCTATCTAGACACTCCTGTTGGAAAAAGCAGTAGCCTTATGTTGGTTTAGCTGATATGGTGGGAGGAAATTCTACTCTTTTAAACACCATCTCAGAAGTGACTGCACTTCAGTACAGATATGAATATCATATGTGTCTTCTGTAAGGAACTTTTGGATCAATGAAATGAGCTACTGAAATATATGCTAATATTCTACCAAGATACATAAACCAGAACACTGAGTAGTTTCAAACGTAGTTTATGAATATGCAACACTCAATTTAAAATAATTGTGCAGTTCAACAAATACAAAAAGGGAAAATTTGGGGACAGACTCTGTTTAATATTCTTGTTTAATTGGCTATAATTTCTACTTCACAGCAGTACGAGTTTTAAAATGTTTCATAACCAGAGTTGGGAAAGTTACAGAATCTGTATTGCACAAGAATTTTCCCCATTTAAAAGACAGTTGCTTTGACCATCAAACCTTCTCTCTTTTGCATTTGCTTTCCGCACACATTCAGCAACTGGGAGCTGCTCCCATTAAATGCTGGAGAAAAGCCATTTTAAGCTTGCCAACCCGTGTATTACTAATGGCAGAGAACAAAGAATAAGCTCAAACACATCTACATATTTGCACTGGAAGTTGTACCTTATATTGGATACTACTTGTCACAGCAAAGATGAAAGTTTCCCAAAATCTCTTGCTACAGCTCTGGCTCCAAAACGATTAAACAAGTTAGTTGCTTATGCCTAACTGTAGGTAAAATATTCATGCATACACAATCACTTTATGTAATTGTGCAAGCAAAGATTACCTTTAAAATCCCAGCCAGCYAATGAGCTGTACCGCTGCCTGAGCTTCCTAGAAGTGATGCTTCAGGACAAGCCTGGGGAAAAAAAGTTTTAAATATATTCTAAGCAGTTTAGTTCTTATCTATTCCCTTTTCATAAACTGATTCCTCTTCAAGAGAGGGTGAAGGCCCACTGGTTTCTTCATAACTCCCTCCGGCTACAGGAGATAGCCTCAGCAAATCAGGAAAACAAGACAAGAAATGCAATCAATCACAGTTAAAGGAGATCCAATGGCAAACCTCTGGTCCTTGCCGCTGAACTGCCTGTGATTAAAAAAACAAAACAAAATACACAAACACAAAAGGAACGATACAAAATCAGTAAACAAACATTCCTTGAGTAAAGTCAAGGCAACTGCCCTCAGCTCAGAGGTAGTTGTAACAGACCATGCAAAACCGCATTGATGTACACAAGTGAATCACACTGAATTATCCTTCCAAACAACAAATGCGATGCCTTTTAGAAAAAAGACACCACCTTGTTTACAAGAAAATAGGACATGGCAAGTGGGGGAGTGGAGGTAGTCAAAGAGGGGAGGAAAGGAGGTGGTGATGGGTGTATTACTTGCAGCCTCTCAAGCGCTAAGAAATATGCTTTGATCTGTGCTGCCTCAGCAGGAATTAGAACAGGTGAATGCAACTGGCTCTGCACTGGGGATACTCTAAGTCATTCCTGATGGAAAAGCAGCCCCTGCAGTGTTACCATGCTTCATCAGATCATTTTTACAGTATGTTGGTTTGATCTGCTGTCTTCTGTCTGATTCTTCCACCTGTTTAGGCCCCTCTTGCCCTGATACTGCAGATGCACTAGTGGGACCAGCATTCCCAACCTCTCTGTGGTCTCAGCTGAGGAGACGTAAAACCGTGCCCCGCTCACGCATATGGGCGAGATGCGAGAAGAGCTGGAATCTGTGATTCACCCTAGGATCACTAGCTGACCTTCTGTAACTCACTTTCAGCTGTCTTTGCGAACGATTTGCTAGCTGCAGCACAGACTCCAGTCAAAGACTCCAAGGATGTTAAGGAAATAGGACCATGAGATGTTAACAAATGCCCTGGCTGCTTGGAGGGCAGGTGAAGGGAAGCCCAGGAAGATCACATAAATACATCTCTGCTCTCATCTGGCAATTTCTGAGTTTACATTACACATTAAGTCCAGTGTGTTCTTCCACAAGATTGCTCCCTAACCTGTCATTCCCTAGCCCATACACACGCAATCCATTAGTCCTGCCAAAGTGCAGTGCCTTGTACATGTTCCTCCTGAATGTCAAGCATAACTTTTTCAGGCAATCAATGCATTCATTTTGTTAGGAATCAGCTGAATTCTCGCTGTCTCCACAAGTGTGCTTGCAACCCCACAAGCACAGTACGTTCTTGCTGTCCTATCACCCAGCTCATTAAACAAAACATGGAACAAAAACTGGCCGGGGACTGACCCTTGCAAGACATCACTGCAAACGCCTTCCATTTTGACAGGGAACCACTGGTAAAGCCTGCCTGAGCACAATCAACATTGCAACCACCCTTTGGTATTTCAGCTAGCCTTCTCCAGTGGAGTTATGGAAATGCCATGAGAGTGTCAAAAGCCGTATTTCAGTAGGATAGCTGTTGCTTGTATCTTATCAATAAGGCCAGTTATTCAGCCACACAAGGAAATTAAGTTAGTTAAAATAACATCAGCTTAGCTAGTTCTCCCTGGGGGCAGAGATGGACAGCATGACCTGTTGGTGTCCCTTCTAACCTACGAGTTGATCCAGCGGTGCAAATATCCCTAGGTAACTGTGCTCTGATGCTGCCTTGTGCTAGATTACACTGCCAACTGCCTGCCTAAGACACAGCAGCTTGGTGAGAAAGGGGTACCCTTGACAGCCAAAGGTACCCTTGAGAGCTGTGAGATGCTGCAATGGGTTTTGAGAGARTCAGCTGCTGCAGGTTTAACACTTCCAGAGAAGGTTGAAAGTGTTGTTTCTCATAGTGCATACCCTTTAGTGGGATAAAACTTTGCATTGCTGCTAGTATTGAAGCCTCCAACGATCTTCTCCGTCCTCTGCTACCAGTTTGATGCACACATTCGTAATTGGAAAAGCATTTGTTTTGCCCCACCTCTTTCCCTCCCTATCTGTCCTTTCTGCTTGAGGATTCTGTGTTTGCTTGACTTACGTGCCACCGTCTGTTTACTTGAGAAGGAGAGTGAGGTCAGAAAGGAAATTCCTATCCATTACTAAGCTGTTAAAGCATCAGTGCATCAGTGAATATGTGTTATTAGCCTATTTTAACTTAATTTATTGTTGAACATAYGATAACTGTCAGAATAAATCACTTGTAAAGGCCAACAAAACTCCTCTGTATTTTAGAGAACAATGTTTCTGATGGTTCCTGAAAAATACTGGCAGCCTTCTGTGTTGCTAGAATTAATTTTAAGCCCCCCAAAGAACTCTCAAAGAAACTGGAATCCTCCCTCACAAATTTTTCTTCTGCTGCACTTCCAGCCTCCAGGTGTAAAACTTCTCTGCATTTCCTCAGTTTATACAGCCTTATTCCTGCTTTGCCAGCTAGGAGGTTGGGAAAGATTTCAGGCACCTTCCCATTACCTGTATGCCCACAAAGCCCAGAACTTCTCCCTGCACTGCTCCCCATTGCTGTTACCCAGACAAAACTGATCAGTCCCATCTATTCCCCTCTGATTCAGCTGATGCCATTTCAGATGCTCCATCCTTGAGGACACAAGACCTCTTTGTATTTGCTTAATGTCTCCTCTGAGTCTCCTCCTTCAGCTGTTCCTTGTCTCCCTTTCTGCCTAACCTCCTCTGAACTGCACCGTCTCCAGCTGCTGCCACTATCCCTAATGTTACACAGCCCCCTGCTCTTGACAGCGCTCCAGGCACTGCTCGCTGGGAGAAGTGTCAGCCCCCGTAAATGCCAGGTGAACAGCACTGAGGATTCACTGTGCCTCCCTCACACACCGCGACTTGCATTCCTGCTCATCGAGCATAACACCTGCTGCTGGAGTAGTGCCCATTCGCTGGGGCTCACTCTCCAATGCACATGCTGTCCTGCCAAAAGTCAGCGCATTTCCATAGCCTGGCCTAGGCAAATCTGTAGCAAGGCACTGGGGACAGGCAAATCAGGCAAGGGAGGAAGAACAAAGAAGCCACAAAGTAAGGCGCTGAAGAGGAGCAACATTTGGGCTGGAGCCAGGCAAATCAAAAGATTAAAGAGAGTCTTTTTTCTAAGGGTGGGGGGGAGAGTTCCTAATCTCTCCCTCTTTTGTTGAGTTTCTTGGGGTTTTTGTTTTTAATCTTGTGAGTTATCTGTTTCAATATTACACTCTCTCCCTTTTCTTATAATTCTGAATATATATTTGCATCAGGCTCACAAGAAGCAGCACAGATCTCTAGCAGAGCAAACTGTTCAGCACAGCAACCTGGCAGTTGAGGATATCAGCACATGGGAGATACCACTCTTGAATCTTCTAATCTTAGCTCCTGAAATCTGGGCCACAGTTTTAAAAAGGTAACAAGCATTACAAATAGGACTACTTTACCAAAAAGAGTCCCTGCTTTTTCTCCAGGTGCATTTTAGGACAGCAGCATTTTTGTCCATGGTTTAATGGTGGAACATTTTGTGCTCGCAATTTAATTGCAGGCATAAAATTGATGACCAGCCAGACACTGATCAAGTAGATAGGAGCGTAAGAATTGTATCCAAAAGCAAGTCTTTTTTTTTTTTAACATAGAAGAAATTAGAGCAAACCTTTCTACAATAAATCACATAGCCAAATGAGATCTTGTGGCATTCTGTTGCAAATATACCAGTGAAAGAATAATATAATTTCATTCCTTGGTGAAGGCATTGGGGCTCCCTGGTGCAACACCCTCATAAAGTCAGAACTGAACATCTCATAAGAGACAACATAAATCCTGCACTGGGATGCCAAGAACAGCACCTGCAAAAGGATTTTTGTTTGTGTTAGTGTTACTGTTGGTCTCCAAATGCAGCAGCGGCCAAAGGAGCCAGGTTGTGTACACGGCATTGTGCTAACATGTGGAAAAATGCTTTGTTTGCCCCAACTGTTTGCATTCTAAGGCCAGGCACCCAGCACCCTATACTAGAGGAGCTTACAATCAATATAAAGTATAATTCATACTGTGCTTTTATTTGCTTCGGTTTCCTACTAAAAACACCCTTATCTGACTGCCCTTCAGCCATTATTTAATTAGCAGCTTAATTAGTTGCTAGGTGTAACTGAGCCTGGACAAAAAAAAAAACAGCAGGAAGAGAGAAAGGTTCCTTTATTGTGCTTTCCAACAGAGCCCCCAGAATGGGGCCATAAATGACCAGCTCTTGCCTGTTCACTGCAGCTGACTTCTCAGAATTAACCATTTTATCAAGCCGCCCAGCTCTCTCCAGCTCCTCAAATGTAGTTTTCCCTATAAAGCTTGCGAAACAGAAGGCAGATCATAAACTAGCAATGCCTTGGATTACATTCAGGTCCCTACTGAAGTGCCCCAGTAGAAGTGGCAGCCATGAAAAGAGACCAACACAGTAAGAGGCTTGAGCAGAGCCCGTGGGGCCAGCCCAAAACTGTCAGCACCAGGGCGACCTTCCTGGGCTGTGCAGAGGCTCCTGGTCAGCTCTACAGTTGGTGTGGACACCAACTATTCTCCTTGACCCGTGATATCCCATTGTTTGCTCAAATGCTTTCTTCTCTCCTCCTCTCCTCCCCAGGTAGCTAATGCATCTAAACCTGACCTGTAGTAGCCCTGGTTTATTAAAGTTCCTTTTCAATAAGACCTGATCCACTCGTTTTAGTCCCACAAAAAAAGCCACGTGCAGGCAAAGTGGTGCTCCAAAAGAACTGCTGAAGATAAGTATTTTCTTTAATTATGGAGCAAAACCTCTCTGTATCAGATGCTATATTGATAGGTAAGATCTTGCTTTCTGCATTTTTCACATTTGTATTTCTAYACAGATGTGTTCCCAGGAACTAGGAAGTGCTACCATTTTGTAAGACACAGTGAAATGGCACTTTACAGACACACACTATTCTCTCTTCTGAGAACTTAGCTTTTGTTCACTCTTGTTCTGTTGCCTTTTCTTTGATTAAATAAAAGCATTCAAAATAGAAGTACAGGTTTACACTTTGTACGTGAACACTAAGACAAACAGCAACGTTGCTATGGATTTTTTAAAACTCCAAATAAAAATAAACAAACACATCTTGGTTGTGTTTGGAATAGGAGCTAGTGAATTATTCACAATGAATAATTGATTTGTTGAATTTAGCTTGTTTTTTTCTGTTGGTGGAATGTGCACTACCAGATGGTGAGTTCAATAAATGTATTTGTTTTTCCAATTTATTTGATGGATTTTTCCCCCCAATTTTCCCCCCTCTAAGGTGAAGTCTGAAATTCCAGATGGCTTGACTACTGGCCAGATAAGTCACAATGTATTGTTTCAGTTTCCTCTTTAGAAAGGTGGCAAGAATGATAACAGGCATGGAAAAAATGCATACCTGGAGCAAGAATGAAAGGGGGACAGTTTACATCAAAGCGAAGACAAATAAGAGGAGGTGTGATAACAGTTTATAAAATACTGAATAATATAGAGAAGGGAGATGAAGAACTTTGTTTTCTCTTTCTTATAATAGAAGAGAAAATGAGCAGTAAATGAAGCTGAAAGGTGACAATTACAAATTTACTAGAGAGACTTCTTTTTTTCTTAACAGAACACTGAACTTAGGCAGGGAACTCACTGCCACATTGTATTAAAACCAAAAGTTTAGTGAAAGGAAGTGAGGAGTTACACATTTACATGGGCAACTGAAACATTCARAAATACAGCAGCCCATGGTGATGAGATGGACTGCGTTACCTCAAGCTTTAAAGACTACATAAGTAACATTTATCACTGTTACTGATAAATATGTGATACTATCTACCAACCACAATGGTTCCTCTACCTTCCTCTTAGAAATTTGGTGTTGCCTATTCTGATAGGTCAAACTAGGGTTCAAGGGACTCAGAGACTGATTCTCTCTGACAATTGCTAAGGCTGGATGAATGCACAAATCTTTCCAGTTGAATATTCTCAGTGGAACTTCTAAAATTCAATTTCTAAAAATATGGCCTCAACATTGAAATTCATTTTTTTTTTCAGTTCCCCTCCTCCCAGTAGAATGGAATTGGCCAAATACATGCAGAGAGAGGATGCTGAAGTGATAATAAGTGAAGCCAGAGCAAATACATTGAAAAAAAATCTAATCATAAAAACACAGTTTGCATTATTTACCACCAAATGCTTCATGCAGGGGGAAAAGAGGTAGAGTTTTGCACAGGGTAACAACTCTCGCTGACTAATTACATGGATATTAATGGTAGGAAGGTGTTCACTTCAGGGAATGAAAGTGATTTCCACAAGTGTTTACCCATTAGAGCCCTTGGTGTGTAGCGCAAACCTGCAGCAAGACACTAGCACCTGAGAATCTGAAAGTGGTAGTTCACTAGAAACAAAAAAGAAAGAAAAGCCTACTGAAGAATCTGTGCTAACTAGAAAAAAAAAATGACAGCAAAGCAGAATTAACAGGGAAGGGCACATAATAGTTTAAACATGCTTCTGTTCATTAAAGGGCCCAATGTGGATCCAACTAAAATTAATAACATTTTTGCTTTTACTGAGAATGAGCACCTTTATCACCTTTGAATTATTCCCAAGATAAAACACTATCACACCATGAACCAAAAGTATCCCAAAATCACACTGGGATTTGGCCTAAGACCACAAAGAAGCAACTGAATTAAACTGTATTATTCAGCTAAACAATCTCACAAATTAGTACCTTCAGTGAGGCAGAATCAAGGCCTATATAAACCACTGCCATCCTCCCGCTCTACTTCTGCTGACTCAAGCTGCCTCCCATACTCTCCAAAGGGAGCTCCATTTGCKCACTTTCTCTTTCCTTCATTCATATTAAAACAATTAAATACAGCCTTATAAATATATGTATTTATTTTTATCTTGACAATATCTGTATAAACCTAGAGTAATCTGATGATCATGCAGTGTACAGACAGAATAGATGAGGGACATGGGGAAATTACACAGACTATACTGATCCTGCATACCACTATTCCCTCCAAACTCAGCTTCATCATGAGTTTATAGTGTCCTGCGGCAGCGAAAGGCAGTGAACAAGCTGCAGCCACTGTGCAGCTGAAAAACCACTGAGCCCATGCAACCTGGTAATGTAAAAAASTCACATTCACTAGTGTACTTGGAGAGACAGAAAAAGGGTCTGGGGATCTGCGATGGGGTCAAATCTTTSCAGCTTTCCTCTCTGAGATAAATTCCAAAGTGTGGAAAACCCACTCAGCCGTGCTCTTTCCCACATTCACCAGCTTCCCCTCTGACTCTTGACTTCATGCTTCCTCTCTCCTTTTCATCACCATCTTGCTATCAACCTTATTTCCTGCTCCAGTTTGTAAAACTGATACCACAGACCCAGCTGACTGCAAGGGCACCAAAGACAGAACAGATTTAGTGGAGATTTACTCCTTGCTMTTTTATGTGCTACAAGCTCATCACAAGATCCTCACGCTTGAAAACCTGCAGTGTGCAAAGGCTGAGCTTGTACATCCGCCAGAGGGGTTGGTGGTGTACTCATGGCACTGGAGCACCACCATGCTTCCCAGTGCGCTTCACCACCYAGCACCACTCCACCCCCAGGACGGAAGACCTTCCTCTCCGCGCCATTTCTTGCCAAAGAAAAGGGTGTGCAAACAGGCCTGACCTGACAAGCTGGCTGAGGACGCAGATGAGGGCACACCATGCCAACCACCACTGCAAGGCACAAGACAGGACACATGCCCTTTCCTGTGCAGACATGCCAGAGAAAGCCAATACACTAAACTTTGTCAAAGGGGTCTGAGCTTCGACAAGCTCCCAGCTCACAGATGAAGTGAGTTTTCTAGGCTGGAAGARGTACTGCTACAGGGCAGAAGTGGGGAGCACTGGCAGAGCCAGGCCTGCTGAGGCTGGCAGAAAAGACTGCTCCTTTTAGCTCCAGTCAGGCCAAGAAGGTAAAGACACCTAGGGCCCTTGTCTCAGCTTCTTCAAGCTGGCCCCACTCTCTTGAGCAGGCAAATCCTGTTGTTTGGGTTCCCACAGCAGATTTGCATTCTCTTATGAAAACGCTCCAGGTGTGCTGTGCTGTGCTGTGATCCCCCAGGTCCTGCTCCTTCTCCCTGAGCAGCTCACCTTGCCTGCCAAAACACTTGGGCTGCTCTGGGTAAAAATTAAATAAATAAAAGGCAGCATGAGATGCACAGCAGAGAAACCCTTCAAAAAACACACACACAAGCAGCCCAGTTGTCTGGGGACTCTCTGTGCTGGTATGCTCTTTCGCTTCCCCCCTCCTTCCTCTTTCATTTTTCTCAGCCCAAGTGGATTGTGTCGCCAGCCTGGAAGGAACCTGACAAGGTCACACTGTTTGATTCCGATGTCAGTTCCAATTACATCCTGGCTTTTATAACCAAATCAAAATACAAAAGGCTAAAAGAAAAAAAAAAAAAAGAGGGAGAGACAGAGAGAGACAGTGAGGAGAAGCAGCGGAGTCCAGCTGCGGGCTGGAAATGACATTTCAATTTGTCAATTGATCCAGTTCCCCTCCTCTCCCCGCTTTTTTTTTTTCTTTTTCCTTTCTGCCCTGTAAATTAATTAGCCCGTTTATCATGTGGAATGCCTGCACATAGGGGCAGCCCAGAAATGGGCTGAGACAGAACAAACCTGCTTTCTTTTGGGGTATGGGCACCAAAGAGATGGCCACAAAACATCTGCAATCAGGTGGAATAAATGTCCAGATGTGTTCACTTCTTAAGTTTTGGTTTGGCCTGTAAAGATCACAGATATGCTTTCCATAGACTCTCTCTCTCCAAATTAGCTGTGCACATGAAAAGTAGGTAGCTACCTTTCTTCATCAGCCTAAACTTTTGTCCAAGCCTGAGAAACAAGGACTAAGAAGGTATTCAGTAAAATGAAAAGCTGAATTCAAAGGTGCTAGAATACCTTTTTTCTTCACTTTTTCCTCTCACACATGATATTATTAGACTTTGAGATTCGAAGCTAACAGAAATAATTGAAAGAATGACTCCAACAGCATTCCAGAAGAGGTTGGATGAAGACCTATTCCAACATTCAGAATTATCACAACAAATGACGGCAATATTTCTGAAGACTCGTTAAAGTTTGTACTTCCAGAAGGAAACTAACCCCTAGCTCTCACAGATTAGGATGAGATCTGAAATGGGGATCAGATTATCCGTATTTGTCACCTTTAACCATTCCTCTGATTCCTTTGCTACTAGCCATCACGACAGCTGGGTTTCTGAATTAGAGTAATATCATATCCAATTCAATTCTCCATTTCCAGGCCTCCTAGCTTACGGAGTACCACTTGCAAAGCGAAAGAGGTGAAATGTCCTGAAGAGAAGCCATTGTCAGGGGTTTTTCAGGGCTTCTAGCACCATGGTCCCAGATAAGATTCAAAAATTCAGACACCGGAGTGAAGACAGAGTCACCTGGTCAAGTCTGAATCTTCRGTCTGGCCTGCGGTTCAGTCCTCCTCAAGACAAGGCTGACAAGTTTAGGAATCTTGGGATTTAGTACTGTTCGTCTGGAACCCAACCTCACAATACTATGGCTGCTTTTCAGCACTGTCTTCCTCATAGCAGATCTCAAATTATAAATGTTACTGGCAATGTGTATTTTCCTTGTCCAAAGTCTCTAGGACAGTATTACCCTACCATCAGCTATGCTGAACAATACYAGATCGCTGGGGTAGTAAAGTACCTAGGGGACACTAAACACTTTTTCTCTTCTCACATCCTAATGTGAAAGAATATCCTCAAATGAGACAAATGGGGAGTTACTAGCCAAAATGAGCAATAAGGGTTTAAAATCAAAACACGAGAGTAAGCATTGTGTTGGTGCAAGTGAGTATAACTCAACTGAAGTCAATAGAGTTTTCCCAGGCATACATTTGGCTCCATAAATTTTCAGTTGTTCAGCATTCAAGCATTTATTTTCCCAATCTCTTCTTCCTTTTATCCATCCGTATCTATGCAAATCTCATTTCTTCAACCTAGCTCACCACAATAAGTATCTCTCTCACAGACATAAAGCTTAAATTTTATCAAGCATTTTATTTACTTCTGTCCCATGGGAGAGAGGGGGAAAAAAAGACACACACACACACACACACACACACAGAGAGAGAGAGAGAGAGAGAGAAGAGAGGAAGATAGAGGAGATTATTGCTGCCTCTTTTTTTTTCTAATAATTGGCAGATACTAAGACACTTCCATTATGGGCACAAACAAAAAAACTATGACAGATCAATCTAGCAACAGCTTCAGGTAAGGACTCCAGGTGATAACGCTAACTCAGGAACAGTATCTTTGCATGCTGCTGATGAAACRCCATTGCAACCTACAAACTATATGGAAATGCAGGCAAAAATTCTCATTATCTCCTCAAATTCAAAGGGAAGGCAGGCCCTGATTGTGCTGTGCAGGATACACAAGTAAAGTGAAAAAAAAAGACCTAAAAGAACTCATAGCTGGTGTGCAAAGGAATGCCATACACAGATAAAGCAGGCAACGAGAGCAGAGAGAAAGAAAGGAGAGGGCTCAGTGCATGCCAACTGCTTCGCTGTTCTCTACTTCCTGTTCAACTGGAAACTGGGCGAGAGGTAAGTTCTGCTGAAGGGCTATGAAGGGATAATATTGAATTCAGGAAGAATTTCAGGTAGCAAAAACTCAACTGTGTTTGAAATAATCCCCACATACTTTCTGATTCCGAATTCATAGCGTGGCTGGTCACTGTATCTTTCTTTTGCTTGTTGTAGCCACGCAGTGGGTAGCTGTGACCCCCACCCCTCCCAATGGACTGGATGTGCTTATTTACATTCCTCCATCCTGCAGACYCCAAAACTGAGCAACAAGACCACTAATTTGACACTCGTCTCTGCTGCTGCTACTCAGCACTCCAAAAGGGACATTTTTTTCCCAAAAGCACAATGCAAAACACCCTGGTTTTTAATTCTTCATCAAACACTGTCAGATACTGTCCGATAAAAACAGTGTTTAAAAGCTCGCTAGTGTAAATGATGTAGTCAGTGAGCTAATATTAAAAATCCACACCAGAAAGCTCCGTGACTGTGACTTGTGAGGGCCAATGCACCAGGGCCCTCCTGCCTAAACTGCAGTTAGCCTTATCTGCTGCAGGAGAGATACCTTTTACTCCAAGCCCTAAAAAAATTGCAACTACTACAATGCATAGTCGGATTTGTTATACAGATACTTATCCCCTGATACTCAGTTGAGATGAATTCAGGAAGAATTATTATCAGCATGTTCTAGCAATTCAAAAGCAAGGTAGGAGCCATTCATCTTTCATTTTTCATCTCAGTATCTTCCCAGATCCTGGCACTACATGCAGCCCCTCCATGACTCAGTTTCCCATGAGTGAAATGAGGATAATGATTTTCCCTGCTTCRGCTGGGCACTACAAAACTCTTATTTGTTATATAGAAAACCAACAATGTAAATACAGATCACTGAGCCTCCAGAAGACAGGAATGAATCTCTCTCAAAACAGTTTCTCAAAAACTCACCTCAGTCATGCCTACAGCCCTGATGACACCGAAGCATTTCACAGACTTGACTAGGCTTATCCTCCCATCACCAATAATACGGTAGCTGTACTCTCTCCAGCTTACAAATGGGGAAATTCAACTACAAAAACAGTACTATACCTTTCCAAAGGTTACAAACAAAGTGTGTGACACTGCAGAGAGCAGAATCTAGGCCTCTTGYATCTACGCCACAAAGAAATCTTTCTGCTCTTCCTTGAAACTGAAACATCATATCAGTCCCTGGAGTCAGGCAGTGCTTTAAGAAAATACGATGTGCTCCAAAGCTATCACAAGGCAAGTATGTACTAGTAAGCAATTCCCAGAAAAAAGTCAGACTATCTCTATCTTTGACTTGAGCAAAAATGTTAAATACTTCCATCTTTTCTTTCCTAAATGCTGTCCTCACAGATGTGAAATCCTGTTGAAAGCCGTTTACAGACCAAAACAGGTTGGTTAGCATAAAACGGTGGTTTCCCTTGCCCTATTTTATTGCAAACTTTTGTGTTTAAGGTCAAAATACCTTGTCTGCTAAAGGTCAYAGACAAATAACAAGAACAACAACAACATAATGCTCAAAGCAAGGAGATGAACATGTTGACATTCACTCTGATTGTACCTCTCATTGTTTGGACATGATTTTACACCCAAGTCCTGCTAGATCTTTCAAAGACAAGGAGGGAAAAGGGAGAAAGAACAAAAGCCAGTTAGACATTTTTTTTTCTTTTTTTGCATCACAACATTGAAGAATTCAAGAAACTTCCTGGCCTGAGAGATCTGATCTTGCTGAGACATCTTAAATGCTCCCTGCCATCTCTGAGGACACACTGCTAGTAGCCCTCAGCATTCAGAAGAGATTAACAGGAGATCACCCAATGGCTGCCGATTTCTTCTGCATTTCAATCCTCTAGTTTTCCAAATCCTTTCTTCTCCTTCCCACCTCCCCAGCAAAATGTAGGGAAGTTGAAGGAACTGCATTTCCCCCTATAGCTGAATGTGTCAGAGAAGAACGAATATTATGAAGACATCCACAAAATTTTATGTACTATATTTTGTCGCACTTGCTTGGACCCCTCCTAAATCTGCCTAGTTCCACTCAACCTGTGAGCAAGCAAATCTAAGAGGATTTATGCCATACATCTTAATGGCAAAAGCAGGGATAAGCTAACATGTCCAACTACAAACTCGACAGTCATTTCTTCACGTGAGTACTGCCAACTCAGGCTAACTGATGCAAACAGAGAATGGCTTTAGGGAAATGTGACTGTACAGGTATATAAGCTAAATCTCTGAATGGGATATGAGAAGCTCAGCCCAAAGATCTTAGGGTTATCTTATGACCAGAGAACCATAAGAACTTACGGTTGCTTATCTGAATTTAGAAACCTTTTGAGGTTTGCCTCAGAGTGGCAATAACAGACATAATTACACCAACAAACATGAATGGGTTCCTCAGCTCTTCCATCTTTTAAACAAAAGAGAATTCTTTCTTTGCTTTCTTCTTTCTTTTTATTTGAATGTTTCTCCTCTCTTACTATCCTGGGTTGCTGCTTTTTGTTTGGAGTGGTTCTGTTCCAGACCACAGAAACAAAGAATGTTCTCCATGTCCATGCAAGAACTCCAAACTATCAGAATTATGCTAATGAAAAGTGAAAAAAAAAAAAAAAAAANTCCTGGAGCACACTCTGCTCTAACAATGAAAAATTACTCTCCCAAATTGTTGATCTGACCCTTTTCAGCAGCATGATATTATGGGGAAAAAAAAAGAAAAAAGATGACAAAAATATATGCACCAAATGCTCTCGAGCAGTGGTCATGGCTCCAGGACATAAAACATTTGTTCTGCCACTGGACAAAGTGTAAATCCTATTTTTCTTTCCAAAAAAAAAAAAAAAAAAAAAAAAAAAAAAAAAAAAAAAAAAAAAAAAAAAGACTGCAATGAGATCAATCTGCTTTGCTTCAGAGGCAGTCTGTATCATCAAAAAAAAAAAAAAATAGTGGCTTATCTGTCTATCCAGAGACCTCAAAGCACTTTTTAATACTAATGAATCAGCCTTCCTAGCTCCTTCTGAAATGAGTCAGCACTATGAATGCTCCAGTATGGATGAAGAAACTGAGGCCTGGGAAGGCAATGTGATCCTTGCACAGTGTAGAAACCAAGCTGCTAATCTGACTTGAACCCCAGGGCCATCCTCCTCCCCTAAAAGGGACACTGTGAAACCATAAAAAACCACTACTATCTAAGGCACAACACATAGCCCATGAAGCAATACATTTAGTTAGTGAGCTGACGAGCATGACTGTGAGCCTCTAGGAAATACACATAAATACACATAAGGTAGGCAGGAGGAAAAGTGTGATCCAATGCAGACTTTAGAGGCCCAACCTGTATGTGCGTGCCTTGCTAAGTTAAGAAGTCTTTAATGACCTGAAAGAAATAAGTTCGGTGGGTCTCACTCCATTTCTCATTCTATTCTACCTCTGGAATTAGTGAAAAATGAGTGTTCCCTTCCTCAGACAGCTTCCAGGGAGATGCCAAGGGTAAAGAGAAAGCAAGGAATCTTTCCAGGATAAATGTTAATGAGATGCTGGAAAAGTTTGTTGTTTTATGGCTCCTGGAGCACACTCTGCTCTAACAATGAAAAATTACTCTCCCAAATTGTTGATCTGACCCTTTTCAGCAGCATGATATTATGGGGAAAAAAAAAGAAAAAAGATGACAAAAATATATGCACCAAATGCTCTCGAGCAGTGGTCATGGCTCCAGGACATAAAACATTTGTTCTGCCACTGGACAAAGTGTAAATCCTATTTTTCTTTCCAAAAAAAAAAAAAAAAAAAAAAAAARAAAAAAAAAAGAAAGAAAGAAAAGATGAAAAGGCTCTAAATGATTCAATATTTTATACACACTCCGTATACTGCAGCCTTGAAGAAGATGCTGCAGCATGACGGGCTTTGGAGACTTTATCTTGCTGCAGTAACCGAAGAAGAGCAATTTTAACACTGACATAATAGTCAGGCATGTGTTTGTTCAGTGGTTGTCCACAGCTAGTATTAACATGCTGGTAACTTATATTCTTGGTACTTTTGCATATGCACAGGTTTTGTTTTTAATAGGCTGTATTCCATGTATGCATATGCTTCACCCTGTGTCTACGTGTAATTTGCTAATGGTGTGCAAATGGAGGTGACAGACCTCTGCATGTGCTTTCAGCATGTGCTCAGTGTGCGTGTGTGCACGTATGTGCATGCATTCTGGGCTGTGAGAGTTTGTTTCTTGCTAGGTGTGTGCTGCTGGATGTGTGACCTTGCATGGTCTGCTAAGGCATGTTTTTATTCTTTTATCCACTTAATGCTGGTGCTAACCCCTAAAACATACCTTCCATTCCTGCTTCACATTAAGCATTCTTCTCTTCCTTCTGCCTGCTGCTATCTTCCCACAAACACTGTCCTCATTGCTATTTTATGTGGCAGGGAGGCCTCCACTACAGAAAGGCTGCTCCCGCCCCTGCAGAGCAAGTGCAACTGCCCCCAAAATGGTGGCAACCCACCGCTAACCTCAGGCGTTCACTCGCCATGGGGAAGTGGGTGTCTCCATCCCAGAAGCAAGCCCTGCTCCTGGCACAGCCTGCCCGGGCAGCATACTCTGCCCTTCCGTCRAGCCAGGGCATGCCACTGTGCTGTTTGCAGGCACGCTTTTCCCCTGTCCAGGGGAGACAGCATTAATCAAGGCACCATAAGATTAAAAGAAGAGTCTGCCCTAGGCCATAACAAACAAGGATCGCTGTTAGAGGGAAACTGCCATGAGCTGTTCGTAAGTTGTACTAGCTGCCTTTCTGCCTTGCTGGAAGAATTTGGCCCTCAACACTTCCCGTGCACCCACATGGACCAGCTTCCTATTGCATCTTAGCGGGAGCTGTGGACCTCACCTTGTAGTCATAGCTAGGATGATGGAGCTTCTGCCAAAGGAAGTAGCCAGATCTCCCTCAGTTTACCAGTCTAGAAAAATAGTGGCATGAACAACTTAAGCTTTTGATATGGTGGTACAAGTTCTAGCCTTGAGGCAGGCAAAACATTCAAGCCATGACATGAAACTCCATTAGAGTAGTTTTTGATGCACAGTTCAGCCATTCTTATTCTTTCTTTTGCACTCCCTTCAYTGTTCCAAATCCAGTTATGATTCTAGTATCATGTAGTTGATAAATTTAAAAATGTGGATGGGGGAAATACCTCCCACTCTCAGTCATCCAGTCACTCCTAGTGTGACTACATCTACATCCTAGCTCTGAACAAAGGGTTAGTTTGGTATGGAAAAAAAAGAAAGGAGTGCTCTCCTACAGAGAAATGTTTTCTATAACACACAGAAATAGATAATGCCACGATGGGAAATACTAGAGAGGAGCATCCCTTAACAATTGATGATAATGTTGCAGATGACACAGACCCTCAAGAAGACATGTGCACAAGTCTTTCCTACCCAAAGACTTAAGATGTATTAGCTTACAGCAGCTCCTACATTTTCCAGAAGTCTGTTTTGATATCCTCTTCCTATTAAATTGAGTAGTCAAAAACTGTTTGAGTGACAAAAGCCCAGTGCACACAACTAACTTTGTTAAGGGCATTAACAAAGTTAATTCTGAATAACTGTGTTTGAATCCTCTCTTCAAAACCATACTTTATTTTTTGTATTTTTTCTGCAGGATCAGTCCTTCAGTTCTCTCTACAGTGGGAATTTTAGGTTCTAAGATCTCATACAATTAAGGGAAAGCAGCAGCAAAGTGTAGTGAGGGATTTCAGTTGCTAATATACTTGAGTAGAGTTGATCAATGTTATGTTGACTTTTCCTTTTAACAACTAATCTTGAGTTGCCAGCCAACCAGTCTTGTTTGATCTCATTCAGCTCTGCACCCTACTCTGAACAGTATTTCAGACTTCAGCAAGCACAGGGGGCTACCCTTTCCGTGACTACAAATATCCAAACCACCTCAGTCTTTGGACTCTAGGTCAAGTACCTTGATGGGCATGGAGAAGGGGGCAGTTTAGGATTCAAAGCAGGCATGGCTCATGGTTCATCTGCCATCTTTAATGCATTTCAGACTGCTTTTTTACATACACGAGACACATTTACGCTTGCTCACAACTGACCTATATTGTTGGAAGGGGTAAAGGTTATTCTTCACGGATCTGTAGAATACATCTGAAAAAGGCACATCCAGGCTTGAATAAAAGAGAGGTGCTGATCATAAGAGTCTTTCTCAAAATCCTTTCAACATAGTGCACTCAAACCTAGCATCCTGACCTTCTAGCTTGGTCAGAAGACGAATGTAAATATCGTTCTTGTCAATGCTGAAATAAAGTAACACAACTATCCCTACCCAGAATGATTTCACTGAAGCTACGAGCTCTAAACACACTACTTGCTGCATGTAGCTTCTCTGCCCCTTCCGTGGGCCTGGTTAAACACAGGATTTAGAGCCACAGTTTCCAGGATGGTGAACATCAGCTGCTTCCAGGAGACTCAGACAAGGGAGAAGATAAACTGCATTTCTGAAAATCAGACCTTCACTCTTGAGACAAGTTAACAATAATGGAAGTGCACACTCCAAAGAAAGTCTGGGACCTAGAAGCCTCCTTCTCCTCCTCCTCCTGTCAGGGATGCAGACTGAAGGCAATAACTAGGCCTGTCTCTAATGGAATTCCCAGCCCTCAAATGTCATCGGCAAAAACAGCGATCTGATTTCTTGGCAGCACAAACAGCCACCAGGCTCAGACACTTCCTTCCCTAGGAAGTGATGCCCAGAATGGTTCTGCTCTTACTGTCTGCCAGTATCTGCTGTCTTCCCCACTCCTTCACAAGCCCCCCCCTCCTCCCTCCACTACTCATTCCGTTGCTCAACGAGGCTGGCATTTAAGAAACACTTATTCCAATCCATTTCTACCCTTGTACAGCAATTGGGTGTCATTTAGTTTGATTTAACCAATTTAGTCCTATGAATTAATTGGTTAATAAGCCATCTGTATGCATCAGGTGACAGAATCGCGCTCTCACATACAGACACAGACAAGCTACCCACCTGTCCTTGTTTAATAACAGGCTGTAGGGAACAGCAGCCGGAGAGGCGTTTAATATCACTACTTGCGGGGAACTGCCAGCAAAGGGACTTGGCTATCATTGCGCTGACCTTGACCTCTGCATAGAGTGGGGGAACTGCCTGGTTAAGGTAGTTCAGGAACATCTACACCGTAACTAGAGATGAGTGGCAGCTACAGAAGAGACACAAGAACCTAGAATATGGTTGACTTTTTTTGTTGTTTTTTTAGGAGGGAGGAAAAGAGGTTTACTTCAGGCTTACTAGACATCAGGAAATTCTCAGCTGCATTCCCAAACAGCTGAAGTTCCTATGTRTGTAGGAGAGGGAGAGGGGCAAGTGGTGGGGGAATAGGAGGAGACTGAGTTCTAAAGCATTTGATTTAGGTGTGATCCCTAATCATGAGAAAAATACCTCATCAATTTTGATTTCTTTTTATATGCCAAGAAAAAAACACCCCTCTCAGACCCATTATTTAAATGCTATATACAAAACCCTAAGCCATTCAACAAACAATAGAGCTAACCAAAAGCAAATCCAGTAACATATCCCAACCCACACAACAGAAAAACATCAACCTGTTTAGAGACAGGAAAACAACTCCCTCCTCTGGCCACCCATACATCTCAGCATGCCTCAGAAGCCCCAGCAAACAGATACCTATCTCTACTTATCCATTCAGAAGGTCAACAYACAGAGGCTATTTCAGACCAAGGGAGAACTGAACTCGAATGCTTTGGGGCCCTAGGGAAAAAGCCTCATCAGCAGCCCCCACTCCTTTCTGCCCTAACAGCTACAGCATGTTTCTGTTGCTTACAACTATGGCAGTTTTACTGGGGGAAAGAACACTCACTGGGATGGGAAGCTCGCAAGTGATCTGGGATAATAAGGGCCAGTGTTGGAACCTGAATCTAAAAAAAAGCATCTAAACCACAGCACTTCGGTATTACACATTGGGCAATATGCTCATTAGAGAATCTGACTGCAAGCTTCTGTGCCAGCACTGGTTCCCAACTGAATGCAAGGTATACTATTGTATACTGCATGGTCTAGCTATCGCAGACTAAGTAACGAACATGATGGGGTGCCTTGGTTGAGGCTGCTCCAGGGAGAGGAGATGGGGTTTAGATGTGTTAAGTGGTGCAGAGTAGCAGTGCATCCTCAAAAGCTCCTCTGGGGCCCCTCAGCACCCTGGGTTTTCAAGTGATCTGGGAGAGAAAATTCTGCAAGAGAGATGTGAGTAGTCGGGATGTAGCTCTAAGGAGAAAGCACCTCCCTCCTCTCCCTAAGGAAAATGAAATTACAGTAGAGTTCACTTTAAATGGATCCCATTAGAACAACAGGCACTACTTGAAGAACAACATTCTCTGTGCACTGAAGTGAAACACTGACAGACAGAGCAGAGTGGTCTGAAATAGCCCCTTCCAGAAAGGAAAGAGAAAAACCTGTTTACCCAGTACACTCAGTAGGAGGCTGCGTGAAGGGAAGAAAAATGACTGAGGAACCCTGCCAAAGTTCCTGGTGTGAGTATGCCCTGCCATCCTGCATAAAGCAAGTAAGAGAGAGCCTTTTTACAGTGTATGTGGGGTGCCCCTGAGTGTTTCACTAGGTCTGRATCTCTGCTAAATACTCTTTTGCTCTCATTAGCACATAACCTTGGTGTGAGTGCCTGTTCCAGGACACTGTAAAACTATGAAAACACAGAGTTAAACTGCCTTGCTTGAACAACCGAAAACCCTCCCTAAATGGCCTTTGCTTAGTCCTCAGTAGCCAATGCTTGCAAAATGAATGAATGAATAAAAACTGAGAACATATACCAAGCTACCCGTCCATAACAAACAATTCCATTTGATCAGTGACCACAAAAGCTAGACTGCCTCAGTCTGAATTGAGCAAGTAGCTATGCTGYTTTACGGCTTGTTTAACGGCCATGTGGAGCCTATGTGTCAGACTGTTACGCTTTCCTGGTTAGACAGCTCACATGAAGAAGGCAGTCACGTCACACTTCACAGGAAGTCTTATCTCTACTAGTTGCTAAGGTCTCAGGGCCCAAATGCGTAAAAGCACTTAGGAGATAAAAGATGCAGAGAGATTTTCAAGAATATTTCACCAAGCTCTGTTCCCTAACATCCATGCATTTTAAAAAGAGAGAGGTGTCTACACAAATTGGGAGCATTTGGATGTCTCACCAGCTGCCTCATGGCAGCTCCCAGCACTGAAAAYCTTTGAATCTATGTGGTATTCCATCACCCAAATATCATTAGTCACAGAGCAAGTACATGTACACACTATGTACACAGATCACACATCTGGATGAAGCTGCAGGAACACTAATAGCAACCAAGCACAGCACAACATGGTAGCAGGTGAGACCACCACTGCTGGAGATGTGCCCACCACTCTACAGGACCATTACTCTTTTTGTGCATTTGTAGCACCCAGCTGAGATCGCTTGGTTATGTGATAAAAATCTCATCTCCACAGGCATAAAGGAGCACAGAGTAACGATGGCAGGTTGGGGAACCTGAATCATATCCAGTCCAGCTACTCCCAGGTTCATCCTGTGACAACACAGAAGAGCTAGCAGCCCATGAAAGGCTCATCCTCACAAACAAAAGGAGTATGTAGCAGGCAGAGGAAGTCCAATAACCTGGTCAGAGAAACAAGCACCCTGTCTCAGACCCTCCTGGGGCTGTCACAGGAGGTGGCATCCATCACAGTGAGTCCAGAGCAGCACCCCTCCAAATCATAGCAGGCAGCTGCTTTCTGCCTCTCTTGGTGAGGCAGAGTAAAACAGAGGTTGGAGAGACCTGAGAGTGCTTTTGAAGAGGTTCCTCCCCTGAATTTTGTTTCAGCTCCATCTCCCAGTTATTAACAAGATCTCTCTCTTCTGTTTCTCCATGATGCCCTCATCAAACAGCCCAGGAAATCAGTCATTTTCCAGGAGATTCAGTTAAGTATGTAAAGGATTAACCAATGGAGTAATGGAGTTGAGGTGGGAGGAAGACAGGAGGAGCAGGGATAAAGGGAAAGCTGTTTGTTCAAAGACAAAAGGTAACTATCACAGGAATTAAATGAAGCTTCTCAGGCTATGTGAATTTGAGAGCACCAAAAATTGTATTTGAGYAGGCCCATGCCTTCATGTGCATTTGGCTTCCCTGTCTTTCCAAGAGCAGCTCAGGTGAGTCAGAGCATCAGTGGAGTTTGACTATAGGCTCCTCATTTCATATCCAGCCAAACTATATCTCTTGGACTTGCCTTTTGTGTCCTTTCCTTCACATCCTTCCCAGCCTGGGAACTCTCTCCCTTAGTTTTTTTTATCTTGTGCTCTCCTTTTTAATCCTCCTGACAAAACCTTAAATGGTCTAAAAGCATCCCCAACAAGGATGAGAGAATGCAATATGTTTCGGCAAATGTGCATTTGAGCTTCACRTGCTCCCAGGGCTGGTGTAATAATAAAAACCTATTAGATAATGCTCAGCAGCTACAGTGAGAGGGAGTGGTACAATCTCATCAGGACTAATAGGGTTTTTAATAATAGATGGGTGTCTCTGTGCATACTGGAGAGGGGAAGCCAAAGTGGCTACAGTTACATCTTTCTGCCCAATGAATCTCTGTGAATGGAGGATTAATACTATAAGAACGTGGGGATTGACTTGCTCTCCCTGCTTATTACTTCTACCAGTGAGATCCCTGCAGGGTCAGGATTGGCCTTCTTCTGATGGAGCAGGATGGGGGAATCCCATGGGGAAACAAGTCGAAGTGACTCCTGAACTCCCTTGTGAAAGGAGGACACATTATTCAGCCTTTTGGCCAACATGTGCCAACTTTCGAGAAGCTCAGTAATGACGAAACTGGAGAAGCACATACTCCCTATCTCTATCATATTCCAGGAAGGTTTAAAGTCAAAGTTAAAACTGAATGCTGGAGCAAGCCTAGAGAAACCTGGGCCCAATAGACCAGAGCAAGCCATGTGTGCCTCAGGTGGGGAGACTGMTCCACAGGCCAGCACTATGGGAGGGTTGCCACAAAGCCCCCTGCTGACGTCTTAGCCCACTGGCCTCTGTTTACAAACCTTCACTTCATGCCTCCTTCCTCAAAACACAAATAACAGCCATGGAGGGCATTTTCTTGTTGCCATAGAAACAGTTATTATAATTTCAAACTGTACTTAATGTATCATTCTCCCCCTCTAGCACCTTGCAACAGCTTGCAGTTCAACGAGAAGGCTATGCCATGAGAGGAGGAGGAGAGCAGGCGCAGGAGTTCTGACGGCTCATCTCCTGCACTCAAGACCCAGGAGCTCTACAACTGCCTACATTCTCCTTTCAGTCAGGGCACAGATTCTTTCTTCCTCTTCCTCCCCTTTCCCTTTTCCCCTTTTTCTTATTTTCTCTCTTTTTGTCCCTCTTTCTCTCTTTTCTATGAAGTGTCATATCATTTATATTTATGAAAGGAATTTTCCTGGGGGTGCAAAGATAGTTCAAAATTGTCTGTGATCTGATCAACCTTGTGCATAATAAATTTGTATGAAAATAAATTCCCTGGGGCCCTCCCTCCTAGCTGAAAGTCTCTGTAATGAAGTATTCTCTCTAATTTAGTTCAAGATGATGAAGATAAGAGTGAGTGTGTTCATGCATGCATGTATGCGTGTAAAGGAGTGGATGGAAGACAYGATACTATACACACACAAAAGCCAATAATACAAGGTTAAATGCTAGCTAAAAATGCTACTGAAGTATCTGATTATTACAAGTTGACTCCTCAACTATTCCTCTGCAAAATATAGAAACAGTACTGCTCTATGGCTCCTTGCAGACTTAATTTGGACAACTTCAGTGCTTGTCCTTAGAAAGGACAGGAAGAAAACTATTCTTCCATCCTGCATCACTTGTTAAGAAATCATYGCCATTCCACATCCAGACTAAACGAAGACCACACTGAGACAATGGGGTTCTTCTCCAAACACATAAATAAGACATATTCTGGAGTCACTCCTCCAGAATATGAGCTTCTCCTTTTCTAGCCTCTGCTCTATTTGATTCGGAACAAATTCCCCATAGGACTCTTGTCCCCTCCTGTCCCCAATCCTAGCTCAGTAACTCAGCTCCCACTTTACTGGCTACACCTGTGTAGCCTCTCTGGCTTGGCTAGGCATTTCATCCTAGAAATGTGAAACTTGTCCTGGCAAAATCCTGTTGAAATGAGGACAACKCCACCCAAGGTTTCTGTTATGCCTGTTAAATGATTTTGATGAATCTTAGTTCTGATATAACCTGAAGAATACCTTGATATAACCTGAAGTACAACCACAAATAGAGGCTTTGCCACTGACTTGTTATGATCCCTTGCATAAACCATTCCTCTTCTCTAAGCTTTGTTTCCCCTTCTTTTCCATGGAGGGCAAATCTACCTTCCTAATCAATGGGAAACCAGGACATTTCATTTATCGACCTTCCAGGGTTTCAGCCATACAGGAAGGAGATACTATCTGATTGACAATGCTCTCCAATTCAAATACATAGTATGTTTCAGCCTTCTTTGGTGTCAAAATACCATGATTTCATCCTTTCATTAAGGCAGACATAACATTTCTGCATCCTAGCCTTCTCCTCCCATGTTGGCTAGCCTACTAATTAGTACCTTCAGTCTCACAGCCGTTGTCTTGTGCTCAGCCTACAAACCACACAGTGAGCGACTAAGCTGTAAGATATGGGAAAGATCCTCACTGCAGAAGAAACTACTATCACCAAGTGTGCTAAGAGCACCAGTGCCTGACTCTTTCACATAAAGCAGCAGAGTCATGTCAAGCTACCAGGATCTAGCAAGAAGTCTGGTCTAGAGGCACTTGCAAAGTTTCCATTTCTCAGTCACTTCTCCTCACTTTTTCTCTTCTTCCTCCCAATGTATGAAAATCAGAGCCAAAGTTAGAGAAAAGGATGTAATATCCCCAGAAGCTTTGAGGACACGGATAATGATGTGGAAGAGGTTGAAAGCTATTTAAAGACAGGAGAGAGAAGGAAGTGAAGAACTAGAAAGCCAGGAACCTTTGTAAGGTGTGAAGGGAATGGAAGAATTCAAGGTGCACAAAGAGAACCAGCAAAAGTGATCTGGCAGAGAGGACTCTCAGGTAAGACTTATTAAGTGCATTTTTCTAACAGCTTTGCTGAGAGAATCTGCTTTGGAGAACTGTGTTACTGTGCAGGAGTCTTACACGTTTAGACATAGGATGGCTGTCCCAGCTATGCTTTTTTYCAAAGGCTGTATCATATGGGACACAAAGAAAATATTTTTTCTGGGATGTGGATACAGACATGTGTACTATAAAAATACCTATTTTTCTGGGTCATTTTTGTCCATTTACAACCCCTGAGAGAAAAAAGACCATAAGCTCTTCTGCCTGATGAAGACTGGAATAATTCCTACAACCTGGTAAAGAACTGATCTTTCACACAGCACGGGAAGAGATCAACTCTTCCCAAAGAGAAAGCACACAAAATACACCTTGGAAATGAAGGCAGAGGACTAATCCATTCCTAGCAAGAAGAGGGTGCAACTGGCTTTGAAGCAAAAGAATCAGTGCTGCTGAATTTCTCTCTGGGAGATAAATACTAATAACCCAGTCCTTCCCAGAGGACAATCTGATAACACTGAAGTTGACACCCACAAACGTCAGGCAGGATATATTCCCTTCTGCGTGCCAGCATCTAAGCTTATCACCTTATTTGCTGCTTCTCTCTCAAGTCATTTTGCAGGGTCAAAGGCTATCGAGGGACTTTAATTAGAATGCCATCGTAATGAGCTGACACTTAAATCAGACTGCCACTGGCTAAAGAAAATTAACCTTAGTGTCAAATGAGCTCCAATCTGGGAATCCGTGTCATAAGGGGGCAACAGACTCTTGCAGATCTGACATATGTGGTGCAGGGATAGAGAGCTAAACCTTGCATTCCTTTGAACCAAGAAATCCACACTGGAGGGTCACCTACCCTTGCCTTCTCTGATGCCCAAATAATAAGAGCAAGCAGTATATGCCAAGTATTGTACCATGGAACTGCTTTTGGGTTCCTTGAAAAAGGATGTTATGTGAACTCAGGTAAAACTACCAAACGTATCGCACATGACAAGCCATATTGGTTGCTACAAAGGACTTTGTTATTATGAACTAATYAATAACTTTGTTATCATGCAAGAGCCTAGACTGTAAAGGGAGGCAGGTGCTTCATGCACGTCATACCCTGCAAAACTTAGGGATGAGACAAACAGCCTGAGGATACCCTCTGTTGGCTAACAGATAGGAGAGGCATTCGCAAGGACAAAGGCGCACAGAGAATCAACCTCCTCATCCAAACACACTTGCTCTTTGCAACTGGTGTCCCTGCAAGTATACTGTTCCTTCTCACACGCATTCTGCACCAGTTTCTCCCTGAAAAATCTTCTGGCACAAGTCACAACACTTTTATTGCCAGTGAGTTTTCAGTAAGTTTTACAGAGTCAGCAGCGGTTTCTTCCAGTAAACCCAGGTATTCCCTTTAGTACCATCTTGCTTTGCATCCTAAAGGCTCCAGCAGCCCAGAGGGGAAAGCCAGCGTGTGTTACTCACAGGTACCAGAGAATTCATAAAGGCTTACTGCCTTCCTCAGTGAATAACTGCCAGTGCTATCATTTTCCATGACATCTCTTTTATGCCACTGAACTTGACAAATACCTTTTGCCTCTCCACAGGTTTTTAGGAAATCCTGCCATGCAGGCATAGAGAACACACAAATGGACCTAACCTTTCCATCTCTTTCAAGGCAGAACTTTGCAGCAAAATCAAGTGATTCTGCTAACCAAATCTGGACAGGGAGCTGCCCACATATAGCAGATTCAGCCCCATGTTCCACGCCATGAGAAGGCATATTTTCCATTTGTTGAGAACAGTACACCTCAGAGGCTCTTTTAAACAACTCTTGAATCATTCTCAACATACTGCTACTACCTCTGTGACTGACCTTTAGATAAAGGGGAACTATCAGATTGAGGACCTTGGGAGATGACTCTACTCAGTACATGATATAGTTTAAAGCAGGAGCAACTCCACGAGAGTCAATGTAGAAATAGCAAGTTTACACAAGGATGACAGACAATAGAATTTACCTCAGCATAGGTTAGTATCCTACTGTCTTTTTAAAGGAAAGCTGAAGCCTTCTACAAAATTATCTTATGAACTAGTCGCTTTCTCCCTATGTTCTTAATGATGTCTTCAATAATTATTCTTGACAGACAGTTAAAAATCTCAGCTGACTCTTCGCTAGTTATGGTGTTTGTTTATTTTTGGATTTGAGTTTCCACTATGGAGGTCAACGAGTCTCCTGCTTAAAAACAATGAGACTTCAATGGCTTCAGTATTATAGTTCCTGAATTAACATACTACGAATTCCAAAAATCAAACCCATGTTTCATCTCCATTAAGGTTCATTTACTGGTTTTCATGTAGTAGAGGCTGTGATACAGAAGGATTGCAAACTCTAGGGTAGAATACAGAGCCATTTTTTAGACTTAGTATTTCTTGCACCAAAGTATTTAAAAATGGTATCCTTTTTTCTTTTTCTAATTTTAAGCTTGAAATATAATTTGGTGTTTTTCAAAGAATTCCTAAAGCTCATGCTTTTGACATAAGTCATTCAAACTGCGACATTTTTGCTCAAAGGCTCAGCTCCACAAGGATTCAAGAGAATTTTAGCTTTCATTAAAAAGAAAAAATATTAGTAAGCCCTGGGGATTTATTGAAAAGCATAAAATTGTAACCATAAGTCTGACCGAAATGTCTTGAACCTATAGGAAAATAATAGCAATGCAAGTATTTTGGAACTGTTATTGTTGACTGTATATTGGGGAGGATTTTCATTTTTGAGGTACATGATGATTTCAGAGGCAATCTCGTGGTTTGGAATAATGGAGCACCTGATGCAGAGAAGGGACATATCTGAATAGCGACTCTGAAAGGGAAGACATCTTGGGAGTTTTTTTCTGTGGTAGTCCCTTCTCACAAAATCTGACAACATATGGATTCAATAGAAGGTATCATCTTTTCCTACCTCTTTCCCCTCCAGCCAAAAAGTAAAATAGTGAATACTCCTATAAGCACTTAATGCAGAAACAAAACATTGTACTATAGGAAAAGGGAGCTTCAGACAATTCAAAACAATTGAGATAAAAGAAAACACAGGTCCTCATCCAAGCCACAGAGTTCCACCCAGAAAAATGTCATCTTTTTGCTTTTCTTTTTACAGCAAGAAACAGTGTCCCCTCATATAAACCTCAGGCTACCAGAACATCACTGACATTTTCTTTAAAGAGTTGTTAATTAAAATAACATTAAGAATTCTATGTTCAGTATTTGTCAGGCATCAGAAAAGACTACTAAAATTATCACTGAGGGGCCTATTAAATACCATCACGTCCTACCAGAGTAGCTAATTACAGCCATTTTAAAAGGTTCTCACTCCCCTATCCTGCAAAACTTTTTTCTATTTCTTTATTTACTTACATAAAATAACCAAATGTTAACAACGTGCTATTCAGGATAGGTCCTGCAGAACGTGGAGGCATTGCCCCAAAACCCCCAATGGCACAGAAGAGTCCAGTGGTATCTCTGAGTGAGGGAACAAATCTGACAAGGCTTGAATTCCTTCCTTTTTTATTTTCCCTCTACCTTCTGCACTTTATATTCCCTATTTGCATTATTTGAAGGTTTGGGCAAAGGCCACAGAAAACATTAAAGCTGGAAAAGAAAAGTTACTCTCAGCAATTCAGATCCAAAAGCTTGAGGAACTTTGAAGATTGCAAGCCCCTTAAGAAAGACCCAGCCTTCCTGATCTGCATTTGCATATCACCTGATATAGCAGGGTCACATTGCGTGGCTACTAGAACTATGTGCTACAGTGATTACAGTAAATAATACTGGAAAAGGATGAACTTTCTACATAGAGCTATTATTGTAACAAAGATGACAATTTATTGAAGTGGCACGGTAGTGACATTGGGAGCAATGGGAAGCCACACGTGCTCCTTGAACCATGCTTAATGCCAGACTAAATCAGGATGCTCCAGCACAGAGGGCATGCCCAGAGGCTTACTTCTAGGCTTGCTTACTACAAGGATAGAAACAGGGGTATTAAGTCATCCTGGGAGCACTCAAAATTTGACAGACGTACCAGACAGAAGTGGTTGCTCCCCATGGCTCTCCAACTCCCAGAGCATCAACCTACGTTGCCCAGCACTGCCAAAGCAGGTTCCCTGTTTCCCTGGGTACAGGTGCGAGGGCTCACTGCAGTGAGCACAACCCAGCTGCTGATTCAGTCCCAAAGTGTGGCTTTGAGCAGGAATTTTGAGCAGTCACATTTAATGATGTTGTTGCTTTCTTTGTGTGTGAGGAAAACCAGTTTCCTTACTGACCTTCCRATTGCTTTTGAGGAGGGCAAGCATTTCAGTACCTATGCCATCTGTAGATCTGGCCTTCCCCTCAAGGATATAACAATTAGGTCAGAGACTTTTCCTTCCCTTTCTACTCCYGCAAAGCACATTAGAGCTCAAATCTTCAAGACAAAGCATTATTATTATTGTTGTTATTTTTTTATGGTGGAAGAAAATATTAATGTTACAAATAGCTGCCATTAGCATAAACAGAGCTGCATATTAATATGCACACTGGTGTCTCCACTGTCAGGAAGCTGAGAGGCCCCAGAGGCCCTGCTTTCACTGGGGAAAATGATGATGGCATTAGCTCTAATGATAATGATAAGGAGGCTGCCATAAATGATATGACAATTTCTTTTGTAATCCTGTTCAGGCAAAGACTTCTTCCTTACTCCTCAGTGTCCATAAAGAGATGCTGTTGGAACAAATGGCAGCTTGACTGATTTATTTAATTTTATCAGAGCCTCATGGTTTTCTTAGAAGTGCCAGCTCTTCAAGTCATGTGCCTAAGTAAGAAACTCAGCTTTTTACTTTTGCCTTTAAGATAAATTCATAACTATCTAGATTTTGGACAAAAGTTAGATGATATGACTTTATCATGCCCTACAGGATCCTAAAAAAAAAGGAATCCACATCTATTTATGTTTTTAAAGCCTTGTGATGTTTGAGTCTTTTGGACTAGTGATACTATTATGTCCACGGACAATGGGAACTCTGATGGAAAAAAAGCTGGAAATGAAAAACAACCTCTAATTAAAGTTGTCTCCGACATAAGATGTTCTTAACCCTCGCTTCTTCTTGCCTTTCTCCCCCCTTACTCATCATTGCCCCTATGTATATCATATCTCAGATATGCCAGCAGATTTTTGTGAGACTATGCTTATGAATCAGATCAGAGAACTGATCTGGCCCAAAAGTAACAAAATGAAAGAGTGCAAGAAGGACATTTTGCCCCAGAAAGCTTTTTGATGTGCAGACTCGCAGAGAGGTGTGCTAGTACAGCCACGAGGACAGCGGGTGCATGGTTTAAGCTGCTTCTGTTAGTCAGAAAATGCAGGTGAAACTATGGGAAGAGATGCAGAGGGAAGCTCTGAATTCCAAGGACCCAAGTTTCCAGAGTCTGTCAAACCCTGTTGTGGCTCTTCCAACCATGGAACAAGAGTGACTTCCTATTTATATTAGGGCAGAGGGTAAACAAATCTGTTGTGAAGTTAAGATTTTGGTTATGCAATAGGAATCAGCTATAAATACCAACAAATGCAAAAGAAATTTTTCATTGCATTCTGCATCTGGACAGAGACTGAACATGATTTTCCTGTCTCTCTAGCTGCTGAAATAATTACATAGCTTTTCTGCCTAATGTCAGTGTATAAGGTCTCTCTGGCTTGGAATCATCTGTCACATCTACAATGTGCAACATAGACCTAAATACATTAAAACATCAGGAGTGTGTGGATACTAGATTTTATACTGTCAGCTACTGCACTGAAAACCTGATTGAGATCAGGTAAACTACTCCACTATCAGCTTTTGCATTTTCATGTTTCTTCTTGTGACATGTATGCTGTAGCTCATCAGAAGCAAATTTAAGCTTTAAACCAAGAATAAAGTTCTTTGCAGTGAGATCAATCCAAACGGACTAGCCTAGAYGACAAAGTGCCCTAGAGACCACTGCTTCAGAAAAGATGCCAGGGGAAAAATCTTCATATGGAGATAGGCCCAAAAATTTGGTATGTATAGGCCAGTGACACAGGTGTTATGGAAAGATGACCTCTTCCACCTGCATCGCCTCTAGGACATATGGAATGGGCACAAACCTCAAGATCTGTCTCCCATATAGTATCTGTCCCAGATAATACAACAGCAAAAGAACCATTTTGGCATTACATAACAGCCATATTAAAGCCATAGAAGTGGTAGAATCAAGATGGAGAACATCAAAGTAGTCCAAAATATGAATTATATTTGTTCTCTTGTGCCCTTTACTCTCTCCCTTTTATTTAGTTGAATGCTATATCTCAACTAAGTCTCTATCTCGAACTCACGCAGTCCCCATACAGCTTCTCAAATGCTTGTTAATCCAGCTGGTGGCCTGCACTAAGGAATGTTTTCCCCTCTCTCTCTCTCCCTTTTTTTCTTTTCTTTTTCCTTTTCTTTTTTTTAAGTAGAAACTCAGTTATTCAACAGAGTTACTCTGCAGAGGCAGCAGGAATACCCTAGCAAGAATGCTAAGCAATGATGATCGTGCTTGAGAAATCCCACATTATCATAAACCTGTTTTGAACATATCCAGAACCAGTAGCTCTTCTTTCCCTAGTGTTACAGGCCACAGTGTGAATTAATCTGTGTATAATTAATCTGTTTTTGCAAAAAGTCTTGCTGGCAAAGATTCATGAACAAACAAGACAGCTATGAACATCTGAAACTGGACAGCCCGCACTGTGGCTGCATTAAGACAGTGCTGACAATCTGGAGAACTCTAATAAACCAGGACAACAATACCGCAATTGTGATTAGAAGCACATACACAATCTCTTCAAATGATGGACATTAATATCAGAACATCCAGCCATTCAACTCTGTCTTCTACAACAAAAAGTTGATGGAAAAGAATGAGATCTTAGACTGACTGGTATCAATGGCAAAACTCTCTTTACCTTTGCCTATGTAGGTAACTGCCTGTTTTTTATGTACAATTAGAACTTACACCTACACATAGAGGTCTCTTGTTCACTCACACATGTGTTTCCAAGCTTGTTCTTTGCTTGTTTTTCAGATTGGGTCTGGTAGACTACATAATGTCTGCAGATATGAAAAGTCAGAGCAGCAATAACTCTGAATCGTACAGTATTTGTATGAAAGCTGGCCCTGGAAGCCAAAGGCACAAAAAAGATATTCCCTGGCTAGGTGGTAGGGCTCAGTATATGACAAGTTTATGATACAAATACAATCTTAAGGTATTTGAAAAGTGAAGCATGAGCTTGCTCTAAGTCCAAACATACATAAACCTTCAAATGGGGCTATCAGGACTTCAGTGCAAAGTGGAGATCAGAATGATGAAAAATACTTTCAAAAATACTTAGTTAGACCACACACCACAAGAACACGATAACAAACATCTGAAAGGATAATCAGCTTGGCAATTATGAACATACTCAAGTCTGCCACTCCCACGTAATTTGCATTGTGGTTATACAGGGGTATGTATAGTCATCTTATCAGGTATCTTTATAGTCATCAAATGGAAAAATCACCTTTTCCAAGACTGGCAAAGATCTCAGCACCCAAGATAATGAGAGTCCATGGTGGTAGTACTCATGGTCTTGTTATAAGGCAGCTTGGGGGAACGCAAGGCAAAAAAACTATACAGGTCAACAGTACACATGTATGCTATGAGCACTCTGATAGACGTAATGACTTACTGACAGGGTGTAAAGCAATGCAGGTTAACCATTCCAGTTGCTGGATCACACTGTTGCAATTAATCTGTTTTTGCAACAAGTCGTGTTCGCAAAGACTCATGAACAAACAGCACAGCCACAAATACCTGAAATTGGACATCCCTTACTGTGGCCTTTGAGCCAAAGAGGAACACAGCACCTTCTCTGTTCATCAAGGCACAGCCAACTAGTACTTCTTGCATAGGAAAACCAAAGCTTCACTTACCTAGAAAGGAAGACAAAAAGAGAGAGTGAGAAAATAAAGTTAGTTGATTTCCCTGAAATGTACAGATGCTGCTTTTCTTTATTTATCAGGTAATTCTTGCATCCAAGTACCTTGTTAGGACATTCCTGACATGCTCAGGCATGGGAGTGATCTATGATAGTCTCTTAGCACATGGCCACTATCTCCCCTGCTGTGGTCTGTGCTGCCATTTAACATTATACAGATTATTCATTAAGAAAAACAAAAATGAGCAGGTGTTTTCATTGACATCTTGTTCTATTAAAAGAAAAAAAAATAAAAAGGAGGGAGAGGGAGAGAGAGGCTCCATGAAAATATTAAGCACGTGGAAGGGCACAAATTATTTTTACTGTGAACAGCAGGGCTCGGTAAGTCTTGCAGTACAGAGAAAGAAACTACAGCAAGACAGGAAAAAATCTCCCTCTTAAGGATGGGATGGACTGAGTCACGAACCATTCTGCCTCATGGTTCTGGACTGATTCCAGCTTGCTGCAACTGACACTCTCTGGCATTTATTGGCTGCTTGATAATTTATATAGAAAAACAAAATGCTAGGTCTTAAACGAGATCCTACTAAATATTCATGTCTTTATAAAATAGAGAGCAGTAATAGCCTTGTGGTCAGTCTGAACAGAGGTGCCACAGGCGGAGTGAGCCAAGAGAACTTGATTGTCTTCCCACCCAAAGGACTGTTCACCACACACTTACACACTGAAATGTGTTAATCTTAGAAGAGAGTGCTCCTGGAACTGCCTGTGCTACAAATTACAGCAAAGTTGAGAACAGGCCTTCAGTCTTCAGGGATGTACCTAGAGCAATAAATCTGGGCTCTTCACAAGCGTTTCACGCTTTCACTCAGAAAGAAATTGAAGTGTTAATGTTGACTTCAGTTGATTCAGAAGTATGCTAATCTAATGGGGTTCTGAGACCCCATCTGGCACTGTTTTCATGCAACTTTGCTACAAGAAAATGATGAGCTAACAGCAAAGTCACTTATGAGTCAAAACAGAATTATTGGTCCATAATGTTGTATTGCTGTCAGCCATTGTCTGAACTATAGTTGCAATGAAAGGTCTTGATAAGTTTGGTTTAGATAAAGTAGATTCTGCAATGGGATGGAAGGAGGGAACTAATGATTTCTTGAGGTCCCTTGTGTCTTTTTTATTTCAAGATTTTTATGAAGATAAGGCACCTTTTTCTGCAGTGTGACACAGACAAAAAAAGAGAACCCTGTCTCGCAAACCACTACCACCTAAGTAAGTAAGAGGGAGAACATSAAGAGAGAATATTAGATACGGTAAAAGGGAGCTAAGCAGGTCTGAGACAGTACAAGGCTTTTCCTTTTACTAATTTCCTGTTCAGAGTTGAAGTGGGGCTATGTTGTGCTATTTTCTCAAATGTTAATTTATAGATCTGGAGCCAGGAACTGCCAACCAATCAGCCAGGACTCAATCCCCATAAAAAATAAGTAACTAAATAAAAATCACTTAACTAAATAAAAATCACTTATTTAAAGGTAATTCTAATTGCCAAAGGAGGGCAGAAAGTGAATATATTGGTCAGGACCTGAAAAAGGAACAGCCTTCCTCCAGTTTTGGACAGAATTAAATTAGCAATTTGCATGTTCAGAACTGTGTGTCACGTACTCCTGCTCTGTTCCATCAGTCCTAAATACAACAGAGCAGCCTTTAAATGTCCAACACAAGCTGTGTCTACTACCACATGCTGTACTATCTGTACTGTAATGGAATACAGCTGCTATCATAGAATGCCCTAGAAGAGATGCAGCCAGGCTTGTACAGTATGGAAAAGAAAAAAGTACACTATATATGTTCATGGTATGTTTGCAAAAAGATTACTTTGCTCATAGCCAGATTTACACCTGTATAATTGTATCAGTTTCAAATTAATAATAATCATACTCTTAACCAGTATTTGATCTACAGGATAAATCTCTGAATCTCATAATCACGATAAAGATAGCTTCCTCTGAACACATCAAGATTTCTGCTTGTACATGGGAGACAATAAATCCCAGATGACGCACTAAACCTTGGCATTTTGTTTCTGCAAAGCCCTAGTGTGGTACATACTTTCTCATAAATAAGACCTGGCTCTGTGTGACACCAACAGTGCAATGTTTAGCAATACCTTCCATTTGCAAAACACCAAAGTTACAAAAGTTAAGTAGCACAATGCTTACTTTTCACAAGGAAACTTAAGCAGTTTGCCAAAAGATAACACAGTGCCTCTGACACGTGGAGAGAAACAAGACCTGTGTACTCCTGGCTTCCCTGACATACACATTTAATTACTGGATAACTCTACACCGAAACAGCAAACCCAGAASTGTAGTGCAGCATTGGTCTGCAGCCTCCCTAGTACTGTGCCTGCTCCTCCCCTGCTCTCTCCTTGAAATGGCTCCCAGYGAAAGGCGGATTCCTTAATTGTGTTATTAGCTGAATTATTAATTGATATGAAAACAGCATTTTACTGGGCATAAAAAGTCATTTGGAAATGAGATAAAACGTTCTCAGCGCTGCCTGCCTCGGAGCAGAGCTGAAGCGAGGGCTCTGACAGCTTGATTATTATGCACATTAGTGCAGTCTGGTGAGCTCCCAACACAGAGAGAGCGGAGTCCCCGAGTACCGTATCCATCAGGCAGCGGCTCCCTCCCTCTTTCTCTCTTTTTCCCTCTCTTGCTCTTCCCCCTCATTGCCTACTTTGCATTTATGTGGGAGACCTCAGGGGTAAATTTTTCTTTCTGATCAATCCCAGCTGTCATCACTATGGAGCTGCTAATGATAGTGGCAGTAGGGGAAATAATATTTTTCCTTCAGCCCCACACTAGGAAAGACTCTTTGTGCCTCTTACCCAAACCCGTCTGTGCTCCAAAAGGGAATAGATGCTCTGTTTCCCAAGAAACTCCTCACGGGAAAGGAGTTGCTTGTGTCTGTCTCCAAGTCCCAAGTGTCCCACTGTGGAAGCAGTGGTCTGTGTATCTTCCTCCACAAAATTTCCCAATATCTTATCTTCAGTGGGGACTGTCTCTATGCTCTTTCAGCTTTTGTTCAAAACCCTTTCCTTGGAAAAATACACTTTCACTGTTTCCCTGATGAATYCTTTTTTCCCCATGGTGAGAGCGAGTCCACCTCTGCATATTGCTCTCTCCTTGTCCACACTCTTCTCTGTGCCACTCACTGGACCCACATCCCGCTCAGGTTGCAGGCCTCCTTTAGCCCCCTCTACCACCCCATCAGCCCCTCTCCCCCCCCAGGCTTTGCAGAGCTGTGGCAGGCACAGAGCTGCCTGGCAGATGGTATCAATTAATTTTGAACCTCCATTAAGCAGGCAGAGTGTGTCTGTGTTTGTGTAAGGGGAGTGATACCACTCGGCAGCCCCCTTTCTCTACCTTTCTCAATACCCTTTCCAGTCACGAAATCAATGGGAACCTACCCCCACTGACCCACATGCCTAACAGACAATCAAAGGAGCTGGCAAACACCAGGGATCAATGCTGTCTGTTACATGCAAACCCTGTAATTTAGCAATAACTACTCAACCACCATTGACCTGCTAATTAATCCATGGATTTTTTGTTGTGCCTTTAATCGTTGGCCCCGCTATCTGAGTTGCTTTAGACTGCTCACTCTGCACTGAGCCTAACCAACTAAATGCTACTTCAGTTCCGTAGTAATAAAACACTGAAATATATTGACTCCCTGCCAGCTCTCTTGCTCTCTCCCTCCCTCTCCGCGTGCCGGCTGAGTGCTAGCGTGTGAAGGGAATATAGAGAGGGGAAGGCATCGGCCATGAGATATGAAGTTTGGGACATAGGTGAAAGAAAGCAAGAATCAGTCATCAGTGACAAGCCACCAAAGGCAGCCTCTGATCCCTGCTATAGCCTTCCCCTGACAAACTCCAATCTGCTGTTCTTCCATCCCAAAATGGACACAATATTTGGCTCTAAATATCTGCAGTCACACTGGATCCTGCTTTTTTATCCCCCGCCACTTAATGAAGAAAACATTGTCCTCTTGACTATCATTGTCACACTCACTATACATGTGCCTGAGCTAAAAATCAGGTGGTATAGCCAAAAAAAAAAAAAATCTGTATAGTGGAAAGTCATGAGAGCTACATTTTCTTGCTAGAGCTGTCAGGGGATCTCTGTGTAAACAGAATGGATGAATCACCACGAATGAAGTTTTCTGAAGTGACTCCCACTTTTTGGTTCTTTGAATTAACGCTAATTTTTTGGAGTTGGAAATGATGATTTGAAACCCTGACATGAGAAGAAGCTGTGGGCACTCAGCCCAGCTGGACATTGAATAGCTGTGAACGGGGTGTCCACAATAATTCGGTTGCTAATATGAATCATATTGATGATGCAGGGGGACAGAGATGAAGGGATTAATGGGTAACAGCTTGGTACTGAAAGCAGAGAAATAGGAGGAGGCCGTTAACTCAGTAAAGAAAATTCTCCACTGAAAAGCATTCATTTTCATTTGGTTAAAATCAAAATGGAAGCCCTGTCAGWGGCAGCTGATATTTAACTCCAGAAGAACATAGAAATAAAGCGGAAGGTGGTTAGACTTTCCAATTATTGCTGCAACTTGCTGCCATTACTTTCACTGCAGCTGATGAAGTCCTGAGCTGTTTCTGATCCCCATCTTGCAGACTGCAGTACACAAATACCATACACAATTGTCCTATCCAAAGAGCTCACCATCTCCCTGCAGGTGAGTGAGGGAAAGATAGAGAAAACAGAAATAAAAAGGTGCCTGGGGACTTGGTGAAGATGAGATAACTCCACATCTGCAGCTGTGTATGCAGTTCCTGGTCAGTTGTTAGGGGCAACATGCTACCTGCCTAGCTGTAATTAACTGACCTGAAAATAACCCAGGCAAGCTTTCCTTGCCTTCCTGGAGTCATGCATTACACAGGTGAATAGAAAGGTGATGCCCTTGAAGAATGTGGGCTCAGCCTGGCACAAAAGCAGCCCAAGGGCAGAGCAGCACGCACTTTTATGCAGCCATAGACACACTCAAATGAGAGAGGGATGCCCTAGCCTTCTAACGAAAATCTACTGGGCCCCTACATCGACAGTACAGTAACATCGTGACAACAATTCAATAGTTCAAGAACTATTCCGCCAGTGCACCTGACACTGTAATTCTGGGGCAAAGGCAGTACAAAGGCATCCATTGTCAGAGTAAGCTCCTTGGAAAGCAGTCATACAGTGGCCCTGTACTTCTTGATCCTAACACCACAGTTTCCACGCAAATGGCTAGTGTTTCCAAGCCTGATGTGTTCCCCTATCCTTTCCTGTTTGTTTCTGTGAAAAGCAATGCCAGAGCATGTCTAGGGTACAAACAGTGGCTAGAGTAAGACTTCCCAGCAACAACAGATCACACCGGGAACTCTGCAAGGGCTTGGCAGCAACATTCCTGAAAGTTTCCTTGGGGACTTCCTGGGATCTGCGATTGTCCTGATCTGCCCTCTCCTTTTTAATACTGCAAAAAATGTTTCTGAAGTGCAGGTCACTTGGGGTAACTTATGATCTCTTTCACTGGCGAACAACCAGCGCCTGTCAGCAGCGGACCTCCTGCTGATCAACAGTACAGGACTTCTGAATAGAAAAGGTTTGTCTGTGCTTCCCCCAAACTGGCTCCAGGTTGGGACAAAAGAGCCTGAAAATTGCTTGTTTGAGAGTTGGCACATATTGGGTCTGCAGCCACTGCACAATACATGCAAAATACCTCATAGAAAGGACATCATCTTGCTGAAGAGCTTTGTCACAGTGTTGCTTGATGAAAGATACCACAATGAACAGAGTAGCTATAAGCATGAGAAGTATTTTCTCTCAGGTATGTTCTCTCTAGTTCTTTTATAAAGCAATCATCATTGAGAGAACCATTTCTGTCTTTACAAAAGGATATGCATCACAAATAGCTCTGACAATGGTTTTAGGCAGGCTGGACATTCAACAGACTTCATATACTTTAGTGGACAACTATAAACTGACTTCATTTTGGAAATATATTGCTTTACTGTGTTCTCTTACCATGCATATAGGCCCAGTCTAATGGCTGGAAGATGAAGACCTTGGAGTTCAAACCCACTTCACAGGTGTATTTTCAGTCTACACTACAAGATCTTCTCATTCATGAACTGCCTTGTCCAAAAGTGGAGAATAGATCCCTTTCACCACTTGGCTGTCTGGGATCCTGATGCCAACCATGGGGCAGCAAGAGAAGTAGCATGGGGTGTCATTAAGCCACTTTTGCATTCTCTAGAAAAATATACAGGTGGCTTCCTCTCCCTATTCATAGGCATGGGGAAGTTGAGAATAGTTATACCACTACATCTTCCTACATCCCCACATCTGAAACAACTCCATAACACCAAGTGACTATGATTTGGGTAGGTAAAGAGCATTTATTCTCATGTTTTGCTAATAAAAGCRCTCCTTCATTCTGAGAAGTAGACCTCAGTGGAGCACTTTAACTTCAGGTAATAAAAGTAGGTCCTTGCTTAAATTAAACCTCAGCTCTTCCACACAAAAACATGGGTATCTGTGCCTGTGGCTCTTCTACTGCAAGACAGGTGCACAGAGGGATAAACGTGCCATAAGCAGCCAGCTAAAACAGCAGTGATAATGTCAATCCATTTCCAGGCAAGCACCTTCCCAGAAAGCACAGTTTATTGTATGGAGGTTCAGCTAGGTTCAGCTGTACAAGCTTTCCGCTACCTCTTTGGCATTTACCTTACGTAGATGCTGACTCCACTATACTCAAGAAGAACATCTCTCCTCATTGCTTGACTGACTTACAGAGTCTAATAGCCAATTTGCATTTACATCAGGTTTCCCTTGAAAAAACTTGGATGGATGAGAACTAGAGAGTGAGAGGGAGGGAGGTGGTAAATTGGTTCAGGAACGAGGCACAATGCTCAGACTGATGCGTGATCCCCTCTACTCTTGTGAGATCTACTGAAACTGTGACAGACAGCCTTAAGTGAAACCTCACTGCCTGGGACATATACAGAGAATAAGAGAGTTCAAGGAACAACCTATAAAGAGAGGCAGTAGTTGGATGGGAGCTCTGAGARCTTTTCTGCCTCTGATCGCTGTTCAGGAAATCTGTCATTTACAAGGCTTCCATCAACAACATCGTATCTATCACCYTGTACATGAATGTCTGCACACCAGCTTTCCTGGGAGGCTGGGAAGACCTATTATGGCCATTCGAAAGAGGGAAACAAAAAGTTTCAGAGACTTCCTCAAAGTCAACTTGTCAGCTTCTAGCAGTGACGGGAATCAAACACAGATTTTCTAAGTCTGACAGCCTAACTATCTTTCTCCATCCAGTTTCTTTCAATCTAAAAGGAAGGGTTGTTGTTTTACTCTTTTTTAAAAAGCAGCCCGCTGCCCCTTGTGATTAATTTTCTTAAATGGACCCTAGAGGATGAGTTGGCACATCCCATCTTTGCCAGCCCCCAACAGCTGCCCTGCCCTTTCCTTGTAGTGCACAAAACTGTAAAGTTCGCATTATAYTGTGAACACCACACGACAGAATGATAGCAGCATGGGAATGCTTCCCAAACCTGAAACATCCTCCTGCAAAAAGAGCTTTCAGCATTCWGCAAGCCAAGGAGAAGCTGAAAAAGACTGCATCGGCAAGAGGGATTTGCCCAGTTCAAATTAAGCCTTAGTTGCTGTCTCTATTCTAATAGGTCCCACCTTGTTGACAGCAAATCGGAGCAGCAYGATCAGGATGAGGTTTGAAACTTCTGCCTCCTAAAGCAGTAGTAAATTGCCTGCAGCGTTTCCAGCTATTTGACCATGCTCTTGCAGCACAGGGAAAAATTCATCTCAATTGAAAGACTAGGGTACAGGAAGTAGAGTGGCATTTCCCAAGCGTCCACTCCTCAGCTCTTTGTGGCAGGAGGAGGGAATGGTCCTGTTCAGAGAGAAACAGCCTGAATGACTGATTGCATCCATGCCACTGAAAGATGCTGATGAGAAAAACCCAGGCTCTTGCCTGTCATATTTTCAAATGCCCCAGATGCTGGCTCAGAGCCGTGTCTGTCGCTTTCCTTAAGCCTCTGTTGAGGAGGAAGAGTGAAGATCTCTGAGACAGTGTTTAGTGTCATAGACAGTTTGGCAAGAGACAATTTTTCACCCCGTTAAATCCCTCTGCAGAATATTATCTGCTGGTTTTCCCTCCTTTTTATGATTTTCTTATGATTATCTCCTGCTGTTTCTGTCCTCAGCAGCCAAATAAATAAATAGCAGTATAGCTGTCAGTAGCTTTAGCTGAGTAAGAAGGCCCTGCGGACAGCCTTGGTGGGCTAAACCCCACCTAGCCCTCAGTAGACCTGACAGCTAATACCCCTCTGCTTCCCAGCAGTATCAAAGTGCAGAGACAGTCAGCTCTAAGGGTTGGAAGGGAAGTGGGCTGAAAGTGCAGCCTCTTGGCTCTCTGCCCATCATTCTTCTGCAGGTAGGGACATGTCACTGTCTCATCTGCAAAAGAGGATGATGATGATAAAGATAACAATGACTGGGTGGCAGGGAAGAGCCGTGAACATGTTCAACCTCCTCACCTCTACCTGGAGCATGTTTGTATCCTTATCTCATTGCATAAATTAGAAAAACGGGCTCAGAGAGGTGAAGGGACTTCTGGGGGGGGGGGTGTTACAAAACCCATCTGCAACACAGCCAGGAATAAAACCCAGGAAATTTGAGCACCAGGCACTAGTGCCTTCCTCATAAAGTTGTTCTGCCCTRTTAAAAAATGAATACACTTCTCTCTCATTTCTGTGAATCCTTTACCCCCTACCCCCCCTTCATTAACAAACTCTTTCCTTTTTTCCTGCCTAATTTATCAGATGAGTATTATTAATATGGCAGCAGCACAGAGGTGCACAAAACTTTATATATAAATAAAAAGGCAAGATGCCTATGCTGGGGGATTTAGAATCTGGCCATCTCTTTCACTTGTAGCTCAGTATTACTTTCGTCGGCTCATTTTTCTGTGCTGTTCAGGGGTTCTCATCCCTTTAGGGCCATGTTTAATTCATCTCGTATGACACTCTGAGATCTTTTGCAGGTACTGGTCTTGTCTTTTTCATGAGCTTTTCAGTGCTTCAAATGTCTGCCTTTTTTCTTCCATATATAGTTTGCTTTCTTCTCCTTCCCTGCCTCAGATAAAGCTCTTTCTTTGCTCCAGCATCCATATTTGCTCTTGCTCTCTTTGTCTTCATTCTCCTTTCCACTTTCCATATACTTTTCTCATTTTTCTCTCTGAGCCCTCTTCTCTTTGCTTTCACACAGACTCTTTTCTTTTGTGACAAGTTTGTTTATACCTTTCTTGAAATATCCTTCCCAGCTCTGCTCACATCCAGCTCTGCTAGCACCTCCTCTCCCTCTCTGCAGTGCTGTTTATTAGCCTAGTGTTGGATCTTATCAAATAGATACCTTCCAAGGGTACGCAATGTCTTAATAACAGAATGAACTTCTTTCTTATAACAAACTAATATGAGATATAGGAAAGAGGAAGTTCTTCCTGACCGTGAGGAGGAATTTCTTCCCTGTGAGAGTGATGAAGCACTGGCACAGGTTGCCCAGAGAGGTTGTGGAGTCTCCTTCTCTGGAGATATTCAAAACCCACCTGGATGCAACCCTGTCTAACATGCTCTAGGTSACCCTGCTGAGCAGGGGAGTTGGACTAGATGATCTCCAGAGGTCCTTTCCAATCTTACTGATTCTATGATTCTTTGATTCGAGGGTAGTGCAYTAGCAATGCCAGCAGCTACAACAGAGGAGCATTGGCTAATTTTCATTAAAGAGAAGATACTGTAACCCAGCAGTTCCTAGTTTGRTTAGCATGACCACTTGTGCTTCAATCTTTTAAATTAAAATTTAACCTTTACTTTCTCCTTGTTYTCCCACTTTACGAAGACATATAGGTCAAAAAAGCAGAGGAAGAAGTCAGATGCAACATCTTTCTATCCACCATGCAATGAACATGAAAATGTCTCACATTTTCAGCTCTCCTCTCAGCAAGTCCTAGACCTCAAACTACAGAGCTGATGGGCACAAAAGRATCTATTTGTTTACAGTCTATTTGCTTGGGAAAGGAGGGTTCTTACCCTTTTTTATATGGATGGTGTGATTTTAGGTAGCAAAGAAGTGTCAACCCACCCCCAGCTGTCACAGGAACTGGCTTTTATCTGACAATGCTTTGAGAACCCAAAGTTTTTGAAGCCACAAAACCAGTAACTTCATGCCTTATCCTGCTTTCTGATTGTGATCTCTTTCCTAGCACCAGAAAGGAGAGTGCAAGGGTCAAGTCAGTTTCTTTGCAGGTATTTCCACGAATTTTTAGGAGCTCCTTCAGCTTGAGGCAATCTTCAACTACTGCCTTTCCTCTATTAGCCATATACTCTCATGGATTTCAGTATGATTAGATAAAAACTCAGATGTGATCCTCAGAAGCCTGAAACAAAGCTAATCCTCAAGAAACCGGAAATTACAACACTTTCACATTTTCTAGATCCATTGAACAGGTCAATACAGCAACAACACAGCTGCTCTAAGTTGTGCCTCAAACTCAAGATGTTGAAAACCGCTGGAATACAGTCACTTTACTGGAATACATCTTTGTGCTTATACAGACAATTGTAAGTTTAAAGAAAAAATACAAAAAATTACTATGGTTACTGATCTGGTTTTGGATGCTTTAAGCTCYCTTGCATATTGCTATTATAATATGTAAGAACATTACAACAATGCCCACTCCTCAAATTGCAGAGTTGAGTTGATCTTGACCCTACTGCAGGGGTTTTCCCAGACACGCTTTCAGGTATGATGTCCCTCGTGCTTCTCTTCAAGCCCTTATTAGTTTGCAGATCTGCAAACCACTGATCTGCACTTCTGTTCCTGGCCCTRTACTCCTCAGCTCTTCTCCAGCAGCTGCAAGAGCAGATACTCTGCCAGCAGAAAGAGGCAGAGTCTCTTTTCCAAAATCTAGAGTAAAAGAATATAGAAGGGAAGACAGCAGGTGAACAGGCCAGAAGAGCGGCCCTCTCACTAGTTGCCTGACTCCTGCAAAAACAGTATCACTTGAGGAGAGAGCGTAAGTCCCAGCCACATCCTGTACCTTATCTGGCTGGCTGTCCAGAGAAAAAGCAACCAAGATCACTAGCTCGGTCTGCCATGCTGGTTCCCCGTCCCCTCCACAGACAGTTAAAACAAAATTACTACTGCAATCTCAGGACTTAGGTCTGGGTAAATAAACCTCAGGACCCAAACTTCACAGCACATCGCTGCAAGGGAGCTTGGCAGCTTTTTCTCAGCTCTTCCTCCACCTCAGCTTGGACTTACACTACTCTATATTGACATGTTAGATGCCCTTCCTACTCACCAGAGTAATGCCAAATCTTGGCCCCCCAAAGCAAAGTAAAAGTTGAGCAAGGCAGGAATGCTTGCATTGCTTCAGACACAGAGAGGAACCAAGAAGGATGAGGTGTTAAATTTACCAGAGACACCATTTAAGGGTCAAGGAAGCCCTATCACTAAACCAAAGCCAGCCTTACAATTTCTTTATGGAGCTGCAAACTTCTGTGGGGCTCTAGGCAGCAAGAATGAGGCCAAGGACAGAAATTTCATGCCTTTCCCTGGTTTTAATGCCAGACAGAGGCTGATACGGCAGTAGTATTGAGCTGCTGATTCCATACACTTCAGAAGTGTTGCAGAGAGAGGCTGGCCTAAAATCCTGTGATGCTTGCATGGGTTCTGGTGGCTCCAAGCAGCCGCTGCATTTGCAAGTGATGAAAGCCAGACCAGGGCCTGTGTCACAGGATAGCAAGAAACCACTCAGAATCTGGCCAGCCCAAGAGGATGCCTGGGCATCAAACAYAGCCAGGTGGGTAGCGCAGAGCCAGGGAAAGCAGGAGGGCAGCAGGCATTTAAGAGCCAAGGCTATTCAAATATTGTTAGGACTCTTGCTGCTGGCAGAGAGTGCCAGTCCTGCAGGACAGAAAGCCTTTGGGAAGCATGGGTAGAGCTCAGCCATGGTTTGTACTACATGAGCAGCAGTGCCATGGGCAGTAAAGCATGAAGGGAGTCCCACAAGCAGCAACAGCTGCCGAACTAACAACCCACCCACTGGCATGAAGCTGGGCAAGCTGGACAGGAGCCCAGGAAGCACAAGATAGCTGTGCTCCTTAGTGAGCCAAACAATAGGGAAAAATGCAGTTATTTCATACAGTCTCCACTTCCCAAACCTTCACCTCTCAGCAATCCTTCACCCACCCATAGGAGCTGACATTCAGGCAGAAGCATCTCCCCCAGCAGAATACACATGACAGTATGATAAAATAGCAAGATCACTGTTTGTGTCGAGGGTTGGTATAAGCACAGATCTGCTGGGGCACAGGCTGCTATAGAAAAGGAAACAGGGAATATGCATCGGGACCAAGGAACTATTGTGCTTGGTCCTGTAGGAAGTTAGAGCAAATATGCGGCAGTTAATCCCAGAAAGGAAGGGAAAAAAAATCTTAGATCAGAATAAAGCTGCTAGCACTCAGGAGTAGTAGCAAAACCAGCAGTCCCYTTTGCTGCCATGATCATCAGGCCTATTGTGTAGGTTGCAAGGGAGGTGCTAGTCTTCCTGATCCATACTTCACAATTACCAAGAAACTCAGACTGGGAAGCTTTTGCATCCACCTGCATTTCTTCTTATCCTGTTTCTGCCATGGAGCAACTCAGCAATGGGCATCACCCCCATGTTTTCCAAGAAGTTTTTGCACAAAAAGAATGCTGGCAAACATCTTTCTCTACAGCAGAAACAGCACTGAAACACTGACAAAGAGCTTGAATATGCCTTGTTCACGTAACACCTCAACTGATATCAACGAGAGCATTGCAGGAGTGCAGTGAGCAGCCTCAGCCCCTTCAAGAAGAAATACAACCACCACACTTGTGAAGCTACAGCTGGAGGGGAATTGATCTATTCCCTACCACTGCACTGGCAAATGTAATTTACTCTTTGGCATTGTGCGATCAAGCAAAGAACAGGCAATAACACATATAGCAGCCTATCCTGGAGAACAGCAACTTCACCCCTTCAGTTTTTAACTGGGCCTGACTGTGACTTTAGTCATGTAATCACACCTCTGCTGCTCTGTTCCCATCCCCAGCATTTGTGGTGGGGAGACAGAAAAGGCAACAAGGGTCTCTAGCATAAACCTGGTAAATCAGCATGCCAGTAAAGGCAAAATCCCAAGGCTTTCCCCTGGAGGAGTAAAAGCTGTTTAGAGCAGCGTGTAAATTCATGGCAAGAAGCAATAAAGGTGAGTTTTATACATTCCCATTATTGCTTGTACGTCTTTGCAATAATGTTTATTGACATGTTTGAACAGAGCACAAGCTGCAGTTCAGTTCAACTGCCTGTGAAAATGGGACATTTTTCAAGAAAAAAACCTTAGATCCTAGCGGCTTCTCTCTTCCCAGGTATTTGATGGGGAATGCTGGGGATATGGAAGACTAGGGAAAAGGCATCTACCTAGATGTGCAGGGTGCCTTGGTTAGCAGTCGCTGAGGAGCAGATGGGGGAGTGGGCAAGCTCAGAAGGTTAACAGGGAGCTTCTTACTTTGCATTGACACTCGTGCATGGCCTAAAAGTATGCATACACATCAATTACAGAATCCCCGTGAGACAATAAAATTAACCTTGCATGGCCAGAGAAATGTGCTACAGAAGTGTCTTGTCTAAAGATGCTTGTCTTGGCTTTAGCCGAGATACCTCGTAAGAACTTCCTCATGACTTCCCCTGACACACAAAAATGCCCCTTTTCCTCCTTTCCACTGAGCCCTATTCTGTGAGGTAAGGAGCCTCTTCTAACTCCTGTGAATTTTAAAGATCCCTGAAGACAGCCAGTACATTTTAAATTCATTAAATGCAAAAGACATTCTTCTTCAGGAGGTAGCGTGTTGGAACTGAATGCCCCAGATTTCAAGACACTTGGACTGGGCTCTTAGTTTGGTTCACTATAGACACAGAAATAACATCAGTTATGATACACCAAAGCTTTGGGATCTGAATCCTTGTGCTGAGCCTTAAACAGCCGACAATTCTAAACAAATCTACATCTSTGGTTCTGCTTCACCTCTCATCACCCTTTTCACACTAAAAATTCATTTGACGTGGTTAGCTTTGTTTCTATAAAAGCTAAGGCTATCACACAGTTTATGCACTTACATTCCTATTCTTCAGCCAACTCTCTCCCACCCTGTCCCACACCCTGGGCTCCCCACACCAGTTCTGCCAGTGCTGCTCACTCCTGAGTAGCAGTTATTCTAGTCGTAAGTCCTCTCCACATGTTTCATTTGCTACCAGACAAATTAGACCTAGCCTTATGGACCCCTCCCTCCCCAGCATCCTGCAATGTCACTTTTCATTAAGCTTCATAAACCTTTCAAGTGACAATTCTTTCTGCATTCATTGCCGTACCAGCCCAGGGAATAGGAATGGCCTCTGGTTAACATCACATCACTGTTGTGGCTTTGTTTTTGTGCATGTTGATCAGAAATTACCTGGCTTAGAGAAAGTAATTTAGTGATAAATGATTGCCCGTTCAGAGGCAGCTAGTTTTAGCCATAGCTGCCAGGTATTAATCTATTTGTCAATCCTTTCAGATCTTCTGTGCTGATGAGTAGTGGTACAGCTAAGGCACAAGAGCAGCTTACAACTCTGGAAAGTGAAGTCCCCTCTTCTGAGGGCAGAAAACAGCAGAAAGAATTTATTTCACATCTTTTCAGCTCCATTTATGACACACACTAAAAGCAAGGAGGACCAGCAGGGAGGGATTAGTGAGGACCAGGGTTCCAGCTTTGACCTTCAAAGGGACTTTCGAATAGGGCTCAGAAGAATGAAGAGCACAGATTTAATTCTCAAAAAAGCTCAGGAGTGTCTAGATGAACCACAAAGTGGGAACATGCCAATTCATTATGAAGTTAAAACTCTTGTTATCCTGAACTTTCAACAGGAGCATTCTTGCAATGAAATTCTGGTCATATAGGGACAGAAAGTAAAGCAAGTAGCTGGGTTCCTCACCTAGGATATACAGCTGTCAAAGTCCAGCTCCTCCTTTGTAACGGAAGTTTGAATCTCAGACCCTACACCAGAGCAACCACCTTTTCTTAGCACTGTTCTCTCTTTTTGGTTCAATAAATATGTGCAAAGAGTGGGATACTTGCACTACTTCTATGCCCACGGTTAATTCTCCCAGACCAAGGGGACAGGAACCCAGGAAAACAATGACAACTTCCAAACACCAGAAGAAAGAATGTAACCCACTGTCCGTTTTGGCTACAACATAAAACTAGAGTCACTCATCCAAGCCTGCTTGTCTGAATGGACGTGATGCAGATAAGAACTGGCACTCATCTCCCAGGACAAAATATACTTCTCCAGGTAGAAGACAGGCACCCAGAAATTTTAAGGATGAGTCTGATCTCTATATGCAAATATTTCTGAAATTCTGTGGCATATCATTTGGTGCATGGATGAAGTTACACATTTGTGATTCCCAAACACAGAGAGGTCACAACATACACCAAAATTTGAAATTTACAGGCTGTTTTGATTATGTCAGCCAGAATGAAAACTCTAGAATGGATTCCTCAGTCTTGTTCTGGATTTAGCATATTGCTGTGGGACACCAAAAACCTCCCAGCTTTAAATGTTTCCCCTGTGGAGAAGCTTGAAGTCCACTGAGAAATCTGAGCCATCCCCAGAGTCCCAACAGCGAGCAACTGTTCAGACAGTGGCCTTGGTGCAAGCTCCTCCCAAAAGAATCAGAATGATTTGGAAGTGCTTCCTAACACCTTATTTATGGTTCTTGGAGAAAAATAAGTCTTTCTGATGACAGAAAACTTCTGGTCTCCATTTAGGCAAGACAAAAGATCTACATTTTCCCTTTCCCTCCACTCCTATTGAGCTGCAGTACTTTTTCTTCAGCAGTTCAAATTACGACTCTCCCGCAGTGAGCAACTATCAGAATGTATACTGTCTTATCAGGCCCTGCAGGTAAGAGGGCAGCAAGCAATTGCTGTTTTGAAAGTAGATGTGGAATACAACTGGGAGCCTTCCTTACCTTCACACTAAATTCCTCTTCCTTCCTCTTACCCCTTGTCCCTCCTTGCTCCATTTACTCATTCTGCTCCTTCTCATAACCCATGGAGACCTGATAAGTGGAAACAATTCCCTTGCTCTTTGACTCTGCCCTCACTAGTACTCCCCTCTTCCTTGGGACGGTGCCTCAAATACAGCCTGGAGGCTGCTGGATGTAGTGACCTGGGGGAAGAACTGGGCTGGCCAGCTATTTGCAGCTGGAACTGCCCCCACTCCACTCGTAAGYATACTCCTCATCAGGGCCAGGCTGGGGAGATGGACTGCTTCAGATTGGGAAGGAGAGGTGACGAGGACGAAGCACTCTGCAGATGTGTCCTCACCGTCTCTGGGCCTCGCTTTACCAGCCATGGCACCCTGCCATGGGCACATGCTTCCCGCATGYGCCTGGCCAAGGCTCCTGCAGGTGCGACGGCGTCAGCAGGAGCCCAGACAGATTCCCACGCCTCGGGAGTGCCGCAGAGAGCCGTTCCACCCGCCTTCAAACCGGCAGGTTTACAAGCCTCTAATTCCCAGCTACAAGCACTGCTCCCTGTGCCAAGGAAGCAGTGGCGCATGCTGTCATTCACGCGGCTGGAGGGCCACTCCTGCCAGCCTTTACGGCTATCGTACCAGCTGCTCAGTGCTGGGAGCAGATGGCGGGATGGCACACCTGACAGAGAGCAGACCTTCCAAGGACGAAGGGGGAGGAAGAGTTTGCRTGCAGCATGGCCAGCCCCATTCCCCAGCCAAGTAAAGACGGGGGAAACATACTCATCCCTCCCTCTCTTGCCCCCTAAGTCATAAGAAGAGATTTTAATACTAGTGTGAATCGAGACAGGTGCTGCTGATATCTGTAAATTCATACACTGCTCCCAAATCAGCCAAAATGCCCTTTGTTTGAGCTAAATATCAAGAACAACACCAGCTCAGCCTTTCCCATGCAGATGTAAGCATATTATCTTCAGGAGAACTCCGCAACTTTAACCCCACTCCCTCTCCCAGAAGCACTGGTGCTGGGAAAGGTGCAAGAGCCCTGGCTCAGCRCAGTGAGCGTATTTCAATCTCAGCCTCTCCCAAAAAGAGACAAGGACAGAGCAGAGGCTATAGAGCAACCTCAGCTCCAGCTCCCCATCTTCCCACCTCTCCCAGATGAAGTTACTGAAAGGAATGGATACAAGAGAACATCGCAGAACACAAGAGATATAAAACAGTGATTACGTCGCATACAATCCATCCTGGAGAACTGATATGTGAGCGCACATACATTTAAATATTTGAAAAGCATCTTTTACAATGAATATCAAAATGACATACAATCCAAGTCAGAGAAAAATGCCCTTACTGCTCCCTATCTCCCTTTTCTCATTACAGAGATAAATCCCGGGTGCGTCTCTCAGCTGCAGAGGGAGAGTGAATAATATATACATAAAAAACATATATATGTATGTGTGTGTGCGCGTGTGTATAAAATATATAACAGTAATAATCTCAACAATTGCAGTGGAATACAGCCAAGCTGGGAGAAGAGAAACACTGGGAAACAGTTGATGCCTCTCTTCCCATCTGTGAAGTAGGTGGGAGAAGATGCCAGGTAGCAAATGCGTCTGCTGGCATGTATGTATGAGAAAGAGAGAGGGGATTAAGAATGGGAAGGATGGTKGCATGCATGCAGCAACAGTGCTTGTGGTCTAGCAGCCACAGGCAGTCAGTCCTGTCAACATCACACATTCAAAAAACTAAGTACAGGTACTGCACCTACCCCGAAATTTTAAATCATGCCAATCAGGAGTAGCCTCCTTTTCTTTGCATTCTTGTTTTCCAGTGAAAACTGAAATGAACTATGACTGCAGAAGCTCTTTCTTGTTTGCTTTGTGCAACATTTATTATTTTTTTTTCTTT
>NW_028185328.1:935223-1110479 GCF_003343005.1 Rhea americana | reverse complement strand
AAAAAAAAAAAAAAAAAAAAAAAAACATCCCCCAGCTCATTCAGGCAACTTAACAGCACTAGTAGCTCAAGAATTGTGTTGTTCTGGACATTACAGGAAATTTTGTGACTAGGGCAGGGAATATTTTGCCCGCAATGATTTAGCAAAGGTGCTTCAATTCTGAATTAAAAGGGCCTCTTCCATCAGAGTTTAGCATCTCTTTGCTTATCCTTCTCTTTTCTAGAAGGATATAAGACTCCTGTGGAAACTGCTGTGAAAACAGTACTAGTYACATCAGTGGACACCATGCTGTTGATGCTGGCGATCAGAAAGGAGTATACCTCTGGCAAAGGTGCAGGTTGCATCAAAACTCAACTTTTCTGAAACCAAGAATGCAGGACCAGACCATTGGCAGATGGCTTGTCTCTAAAGCAAGGTTATGTGGGAAGTGCAGACAAGATAGTTATACTAGSTGCTGAGGAAACAGGGCATCTTCAGCCAGCTAGCTTGCAAGGCAACGCATTATTATTTTCTATTCACGCTTCCTCTCTGTTCCTACTTCTGTATTTCACACATCTGTCAGATCACCAGGCCTTTATGGACAGTAACTGTTGGTTTGTTTTTTAGTTTTATTCTATGCTTGCAGTGTACCCAGCACAGCCCTCTGAGCCACACTGCATTCTGGAGGGGAGTCTCTGAGGTACAGTCTTAAAAGAAAAAAAAAGGAAAACAAAGAAGGATCCTTCTAAGTAAAAGGGTGGGAAGGGCAGCCCCAGCCCTGCTCTGACCTTGGAATGAAGAAGAGAGCAGCTGCATGGTACACTTTCCACTGAAATAGTCGCAATTGTATTACACAGATCACACAGGCAAATCACATTTGCTGGCTAATCATAAGAGAGGAAAAAAGCTGTAACATCTACCTTAGCCCCTCACTGTATCGACTTCTTGCCCTGAAAATGGTGTGAAAGCCAAGCTAATCCTTGCACCAGAGCCCATCCTGATCATGGTGTGTTCCTTTGAATAAGATAAAGCAGAAATGGCTTAAAAMGTAGAAGCCAGGAGGAGATTTGCCTTGGACTTTCACAGAGAGAGGATTTTATTTCACAGGCTTCGAAACACTGGTCAAGTGTCAGCTATGACAAGTCTGTATTCCTGATTTTTATATTTCACAGGGGCTCTGATGCCTGAACTTTAAATTAATCTCTGTGATCTGCAATATTAAGATGTAGAGATGCTGGTCTTTTAATGAGGGGGTTATACCTCTATTCCCAACCCTGGTCAGAAACCAAAAGCGTATCATAGAATCATGCAACTCTGCAACAATATCTCAATGATGTCCATCCTTCTACTTCCCTCTCTCTCTCCTGCAATTGTTCACGGGCTGGTTTTTTGTGCACAATTAGTGTCTGAACCTCCCTCTTGATTTGCAAATGCTTTGTAGGCATTGACTTGTGTGCCTTCACTGTGGACCTTTCCCACTGTACATGCGAAAGACTTATCCTCTCTGTGACAGTGTATTTGCACACTATAATGGCTTGCAAAGCTGTAACACCTCGCACTGGCATAATGCAGGGTGTCCTAACCATGCAAGGCTCAACAATCCTGTTAGTACCCCAGTAAACACTGCCATCCCTTATTCATGCTAACATCATCAGTTTTCTTGAAAATCAAAGAGACTTCCAATAATAAAAGTCCAATAATAAAAAATTTTCCTGCTTCTTTTTGTCATTCTATGAGCCTCAAGGGTGGATGCAAACCATATTTTCAAGCCTTACTCTGCTACCAAATACACAAAAAGCACTTATTTTAAAGTAAAGAACAGTGCACTTTCAGAAGCTGAGGCATCTGGTAAAGCACAAATTATTATTGAGGCACAAGATAAAAAATTTCAGAGTTAGTAACACTGCTATTGTCTTCAGTTTACAGAACAAGAAAAAGACACAAATCTGTGAAGTGGTTTATACAAAGTGTCACAACAAATAAGGAGCACAGGGAGAAACACAGCATAAGTCTCCTGACCCACAAAAATGCTTTTCTTACCACACCAGGCTGTTGCCACAGATGTACTCTCAGGACTCTGGGCACCCAAGTGAACATTCTTCTGCTTTTTTTTTAATCTATACATTCAGTGCATGTCAGTATTTTTTTATATTTGTGCACCACCATGTAGGAAGAGCATARCTGTCCATTCACACAGATGCACCACTACATTTACACAGCTTCACAGATGTTTCCATACATGTACTCAGCAATAAAGTGCAATTATAAGCRCACGCTAAGGCTGCTACATGTGCAGGAGGCAACAGAGTCCAGTATATGTGCCCTGGATAAGTAATCAGAGCCTGCCCTGTCTGTCTCTCTTATTGTTTAGGCTTTGTAAAAAGTGACAGATGCATGCATTTCTCCTCAGCTTTGACTTCTGGATATAGCAGTGCTTGCATGGATCTAAATGCTGAACAAATGATCAGCCAGCTGTAACGTTACTTTAAACGCAAGTCTGTGTATTGGCTCTGGGAACAAGCCTGAGAGATGCAGTTGAAACTGGCACAGTCACTTTGAGTACAGGATCTGCATAAATCACTGTCCAGTATATTCATTCCTATTGACAGATTAATTCCTTTCTCAGGTTTTGCTTAGAAGTGTACCACTGAATACTAATAACCATCCSCAGAACTGCAGTGATGTCACTCAAGGTAGGGTGAAAGATGCCTGAGAGAATGACCAAAGGAGGTCTCCATGTGAGGAGTTCCCWGCTGCTCCAGTCCCCACACTGTCAGCTGGCAGCAGTGGAGGGAAGGAGCCAAATTCTCATGTTGCAAATGGATGGAACTATAGGAGCCTCCAATTTTGCCAAAAGGAGACACCAGGCATGGAAGAATACCTCTTTAACTTTGCCTGAGTAAAGTCTGAAACAGCAAGGCAAATCTCATACTCCCACAAAACTAGTATGTAATGCAGCAAGGGCATTGGTCTGAAAGGCAGGACATGCAACAGAGCAGGAAATTTTTGTAATGCTTCCCAGCTCCAGCTGATTTCTTGGGTGTATTTTATACTCTGCACCTGAAAAAATGAATGCAAAGATATTTTCACTTAATCAAGTCTCCCAGCTAAGGTGTCAGGCACAGAGAAATCATTTGTCACTCCAGTGTTTCCTAGCATGCGCTCGCCACACCAAGGAATGGAGGGCAAAGGGATTATCGAATTAAGCAATACCAGTGCAGCAGCCAGAGAGTGGCCAAGATTTACCTGTCACTTGGAAGAAAACTCCATTTCATTTCATGATTTGCTAAGAGTGAAGGTTAAAGTGGTGGCGCCTGGCTAAGTCTCGGGATCTATAAGCAGGCAATGTCAGAACCGTCAGCCTGAGACAGCACTCACTAGGCAACCTAACCTTTCTTATAGCAATGCAGAGCAGCTGCACTGTAATCTCTAGTGTAACCCCTTCAGGGTTAGGTGCACACTCCTATTAGACTTCATCATCACCAGTTAGTTATCTTGTGGGTTGGTAGACCCAGCTTTACCCTTTCTCAGAAGATGAAAAGCAGTGTTTTCAGGAAGTCAAGGTAATAGCATTAGTCCTGCAGATCTGGAGAAGTGGCTTGCAGTCTCAATGACATTTGCGTAACACCAGCAAGTCTGCAGGGAAATGTTTTTTTATGCTGTGTGATGCCCATTTGTTTTTTTATTGAAGACAACACCAGGATCAGCCTAGCAAGGTCCTGCATAGCTAGGGATGATGTGTGAGAGAAGAGAAAAAGGTCCAGCTAACAAAGTTGCTCTTCCTTGCCTCTCTTTTTAAAATAGGCTGTTTCCACCATGTTGTCCTCACCAACAGGACTGGCAGAACAGTCGGAGCCAGTAGTGCTGTGTCTGCCTCCACTGATGACGAATGACTCTTAGGGCAAAATCTGTTTCYGCCTGTACACTTTCTTCAGCAAAAACATGGGTTTTTTCCCCAAAAAATGTCTTGGCCTCTATCACTCCTAARTCTCTTCTCCACTTGTTCATGTAAAGGTTAGAGAAAGAGCCCTTGGGACAAAGTCCTCAGAAACAATATCCTGTTAYTTTCTTTTCTGTGCACACCTTTGTCCTATTTCACCCCATCAGATGGAAGTTTGATGTCTTTCCCTAAKGTGCTACCTGCCTTCCTCCCTGTCTGCCTCTCTTCCTCTGCCTGCCCATCCTCCCTGGCAGTATGCTGGCTGAGATGGTCCAGTCAGAACAAATTCCCATTACCTTCTTTGAAAATGACCACAACCCCTTTGTTCAATTTTCATTCAGATTTGTCCCTGCTTTTTGAATCTTGCTGCCTTCCATGTCACTCCTCCGTTCCACTAGAACTGAAAGCTCAGAAGAGCAAGTGATAAATTCCTGCCAAAATGTGCAAAATAGCAATTTCATCTGAATGAAAATCTGGGGTTTGCAGCTGGGTGCACCAAACTCCAGAACTGAATGTCTCTGAACTTTTAAGAAAATTCTAGTTTAGTTGTCTATATTTCAATTTGTAACAAGTCTAAATGGAGCATTTTAAAGACATATTTGAGTTTTTTTCCAAGATGTTACCCTTTRCTTTGCTTATATCTACTTTACACTGGCCTGTCTTTAGACTTCTCTTTTAACTAGGCATACCTAAAGGCAGATTAATCCTCACGTGACATGAATCAATGCCACACAGTTTCATACTGCAGTGGTAACCACAGACTCCAAAGATATTCTCTTTATCTAGCAGACAGCTTTACTCCTATTAAGTGTGTCCTGTCATAAAGTCAACTGCACCTTAACAACATTGGATGCACTTCCCCTTGCCCYGTTTCAGTACCAAGAGAGCTCTGTCTTCCTGCTCAGCACAATGTTCCTWGCTTTGCACAGCTCAGATTGCTCACTGCTGGTTTTCCATGTTATAAATGCATTTGAAGGTGACATAAACACTATTTTGGTCCACACAGGTGCTGACTACCTCTTGCTCAGAAAGACGACAGCACATGCGATGCTGGAAAAAAAGACAAAGAAAAAAAAGACACCATCTCTGCTAAAGCGTTATCAACCTAGTTCTGCTCTGTCTCTTTTCCAAAGGAACATGTGCTGTCTGAGTTCAACATGGTAGCCAGTGTCATCTTCCACCACACAAACTGCATCTTGCTCCTCACTAGGAGCTAACACGCTAMGCAGCACCCTGCTTACACATGAACCACAGACTGTGACCATCTCATGCAATGTACATATTCTGCCGTTAAGCAAAGGATCAATTTGATCCTCTGCTAGCTCTCAACTTTTTTCCCATTCCCCCTCTCCACACTAGCCTCTGTGCTTTCTTCTATTCAGACTAGGTCTTTGAAAACTTTAAAATCCACTAACGCATAATTGCCTTTGTTCTCTTTCTGCTTTTCAACGTCCTTCCCCACAGCTTCTTTCACCAGCCTTTTTCCTTCTCTTCTTCATTCCATTTGCTTGTATCTCAGCTTATCCCCGCTCCATCCATCTCATTCCCCTGACACTTCTTGCCTATGCCTTTCTGTTTGCAAGCTCCTCTATCAGTCTTTTGCTTTTCTCTTTCTCTAATCAACATTGAATTGTCTTTTCTTTGACGTTTTAAGTGAAATGAAGACTCTGCCCATAAAACCTATCTCCCTGGATATTTTTAAATCTTCCAAAACAAGCCCCAAGGCTCAGTCGAATTTGCCTAGAATTCTTTTTGCCTAGAAATAGCTTTACAAAGAGGCTTGCACCAGTTTTAGACAGAGTTAGTGCTTCACACACCAGGAAATATTTGTCTGATCTACCTTTTCTCTAAACAGTGGCACTAAAATACCATTCAGATTCCCTTCCTTGCCCTTCTGTGAGTAGAGATGGGCTCAATGGCATGTAGAACTGAAGGGTAAACTCAGATTAACCAATTTATAGCACTTCTGATTTGGCTAGTATAGAGCTTCTGCACATAAATCTACTTCTCCTATAYACCCAACAATGCACAATTTATCTTATTTACACTGCAGGTAAACTCCTGAAACCTTGCAATTCAGATACAGACTCGTATGGCCAATCACCTTCTTTTGGATGCAAGGCATAGTTGGTTGTGGTGGTTTTGCCTCAGCCTTTGCCTGCAGGCAACTTGAGAATCAAGGAGCTAAGCCTGGCTCTGAATAAACCACACCAGACAGAAGAGAGGAGGTGGCCAAGTGTTGCATGTATGAAAAAAAGGAAGGACTAGGGAATTATAAAACAGAAAGCTTAGCTTTGGTTCCCAGAAATCAGCTGGGACAAATAACCAGAGTACTTTTAAGCATCTAGAAGATAACAAGGAGATAAGCAGAAGCAACATTGACATGTCAGGGAAAATCATGTCAAGCCAATCTAATTTCCTTCACTGAAAGGGTAACAGGTCTTGTGGACAGCAGAGAAGCATTTATGTCATCTATCTTGACCTTAGCAAGCTTTCTGACACCCTTTCTCATGACATTCTTAGAAGTGAGCTCAGAAAATACGGTCTAGATGAATGCACTACACAATGGTTACAAAACCTGTTGAAAAACAGTACTCAGAAAGTAGTTATCAGTGCTTCACTGTCAAAATGCAACTAGAATCAGTTGGGGTTCTGCAGGGATCTGTTCATAGTCTGGTGATAATCAGTATTTTCATTAATGACCAGAATAAAGTCTGTTTACTAAGTCTACAGATGACAGCAAGCTGAGAAGGGGTGCACGTGGAAGGCAGGTATGGAATTCCAAATGATCTCAACATATTTATAACAWAAACTGAGAAAAAGTAGAATGACATTCAATATGGGCACGTAGAATGTACTGCACCAAGGCAGGAATAACAGAGTTCACAAATACAGGACAAAGAACAACTAGGAAGTTAGCAGCCTTGAAGAAAAGGGAGTTACAATAGAAGAAGTGATAGTAGAGCAAAAACTTAACATGATCACCAGTGCTTCACTATTAAGGCAAACACCACGCAAGCATATTTAAACAGGGCTGCAATCTTCAAACCACAGAAACTAATCTTCTGCTTTAGCTAACACTAGCACGAGTCAGCCAAAGTGCCATGKCCACCTCGGGTGAATGAACCCCAAGTAAAGTGTGGCCCAGATGGAAAGAGATCTGAGGAGGTCAATAAGAATAATCAGAGGTCTAGAAAGCACCATTTCTAAGGGAGCTTGAATGCACTGAGGTCATTTAATTTAAAGATTACAAATGAAAAGAGGAGACTCAAAACCTCGAAAGGTTGCAGCAAAAAACATGAGCACACTTTGTTCTTCATATCCATGGTGAATACAACAAGGAATGGAGGGCTTAAATTACAGAAAGGGAGATGAAGGTCTCCCTTTCTTGAAGTCACCTCCAAGATCTACTGGTTAGGTCAGTGACAACMCCACCATGTATCTTGCTAACTGTGCAGTGGCATGGGCTAAAACCTTTCTTTCCACATCCCTAAACACATCAGCTTATAATGTGGCCAGTGAGAGATTTACTTCTTGGCATCACTGGGGAGGCCCCAACAAGATAAGGAGCTAAGGCAGCAGATTCCAAAATAGGGATCCTGTCTCCAAAAAAGGCTGAAATCTTGGAAGAAAGGTCACTGGCCCTGAAAATGTGGACATTCAAAAGGAAAAGTTTGGAAAYTGCTGAGCTAAGAGCTTTTTGTCAAAGAATCCGAAAGCTTTCCTTCTCAGTGTAAAGCTRATTTGTAAGGCAAATCCTATACTGAGGTAGAACCCTTTGTAAAATGATATTCCTCTGCAGCATAACAAGCAGCAGCACAAACACAAGCTCCTGTAGCAGTGACCAAGGTTATAAGGCTGGTCTGAGATTAAAACTGGTCAGTAAATAGAATTTTGTCTCACAGGAAACCATTCTGCCCAAAGTCTTTCAAGTAAAAGCATGTTCATTCCTGTTCCCACCTTTGCCCACAAATGGCTACAACAGCCCCTCCTGCTGGGGACTACATTCCAAGCCTCGGTTCAGAGACCAGTTTCTAAATATTATAAATATTATAAATTCTCAGTGCATGCCTGTGCTTAGCTGTATGAGATYTGGTCAGTCTGGACTTTGAAAATGAAACACAGTATGAGATGAGAACGCAAAAGCATTTCTCAAGGTCTTTCTAATGAAAATATTGAAGTCTCAAAATGATAAACATAACTGATGAGCTGAAAGGACACATAGGTTCCTGCCTTTTCTTTTCTCACCGTTCTGTGGTGAAAATATGAATGTCTGTACCACCATATAAAAGCTATAAATACCAAGGGAGGAGWCTGAGGAAGAAATGACACCAAGAAAAACAAACTGAAGGCTCAGGGTGAAGGACTACTCAGCCCTGAGTGTGACATCCCCATATACAATTCTCACCAGGAAAATGTAAGATGCCTCATAGCTTGGGACATGCAAAAGCAGCAGAGATTAGACCCCTGAAAATATGCCTGTATGTAAATAAGCATGCTTTATAGTGACAAGAACTACTGATTTGTAAGGCCATTTCTTTCTCTATGATTTTCTGAATTTCTGCTGACTTTTTCTTGTGGAGTCTCCAGATGGTGTCCTTAGTAAAATGGATGCTCAGTGCCCCTTTGGACCCTAACATGGTAAAGCATTTATCATTGCCACAATAAAAACATCTTTTACAATTCAATCTGATCTTTCCCATGGATTACTAGAAGCACCTACTCCTGTTGTACTGAAATGCTAGACTGCAATAAACGATTTCACTGTAAGAGGTTTTAACTGTCATAGGCATCAAAATGGCTTTGCAATGGTTATTAGTAGATTTAACACAGAAGTTTGACAGCCCCACGTGCTCGACAGCACACTGAACGATTCAGTAATAATAGTGTACCTATCTCCCCAGGGGACCCCAGTGTGAAGATGCACAGACACTTACTGGTTACAGCCCGATCCCCAGAAACAACGAGGTATCTCACTGGCTTGGCTGCATTTCGGCAGGGAACCATCTTCTCTTTCAGATCACGTTGTTAGCATCAGTGAGCAGAGGCACAGGGGGTGATTACACTTCACTTCTGGAGGTATATGACAAGGCTCCTCCCATTCAGGCACCTGATGTTACACTATCTACAGAGGGGATTTGATGCCACTTGCTAGCATAAAAAAACTGTAGCTATAGAGATAAGAACTTAGGTGTGGCAGGCCACACTATCAGAGAAGGGAGATTCACAGCCCGCCCCTAACACCAAACTAGGGCACAAACTAGCTGGCTCACACCTGCATTATAGAGGGCAATGCCTCAGAAAGACTAAAGTAGTACAGTGAGAGCTTTTTAAGGGGAGTAAAGTATTCACTTCTAAAACCTCCCCCTAAGAAGTTCTCACTGTGCTACTTTAGTCTTTATGAAAATATTTTAATTGCATTTTAGTTTTTAAAAAGTAGAAACATTTATTTGTATGTCATGGAGCTTGAATATGTAGCCAAAGTGATTGAGAGTCCTACTTGTTTCCTAGAGAGATTGAGAGGAATTTCAAAACATCTGCACAGGAATATTATACACCTATTGCTACTGTGGAAGATTTTAGGATGTGTGGTGATCTCGTATTATTTCAAGTAACAACTGTTACCGGTCCAGTTTTCCAAACGTGCTCTCTCTCTCACCATGCGGAGTTCTGTTTTGAAAACCTGGACACTGGGTTTGTTGTCTGAATGAAATTTCAGCTCTTCTGAAAAAAACTCTCCAGTTGTAAATGCTGTACTGTCTGAGAAACTGAGCCAAATGTCTGCACCTGCTGCAGTTACCAAGCTTGGAATAACCTTATTTCAGCAAAAGCATTTGGTCTTGTACAAAGCAAGTAAGTTCCATTTTCGTTATTCTAAGGATTATATTAAGGGCAGTGGTCTAGTGGAAATTCATTCCTTTATTTTCTGAGTCCCTTCCAGTGCCTCTGCACGACGTTGTGGGTTCTGTGCTACAAGAGCTGTTGCCCTCAGCTCTCAGGTGAATTGTATGTCACAGGTACACTCTACAGAAGCTGTACAACACAACTCCATCTCCGAGATTGTGGCAAATACTGTGTCATTAATAATTCCTCTAACGTTACCAACACAAACTGTAACAAACATACGGAAAATACATCAGTGAGGGATGATACACCCAAGAAAATGGCAGTGCTATTAGCTTCCCCAGACAGCAGAATATGCCCAGTGAAAGGAATCAGATAAACACAAGGTTGACACATTTTAGAAGACAACACAATGTAAATAACTGAAAATTATTTCACTGCCTTTTAAGAGTGGTACAGTCAGTTTCTGTAAAATACTTAGGAAGGGGAAAAAGAATATGGGAGATGCCAGTAAAGTCCATTTGGAAATAGAGGGGGTCTCAAACTCTATTTGGATGATCCATACCCAATGGCAAATGCAGAGAACCAGTTTTCTTTTGGCAGATTGCATCTGCAAGCAGTGGTGCAGTTGGAATGACTACAAAGTGCCTAAAAATTTCCGCAAGTGACTGATAAGAGTACAGACAGATGCCATGCATGGTTGTATCACTTGTTTTTGTAACCATGTTTCCAATTTTTTAATAGAGAACACTAAGCTTTTACATTCCTGTGCTAGCAAAGCAGTCTGGTTTTCAAAGCTGCCTCCATTCGAACTGACAAACACTTCAAAATGTGAGTCTTCCAGAGCAGAAAACTTAAAATAAATCAGCAATACAGGTGAACTCACCGGGTGTCTACAACACGTGACAAGAATGGAACCCCAGACATGTGTCCTACTGCATCGCAAAGCTCAGTCTGACAGTTGATACAGACTTCAAAATGACTGTATACACAACAGACACTGGTAGGGCCCTCCTGGCAATAAGATGATTTTGTTTGGACAACTCCCAAGTGCAGAAGGATAGTCCTGCTTTCATGCCTTCACAACTGTGCTCCAGGACTATAAACACTTTATATTTTATGTTGACTTCCACCTAAAACTCCCAAGCAATTTGGCCAAAGATGCTGAGTCAATAAGAGAGTTCCCCCAAAATTCAAAGGGATCCCAATAAGGCCATTAGTTAATATGAGTCCAAAAACTTCTAAGGACTCTGCAAAAACTCTGTAAAGGACATATGGAGGAGAAAAAAATTAAAATGAATGCATGTAAAACATTTCAGAAATGTTTTAACATTTCTATGCATACGGAAGCTTTGATCGGAGAATGATAATTCAGGAGCTAGAAGTGAATACCACATATCTCAGTGGGGACTGGAAGTTTCCCTTCCTAAATGAGAAAATCTTTATATTATTGCCTTCTTGTCCTGTGCTGTCATGAGGTATCAGAAGCTTAACTCTCTCACTGTCCCAACACTGAATCTCCCTAGGAAACTTTTTGGGGAAAAAATACACATTTAGAGAAAAAGAAAACATTTATTTTTGGCAGACAGATCTGGCCTTATTCTACACAAGTATGACTGTTTGAAGTAGATCATGAGTTTGGAATGAGTATTTTTGATTTTATTGGCAAGGAAGGAAACGGACTCCTGAAATCTTTTTCACTTTTGCAATTCTAATATTGGATTGATGCCCGGACAAATGAATTACTGGATGCAATGCAGGTTAGACACTCCAGGATACGTAATGAATGCTGTTGTCTTTTTTTTTTTTTTTAATTTATATACATAAATATGTGTGCGGCATAAATATGTGTGTGGCATGTCTTTGCAATAATCTTACAGATTTAACCTCCACACATGTTTGTGTGAAAGGGAGAAAGGGAGAGAAAAAGCGTGTGTTTGTATTTACATTCATAAATCCTATGTAAAGGTTTGTCTCCTCACTCCAGACCTGATACAGTTTTTAGTGCTGACAGTCCCAGTTAGGTAYTTGATACCTGCCTTCTAGGAAGGCACAGGTTTCCTTCAGGTGTGTGCTAGACTGTGCCATATCTCCAGGGACCCATGGGAAGCCCATGGACAGTAATTCGTTGTCTAAAAGTGTTAACTGTAGGAGGAAAAGCCAGAGTGACAGGGAAGGATAGAGTAGGAGAAGGAAGGCAGAGAGAATGAGTAGAAAAATATTAAAAGGATAAAGGCAGTTACTTKTTAACCCTCCGAGAGCCAAGTGTTTGGGGATTTTTTAATGTATAACAAAGAWGGCAAATGTGGGATAATACAAAACATGCAAGTTCTGTTCTTCTCCCTCCCTTGAGGAAACAGCTGAAGTCAATGGGAATTACTCCCACCCTGCTGTAGAAGTACAAGCCCTATGGTTGTGATTTACAATGTGAGACAGTTAAGAAGTATTGATGGGAGAAGAAAGAGAAGGCAAAGAGCCTGCAGTAAGAGTCCTCCCCCCAGYACATATACACACCTATAATATACTTCTACAACAGCTCAGCAGACACCAATCTCTAAAAAGCTTCTTAAATGTATGTACTAAATCAGGGTTGAGTGGAACTGCCAAGCATGCAGGCACTCTGGGAAAATCTAGATACTGGCCTAAATTCTGCTTTCAAGGTGTAATCTCTGAAGTATTCATCCACCAAAGAAAAAAATAGTTCCACGGGAGCTTATGGGAACCGGGGAAGTAATACACAGCGCTACTAAAAGAGCAGCAGCTGCACAGTGTGGATAATTTCCTTTTATTTTCCCACTGGGAAATCTCCTTTAAAGGCAATATTTACTAAGGGTTACAGCAGGAGGATGTGAATTGGTATTCCTGATCCCCTCCAGCCTAATGCTTCCCAGTGGCGAGCGAGCCCTCACGAAACCCAGGCACGAGCGTTACTCCACCGGCGCCCGCACGGCGGGTCACAGACGCTCGAAGGTCAGCATCCCTGAGGGATGGGGCCCACGCTAACGCCGCGGCTCCCGGCTGGGCCCGGCAGCCGGCGGACGGGGAAGGACGCGAGGATTTGGGCACGGCCGCCTCCCCAGGGGGCGTCCCAGCGCCCTTCAGGATGGGAACGCGTTTAGCACGCGACGTTCCCACTCTTCCTGGACAAAGCACGGGCCCTGGCGCTACTCACCGAGYTCCGCCGCTGCCCGCCTCCCCACGAGGCGCCCGCGGGGGCCCGTCGGGCCGGAGGCGCCTGCGCGCGGGGCAGCCTCCTGCGCTGCCCTGGGGCCTTCTGCCTCGGCCGCCATGGCGACGTCTCTGACATCACAGTGCCTGCCCTGCTGATTGGCTCCCGCAGAGCCTGCCGCCTCGGCTGCCCCGGCAACGTCTCTGATGTCACYGTGGCTGCCCTGCTGATTGGCTCTTGTGGTGGGGCGGAGCCTGAGGTGGTGGCTGGTCACTGAAGGCCCACGGCAGGGAGGCTCCCCGGCGGCAGCCTCTGCACCCGCAGGCGCGGGAGGAGGCTGTGTGCGTGCAGCTGTCTTCCCCCTCCCTGTTCCACAGGCTGAAATCACCCCCCCACACACACACTCCCYGACTGAAMATACAGGGTCTGGCAGCATCACAGAGGGGGAGGACATGGATGGAAACCACTCGTTACACTCCACAGTGACCTCCTCCACCCACCARAGGGACCGGCAAGGCCTCCCCTGCTCGCTGGTGCTCCCGCTCCGCCCAGACCCACCATCTGTCCGTCCARTCATTTAAATACACTTCCCGAGGAGGAAGTTATCACTTGGTGTGGCCCTCATACAGCTTTTAAACATCACGGCCCTCACCACYGCCCCAAGTCCTACTGCTTAGTCACAACAACAATATAGTTGTGATCTGAAGAGCTGGGAAGATACAAGCATTAYTTATAAAAGCAGAGAACATAATTTAAGTGCAAGTATGAGAGTATTTCTTTTCTATCAGCTTGACACACAAGGAGAATTAACTGCAATTAGAAAGGGGGATGGTCGTAGACAGAAGGAGTGGTAGACACTAGTACAAGAYACTCGTGGACATTGCACACACTTAGAAAAAGCAAGAGCAGCTAAGGAGCCTGTCAAATAGCCTAGACAGAGAGGAATGGCTTAGATAAAGCTGATGGTGCAACAGAGCAAATTAAATAACAGGCAGCACTCGGAGAGCAGTGTGGTTTCCACACAGTTAGCACTGGAAGCACTGCTCAGTGAAGCACACCACAGTGCAGAGAGCTCCTGGACCTTTCTTTTCCGCTTTTCCCCTTCCTCTTGGAAGCAATCTTCCCTTGCAGTGAGAAACACTGTTTTCTATACTAGAATTTAAACATCTCCTCCATTTCCCTTGGGGAATAAAGGCAAAGACAGTAAGAGGTACACAAAACACAATAGCATGTCTGCGTAGCACACCAAAAGCACGCTCTGGCTTTGTCTAGACTTCGCAAGCATTTTAACTCACATTAATTGCTCCCCAATTAGCTGGAGTTAGCTAGCACATTTGTAAACACTAGTCTAGACACTCCACAAACATTTGTTCTAAGACACATATGTAAAATGGTTAAGTGGATGCTAAGGCAATTAGGTATAATCTTATTACTTTCCTTTCTTGCATCTCCTCTTCACCCTTTGCTGAAGCATACACCAGAGCTCTATGTTTTCAGGACATTTTTCAAAAGGCACTACAGAGGTAAACCTTAGGGCTATTGCATGCAAAACCCTGATAAGGTGCTATTAGTTCCCAGTCAACTTTCAAAGACAGAGTATGGTATGGTTTTATAACAGCAGACATTTAACGCACACAGAATACACTAAGTAGGTGTAAAACCATTCCAAGTATCTCAATTTTGATATATATTCTCTTTGAAAAATCATTAGACAGTAGATTTTCTGGTGTTCTTTATACAGACAGATCCCCTCATCCCCTTTCGTATAGCTGTATATCAAAACGCAAGGTTTCCAACCTGACATTYACACTTCTGTTACTTTAGTATGCGCTGCAACACATTCCCCTCTGATTTTCTTTCAGAGATGCTTTATCAGTCTTTATATATGATCATAATATGGAGCATATATCAATAGGATTCTTCAGAACTGGAGAAGAATTGCAATTTCTCAGCACTTTCAGAATCTCACAAGCAAAAAAGCATGTTGGAGATTTCCAAATCTAGCAACGTGTCCAGCCCTTCGGTTAACAGAAATCTGTAGCTTATACTCAAAGCAGAATAGATATTGGCATGAGAATGTAAAATATCCCCTTCTATCAGGTTTTGGGGATAGCAAGGGAATCTTTTCTCTCTTGTAGCACAGGTCAGAACATACAATGCCTCCTCTCCCTGAGCTGTACACTGTTTTCTTCTTCAGAGTTGGCAAGCCAGGTTAAGGCAGGTTGTAAAGGGCTTACCATAAATATCATGGGCTGTGCTTCCTCTAAGGCAGACCACAGCCATCACCTTTTGCAAACACATCATTCACTAAGAGATGTTCCTATGCAACTCTGTTAGTTCAGTCACCACTTCACTGACTTCAGCCTCCTCTGGAGTCTTTCCCGACCAAATGACCAGCCCTGCTTTCAGTACATCTGCGTAACTCAAAGCCTGCTAAGTTCCTCATCAAACTTACAGCAAAACTCTACATCTCTGAGCCCTGCCCATCATTTGGCTAAACAGAAGGAAGAGAAGTAATATTAAAACATACAGAATATGAGTCACCTGATCATTTGTGCTGTACCTTAATACACAACATCTTAGGGGTCCAGACATGAACATTTATCGCATGTTCTCTAGGTGTGATTGCAAAAAATCTTATGGATGAGCAAAATTAATAATGCCTACCCCGAAAGCTATTCTGACACTTTAATACGTAGGGTTTATTTTTTTACTTTCTTACAGACTAAAGACAGGAGAATTCAAAATTATTCACAAAATTTCATAATATTTTCCATCTGGGTGAGAAAGGGAGAYAGCATTTTAATAATCGCATCATCAAATATTTCAGTCTTATTTCTTGAGATGATCTGAATTGCTTAATTTCAAGCTGGTTTAGAGTTAAGATGCATTTTTCTTTTGTCTGAGGAAAACCAGAGCAGAGTTCAATGCCTCCATTCTTTGCTACAGACTGTGCTACGTAGATCATATCTTCCATGATTTAACTCTGCTTTGTCACATGGAAACCACCATTATGTAGTGTTTTGTTCTCTTCTCCAAGCTGAGCTGACTAGAAAACAGGGCTGAAAYGACTACCCGCTCCCCAAGCTAATACAGTAAAAGTTAAACAACTTTCATGTTTTTTTAGGTCTAATTAGAAATTTAAAAGTTCAAGACTATTAAAATATGCAAAAACTTGTATATTTTTGCTTCATTCAAAACTTGGCTCAAAATACTCTGCTTTCATTTTCCTGATAACAAAGAAAAAAAAAAAAAGGTTGTGAAATTGTTTTCTGCGCCCRGATAAAAAATACCAAACCTACTTTAGCTTTAGCTATCTCAAGGCACTTGGCRAGCAGTTCATCTGAGTTAAAGCAGAACAATCTTTAGCCTAGATATGCTCTGCAGCACATGCTAATTTTAGCAATCAGAAATCACTTAATTTATTTGCAGCTATTTGGTGCTGAGGGAAGATGCCAGTCAGAGCACCTCARAGGTGACATGCTTTTGCTTTCCATGTGCCAGATGACAACTGAGTGGTGGTAGCTAACCCTCCTCCTGCCTTRCAGCTGCTGAGGGTGTGAGGTAGTGCCAGTCACAACAGGACTGTGCTACACATGCCCATTCAAGGGAACGAGAGGCCAGGTCTGTGCTCAAAAGAATAGAAAAAGAGGGAAGAGCAAAAAAAGTGTGTTTTTAACCTCRTGGCAACTGTCAGAAGTCATCTCAAGTGGAAAAACATTGCACTGATAGTGTACTTTGGTTTTACCACAAGATAAAGTTGGTGACGTCAGCCCCAGGCTCAACTAACTCAGGCTGACCTGACCTAGATTACTTTACAAAAACAAACAAACAAACAAACAAACAAAAAACCTCTGCAAAGCAGCCTGATTTTTCTGTGTTCTTTTTTTATTCTGTTAGCCACAATACTCAAAAGTAAAAATAGACTTAAAATGCATCAAAGTAATTTCATAAAAGTAACAAAATTCCCTTCAGACAATAACAAGTGCYGCCATTTCCACATCACATTCACGTCTGTGGCTAGGAAGTCAAAATCTCCCTGCTGCATTCTTGAAATGTTATGTAGCACTGTATTCCTTGGATCAAGTCAGCAAGCACCAGGATCTACTCTGCTGGTTTCTCTGCCAGATTACTAGGATGAGTGACACATCCTACATCTCCCAGGTGTCCTGGGCAGGAACCAGATGACAAATACTGACCCCATGTACGCAGAGGGCCACTGTACTATACTCAGTGAGGATGCACACATTTAAAGGAATGCAACATTTAGCCTAGTGATCTTAGAAAATAGAAATTCTCATCAAAGAGGGGTGAAAACTGCAGCCTGAAACATGCTGTCCTTGGTCCAGCCCATAGCTCTGGTGTGGGAGACTAAACATGGCTTTTGGGAATGAACAGCAGTTCTTCTATTTACATATATTAATCCATGGAAGTACAGCAGGAATTATCTTTTGCCAGWCTTGTTTCCACAATGAAGAACTCTCAGGAGATTTTTTTTGGGAAAGTGTTGCCATTTAGTGTGGTGTTACCRGTGCATTTTTATCTGCCCTCCTGCCTCTCCTCCCCCTACATAAACCCATTCATTTAAAATACGAAGTTCCCACACGTGCCCCTTAGAACAACCAAGGCAGGAGCTCATGTGCAGCATTTGCCATAGGTTTTCTCACCCTCTGTTCCCCTACATTTCCAGCTCTGCTCAGCCAGTATACTATGTTATTCCCTTGTCATTTGCTCACCCCCTACTTAAGCATACAATGCAGGCATTGGGTAGGCAGGACTTYTGCCCAGGCAGCTCATGGCTGGTGGGAAACCATCATCTTCTCAACCCTTTCTCACTGAAAAGGGGCAGAAGAGGATTGGGCCACACAGGCATGAGAAGGACTGAGATTAAATGAAGAGATTAAATGAGAGGCAAACTCCCTGTTTTGGTAAATGAAATGATCTTCATCCTCCTGCAGAAATGTAGAGAAAAAAAGTGGCAGGAAGGTGGCAGAAAGCAAAAAGGTTTAAAAAGAAGCAGTCAAAATTTCCAAATCAGCACTAGATCCCCCCGAACCTAAGTGGTGGCAACAGGAGAAGCAGGAGAAGCTGAYGGGCTGCTGGGAATTTCCAGTGGGGAGCTGGGGGCATTACCATGATTGAYAGCCATCAGTTCTCCCCTCTCTCAGTGGGATGCAGTGGCCCAGAGCCCTCTGAGACTCAACAGAGGAAGAGAGACTGTGTTCTCAGACAGCCGAAATAATGGCCTCTAATGGGTTCAGCAGTGTCAAAAGAGCATGAAAAATAGCCCAGAAAACCACCTTTCCCACTCCGCCACCCCTTCCACTGACTCAGATGTATTGTCAGGGCTGGAAGTGCCAGAAACCCTCTCTCTCTGGGACCAGCAGTACTGGGGAAGGGAACCCCCTTGAGTGAGTCTCCACGGCTTCTCTATTTGTTTTCATTTTGTCACCAGACGTTTCTATTTAAGCTGCTTGCAAGGATATCTCAATAACAACCTTACTGGGCTCAAGGAGACAAAGGCTGACAATGAGCTGCCTCCCTCCTTTCTTCTGAACCTCTCCACTGTGTCAAAACATCCAGGCATGCTGTGAGGGAGACAGGGAGAGGCAGGCATGCCCAGGGGCTCTCTTCCCACCTTTCTCCATCCCCTGTACCACCTCAGCCATTGATGGAAATGGAGCTATTCRTGAATCACAGTCGCTACCAGGCAAACTGGCTCTGACAATTCAGCAGTTAAGATACTAAACCAGTCTTAGCACAGCCTGAAGGGATAAACTGCTCCCCTCAGACTGTTTAGATTGCAAAGCAAAGACATTAACACTAATGCACAGGTTTCCAAACAGAATACCCTCAAACCCTGCTGCAGGTCCCTTGCAACTGGGGGATAGTATGGTTTTGGTGCAAGGTCCTTTCTTCCACACACTCTAGAAATGTCAGACTTTGGCATGAATGGTGCAAATATGCTACAGAAAGAAAATGCTAACATAGTGCAGGCTGCACCCCTGTAGAGGGGGTACCTCTAACCMCAGGCAGCCTTAACTGATTAGCTTAGATAATGTTGCTGGAGCTTCTCTACATGATGCTGCATGACACACAGAGCTGCCCTTACTGATACCACCACAAAATAGTCTTACACCAACCTTCACGTACCACAGCCARCTGCCAGAGATGCAAATAAACTTCCCTTCCTTTCTATTACACTGTCAAGGAAGAAACTGTTGACATTTACACAAGGATGCTGCATGATTACCAGTAGGAGGGGGAGGTTTTCCCTGTGAGACTCAGGAATGGGAGCTTAAGGTCTACAGTTGTGAGGTCCAGGCTTTACTGCCAACTCTGCTACTGACAGCTGTGAGGATGGAGGTACTTCATCTATCCTTGCCTCGATTTCCCTTGCATAGAATCAAAGATGATGTTTGTCTTTGCAGAGAGTTCTGTTGTCCTTGAGCAGACAAGCGCTTGTTATTGTTGCTGGTGCCAAACTGGCAGCCAGTGTATGGTTTTCACAACTGAGTACAGTCAGGCTGTATGGGGCCCATGGTCTCCTGCATCAGTGTCTTTGTCAGCCTGTTCACGCTAGGAAATGCCTGTCTGTGCTACCCCAGTGCAGCTTGCCCACAGCTGTATGCGGCTGTCACATCATCTCCGGAGATGCTTGCATCTTCTGTCATGTTCCTAAGTGTGCTCAGCAATATGTACACACATGCTGGGTATGGACGGCTGTAAGTGGTTGATGCATATTTAGATCTGGCTACTCTGTGTGCATCTTTCTGTATGCACACATGAGAACTGGGTCAAGAGAATCTGTTTCCCCTTTTATGTGGCTTGTCACAAAATCCTAATATCCTATACCCAAAGTCACCTTTTCAGGTTGTTCTGCAAGCCCCTGACTGAAACAGCTGTTTATCTCCCTGCTTTGCAGAGTGAGAAGAGCATCCGCAGAAAGAAATGGAAGAGGCCATTAGCATAGTCTCCAAGGGAGAACCCTTGAACAGCTCAGAAAAGCCTGTGCCAAGAGGAGGACACCATAAAACAAGAGCAAGCCAAGGAAAGAGACAGATGGGGCCAGCTCCACTCCAGTTCTCAGCTGCCTCTGCTGCACTGTGCACTTAATATTCATACAAGGTCTAATTTATAAACCCGACTCGTGTTTATAAACTCCACTGTCCTAATGGAAATGAAAACATTAATACAACCCGAGGATTCTTCACTTTCCAGGTTTTAATTAAAATCATAGGCGTTAAGAAGCAAGAGTGTCTTCGTGGAATACAAGTCTAATGAAGTATTTCCTCACACAGCACAAATCTCTGTGTGCAGTCCCAGCTCACTGGCACTGGATGCCCAAATCACCAACCCCCTGGAACCAGAAGTTCGCGCCTTGAAAATTAGAAAAACAAATTATCCTGAAATTTGTTTCAAATAAATGTAGGTGCCAAGATGGAGCTGGAAAAATAATATCAAGTAGGGGAAAAGAAACCCCAACAACCTAGCACATCCATGAAATATGATATCTTAATCGACTTACCAGAGGCAACAGTGACTGCATAGCATGCCAGCTAGGGGGAACTGAATGGGAAAGTGGAGAGGACTCAGATGGGAGGTGCAGTGTGTGAAAACACAGCAAAGGAGGGGAGATGGGGAAAAAAGCACCAAAGAGAGGAAAAATGGCAGAGGAGGCTGATGCAAGGGGAAGTATGGACAACAGTGAGATAAGCGAAAATGTAAGCACATGAAAATTGCAGACCAGATCAGAGATCTGTTCCCTTTGTCTCCCCTGGACCAAAGGAAAGGAACTGATACGGAGCAACACAGATTAAGAGACTGATCCTTGCAGGGGAAAAGCTGGCTGAATGTCAAGACTGATGGCAGAGCACCACTTGGTGCAAGGTGAAGCCTGGTAGAAGTGATTATCTCTCCACCACCATTCTCCAAAGGAAATGTGTGCCTACTGCTGCTCAGCTCCAGGGTTGATTTTTACCCGACTAAAAACTGCAGTAAACCATTTCTTATCTTGTCATAGGAGGCACACACAAAGAGAGGGAGGAAAGCCTAAAAAATGAAGCCAACATGAAAGCTACATAGAGCAGTATAGCGGTGTGAGGGCCCTAAATAGGGAGAGGGCCACCTTGCCTCCCTGGTCCCAGGCCCAACACACCTCAAGGAAGAGTGTTGGGCTCTCAGCATCTCTGCAGTTGCTCAACAGCTCAAGAACAAATGTTTGTGGTGCTGATTTCATTTCAGATGCTTCTGGTTGAATCTAAGGGARCTAGAGATAGATTTCAGTCAGAGAACTGTGTGTGTGGACCAGCACTTCCTTCAGTGCTGGTTGAAACTCATGAAAGTTTCCACCAGCCAAACCCTGCTTGATCTTATTTTCAAAAGGAACACACATTGCATCATACTGAATCAGTAGGTTGCCTGTCCCATATTCTTTTCAGCTTAGGCTAAGTCCACTTGCTTTACAGCTTCATATGATGCCCCTATATACTTAATTAATTCTATATCGTGGTGAGATTTAAAACAGCAAAAAGGCTTCTTTTTGCCTATTGTTCCCCTTCTTTAGCACTTGTCACCTTGGGAGACAGTGAAATGCAAAAACGTATTTGCAGGAAAATACAACACAGAATCAAAGGAGCTGGAGCAATCATATCCTTGGCCTTACATCCYGGGGTCGCTGTGTGAGGCAAAAACAACGGAAAAGAGACGCATCATTTCCTCACCGAACACTGCTCAAGACCTAAATATGCTTCTTTCAATCTCYGATCTAGCCAATAAAGCACAGCTAAACATAGAAACTGTCTTGTTTCAGACTCCTGTGCTTCCCAGAGACWGTGAGATTCATAGCTGGAAACTCATGACAAGTCACAGAGAAGACTTGAAAAAAATGGAAAGACTCGTATCAGCCTCAGGTGAAGTTCCAAGTGAGTGTCTTCTCTGTCCGAGGGGGAAGCAGCTTGCTAGTTAAATCCACCAAATACATAATAGTAGGCTGGCAGAAACTGAAAGAGTACTGTAAGTCCACCTGTCAGCACCAATACTGTGAGCTGCTATGTCTTCAGCTAAAAAATCCTCTGGCTCACCTGAACCTATTTGGGGTGCAGGAAGAGCCAAGAGCTCAGGCACTTGGGAAGTGAGAGAAACAAGCAAAGGAAGCAGCAGTGTATTTAAGAGGGAAGCATGCTTTCTGACCCTTTTAGGCTGCTATACGTAGTGCTAATGAGGCCAAAAAGGGAACTGAAGCTCATCACTGAGCTGAGCTTCACAATTTTTTTCCTAGTTACTGGTCTGGTGGGGGCAACTCATACTTTYATTGGGCTACTCCTTTGGTCAAGGTTTGCTCGGTTTGTACTATTTCTATCATGGTAGTAAAGGGGAGGCTTTAGTGTCATTTAAAAACGCAACACTGCAGAATCAAATGGAGATGACTTTGCATATCTGGGGGCTATAAATCAGCCAATGGAAAGGAACACTGTGCAGCACTAAGAGGAACAGGCACAAATATGTGCACTTACATTTACTTTCCAGTTACTTGACTAATGATTTGTATTTTTACAGSACCTTCCCTTGTGGGGTCTCAAAGGGCTTTACAGTAAATAGAAAAAAAAGGAGGGAAGAAGAGAAGCTGCTCTCCAGTACATGTTGCTGTGTTCACAAGCACACTCCCAGCTGGCTACATCATTTGATACCGGCTGGAGCCTGGTGGAGGGCGGTCCTTTACATGTGCATAAAGTGAAAGWAAAACACAAAGAAATCAGAATTCTCCATTCATAACATCTCTCTCTCCAAATGATGCAAGTATCTTGCACGGACTTTGTACAGGTACAAATAACCCCTAGGGGAAAGAGGGGAGAATCAGGCTCCGAATCTCATGTCCTGTTTTGAGATTTTCTCTGGGGCGGTGCCATTCACATCAGTATGATGAAGGATAGGACCTAAAAAAAGGTCTTCAGAAATACAGAATTTCCTTTGCAAATAAGTTCTTACAATACACCTAGAGAGCAGGTAAATATTCTACCCTAGTTATCACTGTAAAACCTGAGTACCTGTTAATGCTGTTCTTACTCCCCTCAGGTTAGTGAAAGACAAGCATAAATATAGCAAGACAAAAGYCAAGTTTAGCATCATAAAAGGCAAAAAAAGTCATGAAGGCCAATGCAGTTCTTCCAGGCTGGTCTGAATGCATCAGAGAACAAGAGATGCCAAAAAGTGWCTGAGCCATGATCACAGTCACAAGTCAATAGCAGTACTGGGGACAACCCTTCATCCCGTAAGAATATTAACACAGACCCAAAATAAACTGCTGATGTTGAAACTACGTTAGTTTGCCTCAAATTAATGACTGATTCAAAAACATTTTCAAGCCTAAGAATAGGGATCTCTCTAGTAATTCGATAAATCTCGGTGATATATATTTTTAAATAATCTTGGATTCCCTCTTCTATACATGGCTTATGAAACACCCAACACACACATCTCAGCTTTTCCTGTGGTAGTTGAGAAAAAAAAAAGGAACAAAACAAGACATTTGATTTTGACAGTATCTATCCTGGCATCTCAYGCCACTACTTGAGAGAGCTAATGGAGAGTGATCACAGTGCCAAAGGAACAGGAGCAGACAGAAAGAGCTGTTAAGAAATCAGAATAAGTTGCAAATGTATCTAGACAAGTGATTAGGAATCTTACCTCCTACCTACCAGAAGTCAATGGCTAAGTTCCTACTGCATTTGAGCATGATAGGACCAGATCTTGCCGTGTTTGAGATGCCCAGGCTCCCAGAGAAACCTGGGTGTCCATTTGCAAGCGCAGCTGCATTTTGATTTTGCATGTACCAGTTTGGGTTCAGGAGGTCATTATGGGATACCCCCATATCCTGGCCAAAGTGAAAAGATGAAAAGGGCAAGCTAATACCTGGCTGTGGCATCTTCCTGAGTAGCTGTGTTTGTGGGTGTATGCATGTAAAAAAGGTGAAAAGGACAGCCCCAAACTGGAAGACTARTAATAACAGCTTGAGTAATATACTTTTTTTTTTGATTTTTCTATTTCATAGTTGATTGATTTCAAACATTCTAATGTCTGCTTCCTTACCTCAGTGCCCATCTGTCTATTTTAATAAATGTTCTTGGTAGCACCTCCCTGGCACACATTTGAACACCCAGCAGTGCAACCAAATTATACCCTAAATCAGGGGGCTGGAACAGTGAGCTCTGTAGAAATGATGCGATCATCCTTCTCCCACAACACAAGTGTTGGCAGCAGCAGATGGACAGATGGATAACAGAAGTAGACAAGAAAATCTCACCATCAAGGTGGTGGGCCTGCCCCATCTCTCCTTCTCCTTTTTGCTCTCTTTATTGCAGTCTGGGTGAGAGCAGGCCAGGTTGCTATGACACTTGGGTGCCCCGTGTAGCCACAGAGCTCCCCTGGGTGGCAGATGGAAAGATGCAAAGGTTCATCAGCCACCTTAGAGATGCTATGGGATAACTGATGAGGTGAAGGCACCAGGTGACAATGCTCTGCCTCTCCTTGGCACCCATTTGTTATCTTTGATCTGTCTGTGTCTCTACATTAGTCTCTCTCTCCACTTCAGATCAGTGGTGATGGATGCTAACCCTTGCTCCTTTCTGTGGTCATCTAACTGTGCTCCCTCTCATTTGTCATGGGGTCTCCATGTATTCCCCAGTTAATCCTTCATTTCACAGTGCTATTGCTGGGACAAGGTGGGAATCAGCCTCATGGAGGCCAGCTTGTGACATAGATAAGCAGAGGAGAATGGGCACAGGAGGGGTATGTCATCTCCCTACACTACAGAAAGCTGGACGCTGACTTCCTTTGTTCCTAACTCAGCTCTTTGTCTGTTTCCTTCTAAACAGATCTACTCTTTGTCATCACCTTGGTGCTACAAAACACAAGCTGCATTAGGGTGTGAGATTAAAGAGCCTATGTTTCACTTTAACTCCAGCCTAAGCAAGCGAGCTTTATTGCCTGTTACTGCTCTTTGCCCCATCTCATTCAGGAGGACATGCCTGGCCCAAGCCCTCTCAAGCTCATCTCAGTGGTGCCTAGCCTTTACTGACTCCATGGCCTCCTGCCTTCCCCCCCGACTCTCAGGCAAAGCACATCACCAAACACAACATTGCCTTGCTCTCTCTTCTCCCTATTGCAAGGACAAGAGAATTCTTCCCAGAAAATTTCCTCTCTAGAATGTCCTCCTCATCAAATGCATGTCAAAACTGAAATAGGCACCAATAATTTGCATCAGAGATGAGGGAAGTGATTAGGTATGAGTAGAGCAATGAAACAGTCCATTCAGCAGAGGTTATAGCTCCTTCTTAGGCAAGAAAGGCTGCTTTTTGGTGTAAACCTTGGACAGCTCCTCCTCCAAGCTCTCCTTCAAGTGTCAATGGAAGACCGTGAAGACCAACTTGCGATACAGGAAAAAWTCAGCCTTAGATTTATTATCCTGGGAGAGCCGCATTTGCTCAGAACAAAGCTGAGTTTGGCGCACTTTCTTCCCCATTCCCTTCACTCCTTATACCCCAAGAGGCAGCATCTGCATGAGGTCTCTCTCAAAAAGGTGGCATAAGAAGCCTGTGTGAACRCTGTCAGTCTGTGACTGCTCCAAAGACATGAATGTTTGGTTAAATCTAGGCATTTCACCCTTTATCAATACCAAAATTTAGCAAGAAATGTGTACAATAAAGGCTTATGTCTTAGGCCTTTTTCTTATTAATCCTATTAGACTTGTCTTTATGAGCTCTCCAAGTTCCTTTTACTCCCTCCGGGGCTTGGCTGCAAATGAGATTTTGCATCTCAGTGTAAAATAACCCGAACATTTTTCTATAAAATTAAATAAAAATCCTCCATCCTGGCAGTGCATGCCCAGAATCCAATTTCTGGAGTCTACATCTTTCCAAGTGCTTCACTGTCTTCTCAACTTCCCTTAGCTTTGGGAGGATGTTTTCTTTCTTTTAGACTCTGTCCTGATGAGTATCACAAAGAAAAGTAAGTAGCAAACTTTCAACAGTCCAGATAATCAAGAAATGGAAAATGTGAGAATAAACTGCAGCCTATGATATTTGCAAATCTCCTCTTATATATGCCTTAAATTTCCAATGTGTAAAGTGATAATAGTGATAGCCTGCAGTGTAGATGGGCTGGCTCAGTTCATGGATGTTCAATAGTGCTAAGATATCTTATTCTAATTAATGGTACCCATATGTTTGTTATTATGGTTACATACCATCTATGTGAGTGTTTAAGACTTCTTCTGAACCTGACAAAATCTTCCTAGCTCTGCAAAATTGGCTTGCGAATTGTGTGGTTTCCAAGAATACCTAATACCTGCTTTTTTCCTATCAGGCAACCTACTGTTTGTTTGACAAGAATGCCTCAAGAACTAAATCCTTGTTCAGAGTCCACTGGTGCCAAATATCTGTATATGTACAGTGAGGAAACTGTGCCTGCTCCCAAGGAGCTTACGATAATGACAAGAAAAAATAAAATGAAAAGTGTGTTAGAATTCTTAATGCCACCTAGATTCAGTAAGACAGAGTGGAATGGTCAAAAATGAAGAATAATGGGTGAGGAAAGTTAATAGAACCACTTCCCAGAGCTCTCACTGCTTTGAATTTCATCTTTCGGAAAAAGGTGTTTTGTGGAAAGTAATGCCTACTATARTAAGAGAGGGGGATTTTTACTGTAGCATGTTTGAACTGGTTTTGTACTCTGATATTATCATTATCTTTAATCAGTAAAATCTGGACCTACGTTAGCAATTCTCCAGTACTACTCATAGTTTGAAGCCTTTAATATCTGTTATGGCAGGAAGACATGGGATGCAAGAAGAAAACAAAATCAAACCCAACTTGCAGGACTGTCAGGGGACGTTGACCTCACCCAGCTGAGCTCCTGTTCAAGGCAGAGTCTTAGAACCCTCCTGAGCAGGTTCCCACCTGCACGAGAGTATCCCTGTTCAGCCTTTGCCAACACACCACTGTTTATCATAAAGGTTGACATTTAGATGTGAAAAATGCAGGAAGGAAAGGGAATGATTTAAATATAAAATGTAATTTATCTTAATTATGTTGTTACATAGGATGCTCTGCAAAAACATTAGCAAGTGAGATCATGTCAGCAAAGTACAAGATGAACAGTATGGAAGACCTTCACATTCCCAAGTCAGAAAGCTGTGGCTTCCTGCTGCTTCTTGTTTCTTGGCCAATCAGTGTTTCATACAGACTCTTAGGATATAGCCAAAGTACCTTTGCAGCCCTTATGATTGCAGTATATGAATAGGAAACCAGTGATAAGATACTGATATGCAAAAAATCCCTGTACATAGGAGCAATCCTGTCGTAGCACTATGAAACAAAGTGTAGCCAAACAGTCAAACCAAAGCCTTCCAAAGCCCAGCACTCTTCCACCATCAATGGCCACTCTTCATTTCACCTCCAAACCCAGAAATTACTATGAAGGAGATGACCACCAACTCACAGTATAGGACATACTCCTCCCACCCGTACACACATTCTAGCCTACAGCAGATTTCATTTTATGGAGAGTGGGCCAAAATTAAAGCAATCTTGAAAACAACCATTTCAGTAATCCTGTAGTGATGGCTAAAATAAATATTTTAAGMTTAAAAATTTTGGAGGCACATAAACTGTCTCAGGAATGTGAGATACAACAAACAGCTCCAGCCCCATCTTTTTAACCAAGTTTCCTCCAATGCCTGTGTTCAAATTTGGGTGACAATTTGTTGTCATCAGAGGGTATAGCATACAAAAAAAGATTAGCTAACAAACAGATCTGACAACAGTATTTCAGTGATATTCACTGATAACCTCAAAGATGGGCTTCATTTATTCTTTCTGCCTTTTTTTTTTYCCCTCTGCTTTGTTTTGTTTTACAAAACTATTCACCATTAATCTATCTAAGCTACTTCAGTGACCACAGGGGCTGGGCAGCTGAGGACTGCGATTATTTGTCAAAGCTTTTATTTGGGGAAAAAACTGACAGAAGTAATTCAACAAATTGTTTGACAAATATATTTGAAAATTGTTAGGCTACCTCTGTTAACCAGATGAATAATGTGAAATGATATGAGGTGAATAATTTATTATAAAATATGGAAAAAAAACACTGTATAAATTATTGAATTAATATTATTTGACAAGAGCTTGCCCTTCCCTGAAGTGCAGCCTTCTCTGTGATGGAACACAGCAGCTGTTTAAAAGCAACAGTAGTTTAAAGCAGCAAATGAAGAAGAATTGTAAGTGCTAAGGGAGTATGAGATTAGGCAGACTGTAATTATCCAGACTGGAATCTGGTTAAAAATCAGGCAGTAAGACAAACATTCTCATATCAAATCTATCATACCATAATGACCACAAATGGTACAGATATCTTCTCTTCATTTTCATCCAAAATGTTTATTACTACACAAAATATAATTCCTTTCTAACTTACTAGTGGAACTTCTTCCCTTCCTACTACTTGAAAGTACTTTCTGCAACCCAGCACCCTGGCAGAACACAAAGGCACATTACTGACAATAACATATGGAACCAGAAATTACAAATTAAAGAAAATAGCCCGACTAGACAAAACCCAAGCCAAACTAAATTCATCTTCCTGCGCAGTTTGAGTTCCAGCTTTATCTTTYGTTTATGAAGACACAAGCCCAGTCTGCAACACTATTCAGCGCTGAGAGACATCTAGTGGATGGACTTCTAAGTTGCAAATAGGTATACCAATATGTTATAATCTGTAGATTGAGAAAGAGCATTTAATTCAGTCACTCAAAGGAGAGTAAAACAGCACACTGCAGACTTGCAAAGTCTCCTGAAGTATGGACCCTACCCATCTATGACTAATTTATGATAACTGATGGAAACTCAAACACCAGGAGTTGCAAATTTAATGTCTTGTGAGGCAGCTCTTATTTTGGCCGAATAGAGAAAACTGAAAAATCATGAATACTCACAATGCTCAGAACTCAGCTACACATTCATTAGCTCATAGCTTTTATGTGGCCATGATGAGTTTAGGAGTGAAGGAAACCCTGCTTTTCTTCATATATATTTTCTTCATTAGTCTTATAGCTGGTAGGATGCTCTTATTCAACGCTACAGAAAAGTACCCTGCATGGCTATTAGTGTGCCTCCAGGAGCTGTTACTTTAAAGACACTACGGGTCCCTTTCAAAAGGGCAAGTCATAACTGTGGCACCTTTGAAAGATTTGCTTCTAGTATCTAAGAGCAGGAGCTGAGCTTGCCCTAAGTATTGCAAGAATTATTTGGGGAATTTATGTGCCTGGGTCCTGGCTCTCGGTCACTTGCAAGGAAAAGCAGGGCTGTGCAGAAAACAAAATTTACAAATCTCTGTCACCCTATGGGAACGTTGTGATACTCTCAATTTACACACACACTTTGGATGTGTAAATATTTCAGAGCTGCAGTTTAAGGGCACCAGTGATTTGCACAGCACCATATATCACTGCTTCCYAGAGAGCACAGAGCTACAGAAAAGCAGCACTCAGATGAGAGCTGGATTAACATTAGCATCTCAGCCCTTACASTAGAAGTTTAATTGTTTATGTACATTATGACAACTGATTTAAAATCTATATTTGCACACACTGAGATGGCCTYCATTCATTAATAAAGTAACACAAACCACTGAAGCTGTGAGTTGGTTTTCTAATTTACCAGCATCTCAGTATCAGGTTGCCCACCCTTCCCAGGCAAAAGCTGATGGAAGGAGCAAAGCTTAGCTAAAAGCTCCACAAGACCCCATAGGTTATGGTTGTCCACATACCAGTTACACTAACACTCTTCATACCACACCTGTCTGCAGGCTAAAGAAGAGTCTTCTGTCTAGAGGGTTATTAGCCTTGGATCTTTTGCCAACACTGAATTCAATCATTTAAATGAGTTTAATGATAAAGGTTAGTTTTTCCAAGAGAAAGTTAGAAACCTCCAGCAGTACAGTCTTGGGGGCAAAGAGCCACACAGTGAGAGAACTGCCATCACCACTGCTCTCAAGGGCCCCTTCTGCCACCAGCTCTCCATGCTCATGACTCCCTTGCTCCCCTGCGCACAAATGATGAAATATTAGAGGCTCTGATCTCTGCCTCATTAAATAGAGAATATTCTTACTCCACCCTGACCTATGCCAGGGCCAGTTTAAGGAGCAATCCATCATGAGATCATTAATACAAAGACTTGCTCAGAAGGCAAAGATGTTCATCCAAAATTAATTTCTTAACCTTTTTGGGAAGGACTTTGGAGAGGATGTTTTACCTTACCTAACCAGAGGGAGCAGTTATACACTTCCCCCCTGCAATAATGATAGAATCTGAGCCAAGAAGGCAGAGCCATGCAGAGATGTTGCCTCCCAAGCACTTCCAGTGAYACCCTGCACTGTGTGAGCAGAAATTCCAGAGGTCAGTGAGCAGAGACCAAACCAAAGGTCAGGAGCAAACTGAAATGAATATAATGTGAATAGGCCAAAAACATGGGTCCTGTGACTGCAGCCTGGCAAAGGACATTGTAGAAAACCATGCCTCGAAGTAGTAGAGAGACTAAGAAAACATTAATGGATCTTTGCTATCCTTCTGGGGCACAAGCAGACCCAAGTGTCAGAAACAGTAAACTTGCGAGTTATGAGTGACAAACCAAGGGAAATCTGGTTTTGCTTGCAGTGTTGCTCATAATCTTTCTGGGAGAAGGCCTGTTCTTTAATATATGGAGTTAACTGTGTTTGGTGTCTGCATGAGACCTTGGACTTCCTCCTGCCCTTCTCTCCACCTCTTCTCCCTTGAAGGGGTTTAATGACAACAGATGCTCTTACCCTGATAGTGAGAGCAAGTTAAAAGGACGGATGTAGATGGAGAAAGAGAGAGAAAGGAGATCTTCAAGATGTACACTGTCTATCCTAATAGTATGCAGTCTACAGAGACTGCTGCAGAAATGGGATGAATAATAGAATCATAGAATTTTCTCATCCCCTATCGCTGTCAAATCCCGTTAAATTCACTCCAGGTAAAAGGTGCATTATCAGCACTGCTAGAACTACACTACACATTGGGGTTACCATAAACAAATGAAAGAAGATGGGTGTGGAAGCCAAATCACAAATTATCTTCTTCCCAGTGAAGCTGCAGGGATATATGTATGGGGAGTGAGGTCCTATTCCTGAGGACATATAAAAGCTATATCGAGTTAGGACTGGAGCTTGTTATTAACCCTCTCATTACTGATTCTTCTATGAGTTCTGACTCTGCTGTTTCTTTTGAGGCTAATGTGCCTTTATACCAAATGAGATACAGAAAACTGGATTAGTATGGGATTTAGGGAGCAGGCTATGTACCAGGTGATGTGACAGTGAACAACTAAATTTAATATGGCAGCTTGATCCATTATGTATTATATTCCAAGAAGAGTCTACATGGAAACGTGAAACCTGGACTGGATCTTGCATCAAAGTGGACTAGGCTCCAGAAGTGTCAGATCTGGCCCATAAAATGAGGCCATTTTTAAAACAAGTGTTTCTGCCGCTAAATACATATTACATGCCTTCAGCTTATGGAACACACAGAGCCCTCATCAGAAGTCATCCTGACCCTAAATGTTAAATAAAAATAAATAATATTTGGCACCATTCTGGCATTTTTACCTATAAAGTTGAAGATTTTAAATTGATTATTATCATTACACACATTTTCACAGAAGCTCCAAGCAGAGAAGCTGACACCGGCAAAGTTGCCCAGTGAATCAAGATGAAAGCTAGGGACTGAACCCAGAGCTCCCATCTTGCTCAGACACTCCTGCAACGTCTGCTCAGCCCGGTACTGGAACCAAGACTTTATCTGCTGTCAGCATATGAGCCAGAAATTTCCACTCACAACCAAAATCTTAGTTCTGACAACCCTCTATCTCAGAGGGATTTAAAGTAGTACAGGTCCCACAAAATACAGTTTGAGTCTGTTGATGATTATCAACATGATATGATCAGGTATGATGCTCCTCTTCAAAAAAAGGCTAGATGAAATCAAAGACATTTTGCACAGATAACCTTTTTCAGGTTCTCTGAAACAAGTCTCTGTTCTCTCCTTGATCATATTCAGGTTTAACTTTGTATCTACAAATACACATACAAACACAAGAAAAGCACAGTAAAGAGGTCTGACTTAACAYTAACTTAAGGCATCTTTTTATCACTTTAAAGACATAGCATCTCTCTCCTCACCCCAGATATGTTTAAAGGAAGRAGAATACTACATGGCCCACAAAAAGGTTCTACAGAGTGACTGCAAGTTGTGCAGGATAGTGTTGAGTGGGAGAAATCTCAGGAGCAGGTATGCAAAGCCACTATATGCTAGCTGTGCTCAACTACTCAGCTACCAACTGTGGATGTCCTMAACCACATTGAGGGTCCTCAACAGGACCTCATTCGTACTCAGATCTCTTTGTGCTACTGGCCAASCCAGGACTCCCATACACCTCTCACTCTAAAAACATGGATATGTGCCTCAAGGCATTTTTCTCTTTACTCCATCCTTGAGTTGAGCAAATTTTGGCTAAATGAAGACCTTAGCCATGGGGTGAGCTGGATGGGATTATCACAGATAATGATCAGCTGTCTACAGGTCAGCTGCCTTATCCCAAATCACTGAAATGTAAGGCCATAGTAAAACATGTAGAAAAACTGGGTTTAGGTATTTCTGACAGAGGCAGGGCCATCCTTGTGCGCTACTGTCAGAATAGCCAGAGTACCTGGCATACTCAATGCACATCAGCTGATATCCCTAAGGCCTGCTCTCTGCTTGTGTTCATCCACACCTTAGGAAAAACTTGCTCACTAGAGCTGAAGCAGGTTTTTCTGCCCCATCTTCAGGTAATTTCAGAGACTATAAGAAGTGTAAAGCCCCTCTTAAGCTTCCTGAGGCCTAAAAGAAAAAAAAAAAAGAAAGAAGAAGAAGAAGAAGAAGAAGGGGGGATTGATATAGAGAGAGCATACTTCATCTGATACTAAGTTGCCCTGGCAGGTTTGTCTTTGAATATCACTGGCCTGATCCTACTACCTTTCCAAAGCTTTATCAGCTCTAAGAGGGACACTGCAAGTAGCTATTCCAAGAACCAAGGAGCAATCTTTACAGAAACAGGTTTTATAATCATTTGCAATTCACTTAGCATACAGAGCAACATTTGGGGTGTTGTGTCTCCCAACTGGTGGCCAGACACTASAGCAGCTGTAACCAACTGGCTGCAGTCCTGTGACCTGGCAGACCAGGCTTCTGCATGTGCATGGCTTGCTTGCTTCCATAGCTTAGCCTTAGAACACCACGTACAAGTCCTGCAAACACTCACCATGCCAGCTGAGCCACAGAGGAAATTATCCCCTGGCCAAGGCACAGTGGGGAGATGTGCCAAAGTTTGGAAAAGAGCACCAGCCAGCCCAGAGGATCTTACATTGAGGCTAGCCATCTTTCCCTAATGATCTTGCTTCTTAGTGAGATGGGAGGAGGAACAGATGGCCTTTGTGTTCAGAGTCCAGGATAAGGGTTCAAGGGGATGTGGGAACCTCTTTTCTGCAGTCTCTCTAAGAYGGGCACACCTACATCATGCAATACAGCAAGCACTACGTCAGATGTCCTGGAGCTGGCTCCAAGCAGGCTGGGTTCCCCACTGAACAGGAGCTATGAGCTCACTTCCCAAAAGCAGCATAACTGTCTTGGTACAGCGGGAGGCCCAGGTTAATGAGTCCACTTCAAAAACAATCTTTGTTTAATGCTGGAGATCTGTCCACTGCTTTGCCTAGATGCCTCTCAATGCCACATTTTCTTTTGTAACAGGAGGAATGAAGGCTCATGATCTGCTTCCAAACATTGCTTTGAGAGCCAGGAAACAGCTGAGTGGCTTCCACTCTGCCYAGGAAAAAGTGTCCAAAGATGTTGAGGAGGAGGATGGAGAGGTTGCTTGCACACATGTAGCCTGGGTAACTCTGCAGGTAGATTAGTCTTTGTAAGCAACAAGCGCTAAGGCTTATGCAGCCTGTAGGCTAGGTTTCATGTAATTGCCCATTTGCAATTGTATGTTAATTTATAGTTACTTTCTGCCCAAAATACGACTCTGCTATGATTCCTATAGTATTATAGCTAAAGACATGATTGCATTTCCTGACAGCCTTGTCACCTAGARAACAGTAATGCCTCACTTTTGCAAGGCAATTATTAAGGGATACTCCAACTTTATAATATACCAAATGTCCACATGGTTACAGACTGATAACACGCAACCAGCAGCGGCATTGATTAAGTGCTGCTGGCAATCTCACTTCTGGAGCTGCAATACTATAGGCCAACAGCAGCAGTAATACAGGAATAATTAATAACAATGCTTAATCTTGCTCTCTAATGAACAGGAGAAAACCTCCCTCTGCCTGGTCCCTCTTTCTCCTATGACTCCTAAGAGAAAGCAAAACTCCTGAGACCCAATGCATTTGAGAGCACAAAGACCAACCTCCTTCCCCCACAYCAGGTATGGCAATAGCCCTGTGAGCTGCACGTTGATTAGAAAGAGACAAGGAGGCCAAGCTAGCCAAACACCCTAAAAACCTGTTACACAGAGGTCACACCAAGCCCGGAGGGCCTGAGTGCAGAGGAGCTGGCAAACGGCTGTCATGCAAAGTGATAACACTTGCACAGGTACTGACACCCTGTGTAGGAACATGCCCCCTTCCCCCCGCCACCTGCACTGGCTATGAGAAAAGTGCTTGCTTGAGATATTAGTTTTGAGGGAATAGTAAAAGTGGTAAGTGATGTCTTACTTCTATTGTATGAACCAGCTCTGAAATCATGGCATCTTTGTTTCTATGTGTTCTACCTTTGCTTCCCTGTACTGACAACTTCAAGCAATGAGAAATCCTGAGTCTGATATCTCAAAATCAAGAAAGTGGGCTTTCTGAATGTAGTGGTTTTTTTTGAATCATCAGGTTATATTTAGGTCATATTTTCAGGCTTTTCATCAAAACGTTTTAGTTAAAAACTGTCTCTAAGCCCCTCCACCCACCCCCAAATAACAAAAGATAAAAATTCAGTGTCTCGCTCACAAACCTACAGGTGCCAAGGCTTGAAAATAAACATGGAAGGTCTAACGACTTCTGCTAAAATTGTGAGTCAACAGTAAAATGTTTCCAAAACCTCTGTCTGAGCATCGAGGTTTGGCAATTCTCTATTTGAAACGGATAATGCTTTATTGTGCTGTACTTTAATTTTTCATGCTGCTTTCCTCTCTTCATTAAAGTCATTCACAGGGAAAACCTCTGGACGCGCTTTATGTATGAGGTAACAAAATGTCCTCTCCTATGGAGGCAGAATACAGTGTTATAGAAACTAAAAGGCCCAAAGTGCCATCTAATTCTAAAATAACAGGGAGTTTTACCTCTACTTATCTCTCATAATCCTGAGCTATTTGTCCTCAAGATGAAATGAAAGATATATCCTATCACCTCTACTGCAYGCAAATATCATAGCTTGAAAAGCTATATATTATCAAGTTGGGAAATGCCTTGACAAAGAAGGGGATCAAAGCAAGTTAACAGTGACTAAGAATTTTGTTTTTTTCCACCCCAAAAAATATTATGCCTGAAACATATGGTAGCCCCTAATGACCTACGTAGCTGTAGGAGCCACAATAATTACTGAGTCAAGCAAACCTCGTGGCTCAGAAAGGACAGTGATTTCATAGGGCTCAGGAAGAGTTTCTAGCACTCCCACCACTATGGAGCAAGTGCTGGAAACGTGCTGCCTGCCTGTAGTGGCTCTACTCGCTGCACAACTTCTTCCTTGTCAGACAACTCTATTCAGAACCTGTGGCAGGGTTGCTATCCTGTACTGGCTGTGCCAATAAATATATTTCCTATTGGCAGGATATTGCTTTCTTCTGAAATATCATGTATTTGGCCATTAGAAAAGGCARAGTCTGATCTTGTATGTCAAATCCTACCCTATGAAAAATGAAGCAGCTACGTTCCCTTTCACCCAGCTAGGCAGTCTGCAATGTTGGAGCAAGTAAAGGGCAGCATGCRGGGTGTGCTTTGCCCTGAAAACAGCTCTTCCTTAGAGTAACAGAAAGGAGTGGATTGGAGAACAGAAAGGGTGCAGAAGACACATATGTCTACTTGCCCACCAGAACAATTGAGAAATTTAATTTTATGTCTCTCATCAGCCTTGACACAAAAATTGTAGCTKCAGTTCAATCATGACAAGTGAGTGGTGCATTTGATGTTTGCAGATAGCAGACTAGGAGCAAAAGTGCAGGGCTTTGCCTCTGTGTGCACAGGTGCAGGGTTTGGACCCAAGTCTTAAGTTTAAGAGTTTCAACAAGAAACTAGAATGCTCAACAAATTCATAATAGAGTATAAAGCTTTTCTGCCATATGGTAAGCTAGTTTTTACCAACCYTCATCAAAGGTGATTGAAAGCTCTTAAAATCCTTGGCCTTATTTTGGCAAGGTATTAGGTAGTTCATGGRTAATAGGTTTCAGCATATACAACAGTGGGAACATGCCCCCAAATCCTGTTATTATGATCACTAATAGACTTCCTCACTGTATGTATAAACTTGAGATTTATTCTAAAAGAAAGGGAAAAGGGGAGGGCAAAAAGAGGAARGACCAATGAAGTTGACTCAGCACACCTGATTCTGGATTTCGACTGCTCTAGGACCTGTTTTTTCCTCMAGACAAGTCAAATCCTAGCCAAGCACAACATCAGTGATGCAAACAGAGAAGCGTATAACCATGTCAAAAGCGGACCCRATCTCCTGGATTAACTTAGTACAAATGCCAACCATAACACCCTAACATTTGCCTCAGGATAAATGTAGGATATCCAAGGCTGCCTTGCTGACTCCTCTTTTCCAYGCAGGCTCATGGTTTGCCACATTTGCCCCTTTAAAGCTGAGCAGGACCCCTGGACCTGCTCCTCRGTAAGTCAGATTGCTCAGCAAGTCAGGCTCCTGCTGCTGGGAGAGCAACCACTGCCAGCAACAGGAATGCTAACAGTAAGCAGAGAACAGTAGGGAGCCTGGATTTGGCAGTGAGGGGTGCTTACAAATCCACAGGCAGGGAGACAGGCATAYGGAGCAGAAGATTAGATTAGCCTGCATTGATAAATGCTCCATGTGCTCTGATACTCTATGAACCCTTTTTCTTCTTCCTCCCTCTTCCCCCTCAAATCTCAGCCTCCTCCCTCCTGCTTGGTTTCATCACAACTCCAGATTGCTTGAACAAGCTGCCTGATAAGCCCACAGATGCCAACAGGAAGCAATGATGTTACAATAAGTGTCACGGGGAAAATGTCAACTGTATCATTATAATGAAGGTCATGTCTCTCTCACAGAGAGCTCAGGGCTTTGCACAATTCACATGTTGTTATTAGGTAGATGTTGACATGTGTACTACGTTACAAGAGTCACTGCACAGGGAAGAGTGGGGATGTGCTGGCTCACAACTGCTCACAGCTTCAGCCTCCTTAGTAGGAAGTGCAGAAGGAAACAATTAACAAGCATTATACAGGTGGGAATTCACAAATATTTCACTTGCAGCAGCTTGTGACAGATAGGAAGTATAAAGGATAACAGGGCAAATGTGCTATGCACAAACAGGCTCAGAAACACCAAAGTAAAGGACAAAGTTGTGTGCTAAGAGCGAGTCAGGCACAAAAACAATCAGCCTCAGTCCCAAAGTTGATGGTAGTAAATGGCACTTGGATACTCCATGTAAAACAGCTCGCTGCCTCCCTAATGTAGGGAATCTCCTCCTTTTAAACCTAGTGATAAAAATGATAAAAAGCRAGCTATAAAAAATAAAAGCCTTGAATTAATACTCTAATGAAGTTTTATTATTTTTTCTAAAAAAGATTTCGTTCCATGATGAGGAAATATATACTCTCCTTGGCTCTGGCCCTATGCAAGGAAGTGTGGCAGGGGAGGTGTTTGTGCATGCATGCATGCACGGGATGAAGGAAGGCACTGAATGCAGAAGCCTTTTAATTCCCCAGAAAGACAATACATTCTCTACCATCTTATCTCCGTCTTCATACCTGCCAATATCCCACTCAATAAGGGATGATACGTTGGCAAAGATTTTCATACGCGCACGCTTGCATGCACACACACATATACTCCTAGAGCTAGTGGAAGAACAGTAAAATCTGAGATTTGACCAATGCATTGCATGACAAGGTACTCTCAGTGATCCACAAAACTTATCTATCACTCATTCCTTGAGGAAGATGGGTAAGAAAGTACATCGTGAACAAAAGTAATGCAAATCTCACAGTATTTGAGAATGATATGCATATAAATGCAGAGAGCAGGGAAGGAATGTGGTAGAAGAGTGATCATCTGATGAACTGAAGATTCAGGTTTTCAGCTCTTGAGGGGCAAGGGTTGAGATGGGGCTGGTGTATAAGCACGTTTATGGGTGACTGAATACCATTTTACTCTTCTTCCAGTCCAGAAAGGCAAAGGAGAGGTAAAGCAGTGGGATCAGCAGGTTGCAGCTCAAGGATAATTGCATTTCTCTGTGATGCTGGGTGGTAATTTATCTGCTCCCTCCCATTCCCACAGTGTCATTCTATATCCCCTCCCATCAATTTGTTCCCATATGCACTCCTGTGATGCAAATTTGGTTCGGCTCAGCCTGGTATTTTTCACTGCAGACTGTGTCCACGCAGTTGCTTAGGGAAAGGCTGTTTCAAAACCAAAACTAAAGGGGAACATACACCTCCTTGGAGAGTCTGTTCATATTTTATTTTAGGAGGAGCAAAACAAGAGCATCATTTTCATCTTTCATCCATAGGACCATATTCTTATGCCTCTGGAATTAAAAGGGTCGATGTGGGCTTTTAATGGGCAACAGGCAAGCATGGTAGAGATGCTCTGAGAAGAAACTAGGATGATTTAATTTTAATCTTCAGTTCCCTGACAAGTGAATCACAGGAAGGCAGGAAGAAAAAAACAAGTTTACCCTTACTTCTAATTACTCGTTCCTAGAATGAGCCTCCTTCTCTGTTTTTTGTCTAGTGCTTTGGAAAAATCAGCTTCGTATCAGAGACAACCCATGAAAAATTCTTCCTAAGTTGCATCTGAAGTCCAGCAGAAAGGCAGATGTGTCAAATTCTCTGCAGAGCAGGCTAGCAAACAGCTGTCACATCCTACCCCAAAGGGGACCTTACTACACCAACAGGTATTCAGAGCACTGCCTGCTGATTGCAGCAGGGGTTGATGCTGCTGGAGGAATCTCCAGAAATGGGAAGTTTAGTTTGGAAGACCAAGTGGTCATCATGTTCCCCACTCTGCACCAAGATGTATATTCCTACGGTCCAAATACATAACATCAGAAAAACACTCAATGGCTTGAGATGTTCCAGCCTCAGGGAAGCCAGTGAAGCCTATTCAAGAGAGAAACAAAATGTTGAGGCTTTTCCTCAGCATGGGGAGCAAGGAGAAAAAGAGGAAGAAGCAATTTGGGGGGTTGCAGCAATTGCATTGAACAAAATGGATTTCTGTAGATCCATCTAAATCAAAGTGATTCAATAGCTAAGGACAGCAAGGCTTCTACCAGCAGAAGTCACCAGAGGGCTGGATCATCCAAAACAACCCCTGAAAGTCCTGCTGACCTAAGCAGGGTAGTGCTAGTGGCTCACAGATTTCTTACTTGGCTCGTAATCCAAAATTGACTGGTTCTTGCCTTTCTGCCTCTTCTTATTTATTCACTTATTTTAATCTGAGAGGGAATTTAGTGATTTGTGGAAGTCAGGGATCAATATCACTAGCATGAGCCAAGAACAGCTCTGAGCATGATTCGCTGCACGATTCTGCGATTGACAATGTACCTCGGCTCTGACCCCAGCAAACCCATGCCAGAGACTTTATTTTCTATTATAGTTCAGCCAATGCCACCCTCCTGCACTGCAGCTCCTCTGGCTTTCCCAGTCCTGGGCTCYCCACGCCCAGCGCTCTCTCTCTCCTGCCTTCAGCCTTCCTTGTGTTAAGACTATAAAATACAAGCCACAAGGTAAAACAATGGTTTTGAGATGATAAAATGAAGACGAGATCTACCAAATTCAATTTTATTTGCAATCATAAACCAAGCTTCACTTTACAAGAGAGAGAAATTAAAAAGGAAAATGAGAAAGAGTTCAAGTGCATCAGTTACAGGTTGTTAATAGAACCAAAGTGTTTTGCGCTATTTGTATTTTATGAAGCTCTTTCTGTGTTTTGTACAACAGAACATCACATTAATGATTTATCAATTCAGTAAAGAATCCAGCAAACTGATCTGTTAATCTTTCACAAGGCCAAAGTTCCTGATTTGTCTACTCGCTACAAAGCCCCAAATGCTTTGATGCTTTTTAAAACGCTGAAAAAATATACCAGTCCTGAATTTTATTTTTTTAAAAACTGTGGTGCTGGATTTTTCAATTGCTATAGCATAGTTTCCTGCTAGAAATTAAGCAATTCTTGGGAAAAAATGACAAAAAATATTCTAAAAGWAGTAGCTTGTACAGAAGCTAAAACTCACTAATTAAAAATAATTTTTGAATATTGCACATTTTTGATTTTCGTATTTCTGGCAGAAGAAATAATTTCTAAAAAGAGAATAGAATTATTGATACTTTTCTCAGAATTAATTTTTGCAGACTCAGAGGTTTCCTTTGAAAGTCTTCAGCTAACTCTACCTCCTTCAAAACATACCTGAACTAGGATTTGTAGGACTGCTGCAAACATCTATAACACAGGCACACAGGGCACGTTGTCTTCTAAACTGGCYCAAAGCTGGCTCAGGTAACCTTCTCTCTGATTTGATTTTATTTTATACTAGRCAAACATAACACTTTAGGCCTATCGGCGTGCCTACACTGGGCTATTGCAGATGGCACGTGATAGAAGGCAGTGACCAAGAACACACTTTAGACAAGGTAAAAGCAAAGATGATGCTTTTCAGTGAGCAAGGCAAGAGGAAAGGGGAAATTCTGCCATGCTTTCCATGGGCAATGGTGATGGGGGCAAGGCACAGGCATAGCTGACCTTGTCATCTCTGGCAAGGCAAGTAAGTAGAATGGATGAAGATGACGTGTCATTTTTCTGAAAAGTCAGAAAGCTTGGCCCCTGCCCCTGTGCTCTGTCAGGCTGACTCTCCCTCCAACCAAGCTTTGCCTGAATCAGGAAAGCAGCTGCGGCAATGGTCAACGACGGTTTTACAAAAATGTCCATCTACCCACCGTCCGGGAATCATTAGGCTCTCAGTTCATCTTAGACCTGCTGTAATGTATTCTTCGATGAGTCACAGCACACAGCGGGAACCGCTCTGGTGCAGCTGCCTGCTTGAGCGGAAAGGGTCTGCGCTCAGTGGCGAGAGACAGTCCCTTGTGCTGGAAATACGCACATCACAGGCTGCCTCTCTGCTCCTTTGCCTCTCCAGAGCCTTTCCACTGCTGTAKCATCTCTGGATGCAAAAAAGGCAGTCATGTCCCAGCCCAGCAGTGCCAAGTAAGGAGAGAAGGAGTACTGCCAACACAGGGAGGGCTCACAGCGCATCCTTCACCAAGGGAGGGTGCTACTGACGTTCAGGGAGGAATCACCAGTATTACCCTGGCTGACAGCAGCGAGTTTCAGTGCTCTGCCACAAGGTGAGCAGTCCTCTGCCCCAAGGAGGCTGGGTGCTCCCTCCCATGCACAATAGCCTTAATTCATTTCAAGTGTAAAAATAGACTGCTTTAGTTGCATCAGTGTAAACCCCTGCACGGACGCTTGTTTTAGTGCCTGGGATTAGTGCAAGGCTGTAAGGGGGCTGGGAAATGAGCACAGTTCTGCTGGATATGCCTGATTCAAGATCAAGTCTGCCAACATCTGCTCTAACCTCACGGCGCTTCAGCCCTGTTCCTAGAAACAGGCTTGCATGCAGCTGAAATAGAAATAGCTACGTGGTCTTTTGCAACAGTTTACTAAAGCACAACAGTTAAGGCTAAAGGATTTTGAAACCCCGGGGATCAAATGCCCCCCGTCAGCTGGCTCGGAGGCAACTGTCACTTCAGGCAGAGCTGTCAGAAAACCACTGCGTCCTGAGATCTGAAGGAAGGGGTATTAGCCCAAGACAGATATTGAAGGGAAGCTGAAGAGGCAGCAAGCAAAGGAGTAGGGCTGGGAATTGAGGAGAGCACATTTACTACTGACTGAGCTTGTTACTGTTTTGGTGCAGTTAGCTCCTGTCTGTCACTCTCAATAAAACTGTTATTGATTAGCATGTGACTTTATTGTAGAGAGCTGGCTGGGAGCCAAGGTGGAAGGACTCTGGAGGGAAAAGAGGACGATTTGATCGCTGGGGGTGGGGGGTGGAGGAGGAGAAAAAGGGAAGCTTGGAAACATAAAATCTTGAAAAGAGTAATTAATTCTGATCGTTACAGCCATCTATTCAGATTTTCAAGAATATTATAAATCAGTTGCCTGCATCCTTCTTATTAGCATTCGTGCCAGGAATGGGTCCTGGTGGGAACTGATCTGTTGAGAGAGYCAGTGCTCTGGGGAAGGACTCAGGCTTAGGGAGAGGGGGGTTGTTTGGGATTTTAGCTGCTTGTTTCAGACCACTCCTGCCCCCAGGCCCATGGAAAACCAAGAGGATGGATGCACAGCCTTCAGGAGATGCATGGGCCTTCAGGAGACAATGGGGTCCTTATGCCCACCTCCACTTCTGTCTCCTTGAGGCTGTGCCAAAGGAAAGGGCAGATGGCCTGCAAAGCTTTCTGAAAGCAAGAAAGTGGTACCTTCTCTTGCTGCTAAACTAAAAAAGAAAATCCCTATAGAAAAAGAGAGGAAGAAGGTAAAACTAAAGAAGGGCAGAAAAGATATGCCTTCTCCATTAATTTAGAAATAAGCCTTATTTTAAAAAAGCAACATTTCCTCCAAAATGTTTCATTGTAATTGCTCTTTTACTGAAAAAATTCTTTAAAAACTGGTTCATTAAGCACAGAATCCCATTTTTCATGAACAAATTTAACTGTCTTTTTTTTTTTTTTTTTTAACTAAGCACTTTCTCACTCATGGAGGCTTTGAAAAGTCATCTGGAGTCTTTAGGAAGAACATAAATGGGGAATGAGTAGAGTAGTGAAAAATCATTCATTGAAAGACATAGCAAAATCAAGCCCAGCATTATCAAATAAATTCCTCTACAATTAAGAGAGAGAGAAAAATCATTGATTAGGTTTCTGATGGATTTCCTATTTATCTGGAAGACAAGCTCCTAGTAAGGAATGCCCYCATTTCCCCATCTTTAAGCCGACCTGCAGTTCAGTACGCTTGCCACTGCCTACCTGGAGGCTCACAGGACAGTGAGGAGCTCACAGAACTATGATGAACAGCAGTGGCAGAGGTCTCTTCAGGGAGCTCAGCACAGTACAGCACAGAGTACTGAAGGTCAAAGTAAGGGACATTGGCAGGGCTACAAGACCAGATTAGTCTACTGTATGCTCAGAACTTAAAAGCATACTCAGTCTGTTTATCTTCRTTCCTCCCAAAATGTTTCTCATGTTTATGAGATATATCTTGACAATGCAAATCCAGGTACCAACAAATACTTAACAGGACACAACAGTTTCAAAAAAACAAYCACTAACAAAATGCAGCTCTCCACTTCCCCCTTTCCAACATTCAGTGCTTGGATTTAAAGGTCTCTTATTGTTGCCACACTAATTTTATGACTATGAATGTCCTGACCTCCTGTTTCACTCCATTTCCCCATCTCATGGAAAACTCTTCTGATGCTTTCCTCACCACACACACACACACTTTTATATCCTAGCTATCCAGCTGTTGCAGCAAGACATCAATACAACAGCAGGCTGGTTCAGTAATGACCAGTTTGTGGTGCCAATTATTCAGGAGTGCTATGGCGATGACACCATTAGCTGTGCTCCGCTCCACTACTATGAAGCTCTAGCCAGGCAGCTTACACCCTGCACTGAGATAACAGTCCTGGCTGTATTATGCTGCAGCGCACGAGAGCTTTCAGGCAGAGTAAGACAGTATTAACTCTGCCATGGCATCAGCACARTCCTGGGAAGCCTATATTATCCAAGCCTGACGTGTCTGGCTTGCTGTCAGAGCAGCATCTGGAAGCCAAAGCAACCCAACTGCTACGAGGAGTCTTGCTGTTGCAGCTTTCCCTTCCCTCTGCCCTGACACACCTTCCCAGCAGACCTCTGCCACCTTTTTTCTTGCACACTGGCAACAATATACTGGAAGGCAAAAACAGCCTCCATTAAACCACCAGTCCAAATGGCTTTATCCCTTTTCTGCAAGCATCTGCGGCCATGCTCTGATAACGAGGACGTTTCCCCGTAGCTCTTCTCACTTCCCTAAACATAGGTGTCCAGTGACATTTGGGAYGCCCTGGGGTGCCCAAGGCATCTGCATAGAGATGGCAGATATGCCAAGGGACTACAGAAAATCTGTGTCCATCTGTACCCATTGCAAGAAGCCAGAAAGGACACCAGATAGTTACTGCGGCAAGCATCTCAAGCATCTAACATTGCTTCCCACCATTAAACTGGGGGAGCGACTCAGGATCTTCTCAGACAGAAGATTTCAAAAGTCTCTGCTGGGAGTAAGGACAAAGGAGTCTTCTTTCCTTCTGCTACAACCTGCTGGACCTTGCCTCTCCCAGCAGCAGGTCTGGGAGAGGGTTTCTGGAATATTTTCTATCAAGGGAAAGGTGAAAAGCTACATTGTGATCTGGGAATGGAAGGCAAAACATGGTTCCATTTAATTAGGGAAAGAAGTCAGCAGATACCCCACACACTTCCTTTACTTTGTACTACCCAGGCATGATTAACGGAAAAGGTGCTGGATGGCAGGTGAGAATTKTTGCCAGAAGTCCCAAACGATAACGTGAATAACTCTATTGCTTGGACGCCTTCTGCTCCTCATCCCTTCCACACACTGTTTCCCTCTCCAATATCTCCTTTTTAGTTTCATCCTTTACTTCCCACTGCTACCAGCTCTTAGCTTCATTTACTAGTTTTGATTGCATGTTATTTACTTAACACCTGTTGATTTGTCCCCTCAGGGCTTCTCTGTTTTAAGCAAACAGAATACCTATGATTTTACGTGGACATAGKTTTATACAAAAAGGAAACAATCACTATAGGTTTTCTGCTCTTCTTCGCCCCTCCTCCCCCCACTAGAAGAAACAAAAGCAAGTCCCACCAAGAGAAGTGGCAACATGGATGTCTCTTTCCTGCAGTTGGCCGCATCCACACTGGTCACAGAATGGCAACCACGAAAACAGTCAGGGTAGGAGTGACAAGAAGTCGCAACATGCACAAAGCAGCATTCCTACCTGGTTTTGGTTGCACTCTTGGTTGGCTGTTGGCACCAACRCATTTAAAATGTGCAGAACTCTTCAATATATAGCACCCTTCTGGTCCTGCCTATAGCAGAGTCATGAAACATACCAAGTTTTACTGAATATCTGGGAACAAAAAGCAGACTCTGGAGTTTAGGGACTAGACTCACACAGGGTACATACATCCTGAGAGGTCCTCATGTGCTTCCAGTAAAGTTCAACACGAGAAATACTAAGTTTCAAGAGGATGAGGGCAAGTGCACATGAAAAGGATGCTTGCACCTGAGGTTTGCTTCCCTTCGGCGTTGCTTGGACTGGCTGCCCTGGCACGTACCTCCCTCAGCCGCACAGCGGCTGCCCATCTACTCCTCCCACAAGTGGCCCTGCCTTCGCTGTGGCACCTTCCCTGGGAAAGCATTGTACAGCCAGCTGAAAAGCTGCAAGACAGCCTAATTTCTTCACTGCCTAGTATAAGTACCCTCACAAAATCACCATTAGAAGAAGCAAGCAGGATGCTAGTCACTTTCTCATTTTGCGATTACTTGCAAAAATGAACACTTTTCTCAAAGAGTTGTACAGTCATCTATTCACTAAGTAGCCTACTGTGAATACATTTCAGCCTATGGTATTCATAACAATATGATTTACCTCTATTATGCTTGGGGGTGTGTCGGGGGGGTTGTACACAGAAAATAATATCCACCAACTTTTGGACTTTTTTTAATTATTTTTTACTGTGAAGGAAAAAACATCACAAGAAGGAAAAGCCCCATAAGCGCAGCAGCCTTTCTTTGTTCCTCTCTCCCACTTGCCCACTTTCCCTGCAAGGTGCTGAGCTGTTCACAAAATAGGAGGCTGAGTCAGAGCTGAGGTTGGACTAGGCTATGACTTGTCATCCCTTCAAGCTCATTATTTTTATGATGACATCTTGGATACTAGTTCATCACACACTTAAGTCATATAGTATTTGTGTTACCCCCTAACTGGATGACTGGCAGTTTAAACAGAACAACAAACATCTAGTCATTCCATTAGAGAGTTGCAGGATTTTTTAATGAGCAAACATTATGACCAAAGACGTGTATGAAGCTTTTAGGACTCATTTTCACAGGCAGGCAACAGCCTTTTGGAACTTAGGAACTGCAAAGAAAGGGATATTCCTCTCATTTATAGCAAAACTCAATGTACACACATAACTGAGTATCACTAGGCCAGCTTTTCCTGTTGCGTATAAAGAAGAAATGCAGAGGCACTAGGAAGTGAATGAAGTTTAGAAAAAAGGAGAAGAGACATATATGCTTCTGACAGAAGACACCAATTCTCAGCGCTGGGTCATTACATCGGCCATTTGATGTCTGGTTGAGATCCCCCATTTTCACTCCATGCTCTCTTTCCTCTCCTGAGATGCACAGTTTTACAGGTAGCATTTTCAAAGAGCACATTGCACTGGCTTATCTTTGACTTCAGTGTGAGCACAGCTAGGCTAGTTTCAAATGTTTTAAAAATCTTCTTTAACATTCATTAGCACTGTATATCTTTCTCTTGATCCCTGAGTTTCTCACCACTCAAAATTCTTCACTCTTACTTTACAGGTTAGTTTTCTTTAGAGCTTTCTTACTCAAACTTGACTATAATTTAATTTACATCCAAAGAAATAGGTGCAAAAAGAAAGATCTCAAGCAACAGTGGAAGATACAAGGAAGTATGTAGGCTTTTAAAAGTCAGTGATTAAAAACATTCCTTAGTTCTCAACTGACAGCAACTGCTTGAAATACCCATATATGGTTCATCCACCATTGGCCCAGAAGATGTTGCACAGTGGACAAGCAACTCACTGGTCACAGGAGTTAGACAGAGAGAAAAAATACTCTGTTTTGAGGAAGAGAAAGGAAGAGCTGCACGGTATAAAGTATCCTTTGCCACTTTATAGCTGGGGTGTTCACAGCAAAACTAAAGGAAAAGGCCTCACTGAGCAGGCATCAGTGCAGGCACTGGCTGGTTGGCTGTCTAGCAAAGTGAAATAACATTGAGGAGACTTTTCAATTGAGAAGACTTTCTGAAAGGTTTGCTGTGGCTGACAGGACGAACGCATTTTGCAGCTTTCACAGGTCCAGACAAGGAGCTCCCACTTTCCACAATAAAAACACCCATTAAGCTCCATTATGGTTATTTTTATTGAAGCTAGTCTAGGCATTCAAATGCTGCCTTTATTCAACTCCAGATAAACAGAGATCTAGATTAAAGATGGAATCACTGCCATAGAGGGTCAGACCACATAATGGCTCAGCTATTATCCTATCTTTAATAGTGGCCAGAACAGAATAAGCATTTACTGATGCATTTCCCACTCCCAAATGTCTTTTTAGCTTAAGATTGTATCTCTGACTCAGTACCCACATCACTGCATTAAAGAGTCTTTCATGACTTTTTTTTTTCCTAAATGCATTTACTATTTGGAAACAAAGAGGAAATTTGGCTTATTTACCTCTGGATGAAACAGATCTCACTTGAAATCTTGTGTTATTCTGAATTTAAATCTTCCTAAAATCTTTCGAGTCTACATAATCTTAAAATATGAGAGACTTTAAAAATCCTTTTACAAAAGTTTTTAGAAATCAGGAACACTCACTAGTTTCTCCAAAAAACAGTACGAGCTTGAAACACATACAGATCTTGAGTTTTAGGCTTTAACTAAATGCAGCCACCTAACTCTGGCTCTTCTAGGTTTGAAAATCATAGTGTCTAGATACCTTCTTGGCAGAAAAAGAACCAGAAACCATGATCCTGGTCTGAATCGCAGGTTCAGATTCATGAAAAGGAACCTTCTAGCTCTAGAAACAGCTAGAAATTTTGAGGCTACCTCAGCCTGTATCAAGAGGAACTGGACAAGTCTGCCTGGGATTGATGCTGAGGTTAGAAATCCATCATGTTTTATTGTTCTTGCTGATATATGACATGCCATCCTTCATCTCTTTGTAATGCAGAATGCCTGCATGTTGGCTCACATTATACTGTCAGCTCCACTTTTATTCCCTCCTCCCCCAACTCCATTCATTTTGTTCATACTAAAAATAACACCAAGGCTCATGTCTATGAAAGAGATGGGCACCAGAGAAAGAAAAACTTGCTGACTAACAGACTCCTGACCACACTCACCTTCTACTGCAAACCTTGATCATTTCTATTTAAAGAAGCTCATCTGTGATTCTGGAAAGTAGGAAGAAAATTCCAAATTTGTAGAGATTGTCCAATATCTTTGCTGGAGTCTTTTCAGCAATGCAGATCAAGAGACAAATGGTTGGCTTTCAGGTGTTCCAGGCTCCCATACAAACTGTGGCATGAGCAAAGGACAAGGAGAAGGTTTAACAAATGGCTTATTCAAGAAAGGACATAGAAACCAAAAGAAAGATTCTACACCTACATTTTTAGGATGTCCAAGATTTGCCCCAGTTGTCAGGCTTCCCCCACCTGCATGGTCTATCTCTGCTTGAAAGGTTGACTGGCAACTGTTCCTTTCCAGAAAGAAAGCATATTCTTGCAGAAAAAAAAGAGCTTTAGCCAAAATAGGTACAGGAAGCTGTTCTGTTGAACCAAAAGGCAGGTGTCTGCTCTCTGAGTCTATAACAAAAAGCTTGAACCCAAGTGCTGAGGGGCTCGAGGCCACCCACTTGAAATAAGCCTTTCCACAGAGATTTGTAATGCTGCTCATCTCTCATCATTTAAGAGCCTGAGGTTTCAGAAAAGAACAATAAAAAAAAATCGGAACTTTCTTTTCCTTCTTCTTCTTCTTCAATCTGAGCTAGAGTCTTAACAGTTTCTAATTTGGATAATTGCTGTATATCCTAAAGTTTCCCCTGCAGTTTCAATTACATGTCTCACTTCAATTAAATTCCTTAATTCTTGTCCCAAACTGGCATACAGTGTGGCTAATGGTCACGGTTATCCTTCTTTACCCCAAAGCTGGCTGCACTGTCTTAGTGGGCTAGCTGAAAATAAAGCAGCTTGAAGCCACCTAGGATAAAACTCATATGCAGAAATGTCAAACATTGATTGTGAGCTATCCTTGCATTCTTTTTGCATCTGAAGAAAGATGGTTTGATCCAGGAAAGCTCCCTAAGAGTTAGAGGTGCAAGGCAGAAGTGAAATTCCTTGTCCAGCTTGCTGGAGAAAGGAGTAGAAGAGCCAGGTGGACTGATGGCCCAAGGGTCTCTGGGAGAAGAGATGGCTCATTTCAAGATGCTACAAGAGGCAAAGCAAGGTGAGGCCTGGGGTGCATGACACCACATGGGCAGTGGCGCTACTTCCATAAAGAGGCCTGTCATGTAAACAAGATGTACCTTTGACATGCTCCCACTTCAGGGCACCAAGGCATGAAGCAGGTGATGTATTTCAAGCCAAACAGGTGATTTGTAGGTGCTAAGTGTTCATAAAGACAAGATTAAAGAGCTCTCTGATAGCAGGGCAGTAAATCACTCCCCACCTGCAGAGTCGAGTGCCRGGCACGGATGCTCCTCCGACCCTGATTAAATAAAGGATGGCTCAGCAAGACGGGGCTAAACTTAGCTGACAGCTCTTGAGTGAACTGGCGTCTCGCCTTTTGCTGTTGTGGCTGATGGCTAATTTTCTCCTAGAGGAACCTTTGCAAAGGTTTGTAATTAAAACTGGTAGAAAGAATAAAGCTCATAGGAAGGCAGGCCTGTCTGTCCACTTTCCCCCAATCACCAGCCTCCCCTGATTAAGTCTGCATGGGTCAAAGCTACTCCTATCCAAGATGCTCTAAGGACTGTAACACAGATAGGTGACTAAAATCACAAGGCTGGTGCTTTCACTTGCTCCAGTGAAAGATAAGTAAAAATCTAAATTTACATCCAGCATGGAACAAAGCCTGACAACCTCATTGTCAATGTCACTCATACATTTTCAAGGGACAGATTCATATATATACACATGCATGTATAAACACACACACATACATGTGTATGATGTGCATATACATGCTTATTCCCCAAAATCTTAAGACTCCAATTTACTTCGATGCTTTCGTAACATCCAAAGCACTCCCATAGGAATCATGTTTGCTACCACCCTGTGAAGTGCTTGAGAAAAATTATCCAAATGTTACAATCTGGGAAGCGAGGTCCAGAGGGAAGTTTTGAGTTTAAAGGTTCAGAGTTCATAAATGGCAGAACTGATAACAAAATCCCAGACATACAAACTCCCAAGTCTCTTGCTTAACCAAATGCATGTTTAGATGAAAGAAACAAGTAGTGTTTCAAATTACCTATTTTACTAGTCTAGATAGGACCCAAAAGAACTTAATGGAAGGGAAACTTAATGGGACCTCATTAGATTGCTATAACATTTTTCTGCACTGTGCTATTAGCTCTTTAAAATAGATTATCAGAAAAGAACACACTTTGCAGATTTAAATTACTTGTGGCTCTTCCCTTACTGACTTATTTCTTTTACCTTTTATTCATCTGGGTTTTTCAGAYTAGCTAGGTCAGATTTTTTTCCACATGCACAGATACTTGTACAGAGCTGGCACAACTGGGTTGCTAAACAGAAAGTTCTTCTTAACTGATTGATCTTCATTTTGGAACATTTTCTTACAAATTTAAGCAATGGAAGATTTTTTTTAAGTAGGTTTCAAAAGGCAACATAATGGTAACAAGATTGGCACACTTTTTTTTCCCTCTCTCTTTGCTGCTCTATTGAAGTTGGAAACACTCAGAGGTCTTCCAAGCCTCAGAGCTGGAGTCAAGAGCTGGATTTTACAACAGCAACACTTCCTAAATTTGAATGTGCTTAGATATGTCCTGCTACAAGGAGAGAAAGGCAGGGTGAAAGAAGAATCTGGAGCATGGGGTGGTTTTTATAAGATCCTTCACTTCAGGCCAAACTCTAAAATTCACTATGTACCTTTGCATGTTACAAAAACATTGGCATTGAACTTGGAGTAAAGAATGAAGTCAGTTGCTCTTTTACTTGAAAAACCAGTTCCTCTTTCACATGTTCCAAGGATAGCTCAAAGATGCAATCAACTGAAATGTGAAAATAAGTAGAATAAGCAGATAGAGGACCTAAAAGCCGAGAGGTCCCATGTGGTTGCTTTTCCTGAATGATGTCTGCTTATTTTGATGCTCTTCCAACTACTTAATTATCTGTACTGAAAAAAACAATAAAGGCAGCTGCTGCTTCACAGTTCATAACATCTTCTGGTTAGCATCCTGTGTCCAAACTTTCTTGAAGCAGATCAAGAGCATACGCAGAAGAAATAAGTGGATTTTCCTAACACCAGTATCTCGTACTCCTCATAGTACCATGAGCTGAACTTCCCCTTGGGAATAGTCATTTCATGTTTTATAAACTTTCCAAGGGATAAAACATCACCTTATCATTGCTATACTGTTCATACCATCCAAAGTACTTCCCCTCACTTTCTGCTGAGGGGAAGATTTCAGTCACTGTGTTCTCCTTCACTTCTGGCTCATCACTGGCCCCAGACACTGACAATTTCCCCTCACACCATGGTGACCTCCAGCATGCTTCACATTTCACTGCTCCTGGGATTTTTCTGCTTGCCCCCACTCATTTATAGACACAGGCACAAATACGCACATGTATGTAGAGCTAGCTCTGGCAAGCAGAGAGAGCTTGGCTGTGAAGGGCACTACTCTGCTGAGGTAAAAAGCAGGGCCGTTTCCATATCTAATTCTCCATATCACTGTTCCGGCACACCAGCTTTTCCTTGATCATCTCCTGCTTGAAATTGAAGACCAGCCTCAATCTACGTACTTATATTTTAGCATTAGGGAATCAGCTGACTGCTTTCTTTTACCTCATATGTAGATCTTTGTAGATACAGCACAATCTGATATCAAGCCAAGATTTGCCATTGTCTAGTCCTCTTTGAAGAGCTTTTCACTTCCCTTCCCTCTTGCTCACAGGTCAGGAGGAGTTGGGCTGTGCCTTGGATAGAATATCTGCTCCTGCTCCAGTCTCTAGGTCAATGTTTGTGTTATTTTATGCAAACACATAAAAGCACGGGCCTGTAAATACTCACCTAGATACTCCCCAGATATTCGTTCCCCAGTGCATGAATTCATGGTTTACCACATCCTGATTTTTAGCCCTGAATTCTGACCCAATCCTTTGGATAGAGTTGAACTAATATCTGCAAATGCTTTTGATGACTCAGAGCTAACTGACAGTCGTTTCCTTCTCCTGTTTTCACGTAAGTTCATTTACATGTGCCTACAAAGGACAATGGAAAGCAGGGATAAATCTAGGCAACAGTAAAGATACAGACTGAAGGACATAAGAGTGAGATGGCTAAACGTGAGCAGCCATCCCTCAGGACAACCATCCCCAGGCACCCTGGAAACACCAGACACATCCCACTGGGGGCCAACTATGACCTAGTGCAACGAAAGGGTACAACCTTGTGTTCAGCGGTGGAAAAGCATGTCTCAAGGGAGCAGGGTGACCTGAAAGTATCCAGAAATCTTCTGAAAATTTGATTACTCTTCAAACTGGGGGAAGGAGTGCAGTGACTAGGCTACAAGCCTGCCATCGGGAAGGAGTGGGGAGAGGAGAAGGAAGCTGGGGTTCAGTATCCTTCTCTGCCAAACATTTCCAGATCCTCAGCCTCTCCACACCTTTCTGTCCACGCTGCAGAAAGGACAGCGTTCCCTCTTCTCTACAAGGACTGTGTAGGTGAACATCTTAGAGAACGCAAAGGGATTTGCTTGTGGTATTAGCAGCGACCACTTTCCTATCTTGGACAGAAATGGACCAGGCAGCATGCCTGCCCCTCTGCTCCCGTGCCTCTTGCTTTGCCTACTGGGCCAGCCACCCTCACCAGCTGCTGCTGTTCAATGTGACACTGCCGATGCCATGAGCAACAAACCTCTAAACAGAGCTGCCCGACTAGTGCCAGTCCCTCGGGCCCGCTCAGCTCCCTGCATCTTTCCCACTGATTTACGTATCTCCGCAATGTTATTTATCAACTGCTCTATAATTAATCAGACGCAGCGCTTGGCAGCACTAAATGAGCAGCCTGTCTCCAGTGCTCCCACCGCCACAAGCCTTCCCCCACCCCCCTGCCACCACGCTTTATCACACGCCACAGCGCCAGAGCCTGCATTCACTTGCTCCTCGTAATAGCAGCCAGGGGGGCTTTTYAAATGATCTCATCTCACCGGGAGAGCAGGCACTCATCCTGCCAGGCTGGCAGGAAGAGAGGAATTAGCATCCAGGTAAATGCCAGCTTCCTGCCAGTTATCCCACCAGCCACCTGGCTAAAGAGCTGCAACCGCTCTGAGATTAAACATCTCCTTGTTCTTCATTTCCCAGCCTCTTCCTGCCCCCACTGCTACCACCCCAGCCCAAAACCTCTYCCTTTTCTGCCAGATTGCTTTCTCTCACTTTCTGCTCTCATACCTCATCCCATCCCCTTCCCTTCATGATTCTGCTCAGTGTTTCCAGGATGGCTTCTTTCATTCATCTAGTCTTGCTGCTGCTCTCTTTCTTCCTTCTCCCCCTCTCCTTCCTCACATAAGCCTCAGATCAAGGACACTGTATGCAAATAAAATTGTGTTGTGTTGTTTTCTTGAGCAAAGCTGCAAGAGGAGCACAGACTTCAAAGTCCTTCAAGCTCAAATCTATCATTGCACATCTATCTATAAGACCCCAGATCCTAATCCGCTAATAAAGTTTTGGCTCTGAGTAAGATTAAAAAGGCGGCTCAGGAGACATGGTTTGTATTCCAGGATACAGCATGCATGGACTAAGATACTATTAGCAAGACACATTGTACCTCAATTTACCTATTATTAAAATACAGAGGACAGAGATGCTAACTGACCCACGCTGATGCAATGTGCATGCTTAAACAGCACTCAGACACTGGAGGTTAAAGTGGAAGATTTCAGTGRCCGCCTAGAAATTTTAAATCTCCCTTTCTTTTCTTCAGTATTCAGGTTAGTACCAAACATACACTTTTCAGAACCATCCTGTAGGAAACAAGATGGGGGGGACTAGGACAYTAGGAAACCTGCACTTCAACACTCTGGCTTTATTACTGCTCATTTTGTCCTAAAGGTCTTAAAAAGGCTTCTGAAAAACGCCTGTCAGTCATTCCCCTCCCAGATTTCACCCAGATTCAGTGTTCAGTAACCACTAGCCCTCTGTCTCCCAAGTTAGTTTTCATGTTGACTTACATAGCTTCCCCAGGGCAGAAGGAGGAAGAGTGTGTGATGGGAGATGTTGTTTCCATCGGTTTGTGTTTCCCAATTCAAGCTGAAAGATGGGAGCCAGGTAGCAAGTTGATGACATGGTACGCTGGTGAGGAGGAACCTGAAGCATGCCGCAGGAATCCCACTCAYGCACAGGCTGTGCTGTATGAGGAGCCAGTAGCAGATGGCTTTGCAAGGAGAGGCTCTGGGCACCACAGAAATCTGGGCATTGTCCCGGACCTCAGYGAAGCTCCCTAGATGCTCTCCAGCTACTAGCCGGCTACCTGGCTAGCAGATACTGAACACTGAATCCATGTGACAGTTTACCCTCACTTTATTTTTCCCCAAATTGATACATTCTCTTCTACTCCCTAGCACACTAGATCTCAAATGTACTCCCAGAGGTGAAAAACAATTTGCAGGCTGTGAGGCTGCAATCCTCCCCCACCCCAGGAGGCTTCCCTACACTTAGGTGAAAGCAAAAGTGTTTGACTGCTTTAATAATGATTCTGATGCAAGTCTCAGAGTGGACTACTTTCCTTTGAGAATTAAGTACTTTTTGTGATTAAGTTAAAGTTCTTCTAATAAACATCAAAGTTTTGACAGGACTAACTAGGAAAAGAATAAACTTTGTCCCAGTATAGAATAATGAGATTGTGAGACATGATAACCTTGGAAGAAAGCTGCAAAGAGTGAACATAAGGCATCTTAACACAGCTACACTGATTAATACCAGCCCCATCTGTTGGTCCAATGCAYGTAGGTAAAACAAGGCTCATGTTAGTGAGGTTAACCCTGATACTCAGCACAAAAGTAGGGAGAGCAACTAGAGTAACTATGGTGGGGAAAAAGTTACTTTGGCTGAACTTGGTTTGCATTCACTTGTCAATGCGTTCCATGCTAGGAAATACTGCTTTTATCCTGTCCAAAGAGCAGAGGTGTGAGGCAAAAAATAAGAGAAAAAAAATGGAAAAATATACTGCAAAATAGAGTTTTTTTTGTTTTGTTTTGTTTTTTAAGGCAGAAAGTGGGTGGAGGGAAAAAGAGTTACAATGGGAAAAATAAGGAGAGAGACTGGAAGTAAAGGAAAAAGCAGTAGGGRAGGCAAGCGGTAAAGAACTGAGCTAGAAGGAAATGAGGCAGAGAGATACAGAAAGCTCCATCCAAAAACCTTTGATTCTAGCTCCAATATGTAGATGCTCAGCAGAGTTTTTGCTGCCAGTGATAGCTGGAAATCCATGAGAAACAAAAACATCCTAACAACCCTGTACTTTTCCCCTAGGCTCAGAGCATGGAGCACATGTAAAAGGCTAGCATTGCACCTCTTTTGCATTCTCTCTCTTTCTCCACAGGACTTCTGCTCCCTCAGGGGACTCTTGGAAAGGGTGCCAATAGCAGTTCAAGAAGTATTTGAGAAATACAGTCGGACCTAAAGGTCTCAGGTGGAAGGAATGTTATCCAAAATTGAAACTAATTATTTGGTGGATTAAGGCCACTGGCTAGGCCTGCAGAGCTACCAGATGGACAAGAATGCAGCGGAGTCCGTTTTCAGGATGCATGGCGTGGTGTGAACATCTGTCTGCTGCGAACAGGAATATGTTCCAGGTCCGCTCAGTCCCCAAAGCAGGAGTGCAACGTCCTACTTGGATATGACTCATAGATACCAAAATTGCAATGAAAGGTTTTGCATGTGCTGATATCAAGGGGCTGGGACTTGACTTAGAATAGGGGGGTTGGATGAGCCTAGCAGGGTTGAAAAAGGAGGATGGGTCAGAGAAAGCTATTAAAGTCATTACTATAAAGACGTTACTTTACAGAACCTTTTGCTACCAGCTTATAAGTTTGAATCCATTGCATTTTGGCAGTACATTAAAATCATTACTGCTGCCATCTGACTGCTCTTTGGTGGTCTCTGTGTGCAGTAAGTTTTGYKGCCCTTTATCCAATTCTCAGGGAAYACTTTTATATCACTAGTAGCACTGAATGTATGGATGGCTGATCCAGTTCCATCAGACCGGAGTAAAGTCAAAGCAAATTGACACAAATGAGAGATCATCCACATAGGGAGGCACAGGACTTTGGGGACATTCCTGCCAAGGGCTTCAGTTTTTCTGTGGTGAAAGTATTTCAATATACGCAGTGATTAGGACTAAATGAAACACCACTAGACACACACATACTCCCTAGATGAAGTCTGCAGTTTCAGCTAGAAAAACACATTTGCTTCCACCACAGCTCAGCAAATGAAATTTCACACATTCCCAGAAGGACCATGATACAGCCAGCACATGACAAATACATGGCAGTTTGTAAAGACATTCAAGAGATCATCTACAGAAGATTGCATGTATTTCAGTAGCAAATGAAAAGGCTGATGTAGTTGTTCCTTCTCCTGTGTAGCTGCCGGAAACAGCTCCTGCAGGAAGACAAAAATCACCCTTTGAGCAAAGAGTGCCTAGGCCTTTGGAAAGTCCTAGGCAAGAGCCTTCAAAAAGGCAGAAGGAATCAGGTGGAAATCTGATCTCCCCTAACCCATGCATTGCTATTGCAGGGTCCSGTAGACTGCCCTGATACTATTCAAAGACAGCTGAGTAGAGAGATGAGTGCAAACCAGCTGCAAACGAGCTAGCTCAGGGATTAGAAGTGGTCTAACCACAGCAGTATGGAGCTTATTGTGGGCATGTCTACCCTGCTGAGGGCACAGCACTAGAAAAATCGAGATACGCCCACAAGGATTTGAMCTCCATTGATCTTCGAACCAGTGTGTACAGGAGTATCCATTTTGCAGCGGAAAAGGGCAAGGCTAGCAGTGGAAGTGTGGCTTATGCGGCACGCTGAGGGCCGTGGCAGACCTTCCCCAGCAGCTGCCTGGCTTCTGCTTCCCGTGCCTCCTGTCGCCTTGCTGCCCTCCTYCCCCTGAAACCCAGGAACAGCCACGTCCCCAGCGGCTCCAGGCACATCACAACTTTTTAGTGGCCCAAGCAACAAGGCAGGAAAGGACTGTCTGCAAATGACAGAAGGAATTAGCCTGGTGTTACGCAGGGCAGCAGCAGCCGCCAGTGCTGCTATTTGCAAGGGACACGGCTTGCAGAAGGCAAACATCTCCCCACAGCCCATGGGGGCTCCAACTAACGTCTCATCTGACACCGAAGACAGGTAATTAATCTCCCATCATGCCACCTGTCTGCACCACCCCTTTCCCTTACCCAGTATCTTTCCCTCAGTCCCTGCTTGTAGAAACTATTAATGAAAAAGGACGGCAAAGTTTATCAGTGCCACCTATTGGCATTTGGCACTGCAGGAAGAACATGAGGATGTGGTAACACTATGCCCCAAAATGTTTACTCTTCTCCACAGTGGCCTGAAGTAAAACTGTAGTCACACTGATGCTCAGTGCATACACASACAGCACACCACCCTGGAATGATCTGCACAGTAGTTGGGAGTCCAAACTGTACAGCAAAGGATTTGCATTTAAGTCACTCCCTTTGCTAAAAGGGGTTTTTGCTTTTTCACATGTAGGATCCAAGCCTCGCACTGCACTCTGCCTTGCAGATGTACCAACTCTCTCGGTGCCAGCTCAGAGATCTTTGATATCACATGGCATTATGTCTGTTGAAATACTTCAGCAGCTCCTCTAAATCAGTGTAGAGCTAACTCCCTAAGTTCTGGGAGCCAGCTTTGCAGGGCACTCAAGGGGCATCTGTAGTGAACTAAATTTGGGAGATCTGGCACAGTTCTATATTAAGGTCAACATTACTTAGCTCTAGCCATTCGAGCAAAAGGCCAGCTTTCCTGCTGTGTTCTGCAACACACACACAAGCAAGATGCAGAAAGTGTTAAGTTTTCAAGTAAATCTGTCTCCTGCTTCAAAGTTCAAAAGGTCAGGCTTAGGTGGAGTTTGAAACCAGCACTGGAATAAAGAGGAGGCAGGAGGGGATTTGCTGGTCAAAAGTTGGAAGCAATGACGGAGCTGTGTCAGGAGAGCTCTGAATTGAAATAGCAGTGGGAGCTACAGGGCAAAAGTGGGGGRCACTGGCAGACTTGTCCAAAGTTACTTGCACATTCTTTACACAGATTACAGCTGGCCGCAGTCACTGATGCAAGTCCATACTTTAATAAAAATCAAAACTGTGCTCTAATAAAACCGCTGAAAAGACAGACATCCTTCGTTCTTTAAAGCTGACCTTTCCCTTTCTCCAGCATAGTTACATCCCTTACAAGATTTGCTACGTTGAAGAAGAATTTTTTTAAAACATTTTTGCAAACATGTTCTGCATGACCGCTTCCACTAATCGTGCCGACAGTGGCGATCAATGCCTTTAAAGGAGATTTGTGGAAACCACAAAGAGTCAAATGCTGCCACTATGGAGATAAATGCCCCTTCAGCTCCTCAGCTGCCGCTCACCACAACACACCTCCTCAGGGGAAGGCTTTACTCCAGACCCAGTTTATTATTCTGATGGGGCAGAAGTTCAGGATTGACTCACAAGGAAGTGCTTCCAACCTCRCTTTATGACTCAACCGAAAATACTAAACTTAAAGAACTACAACACCCTCTAACACCACACTGGATTATTAGTTCAACGTTGATCCACAGGAAGCATACATGCCACTTCCTACAGCACCCTGCTTTTGAAGGTCTCCCACTCTGTGTATCGACCACGTTGAAGCCTGCTTAAGTTAGCAAGAAACAAAATCTCAACCTCACAGAACAGCTAAGACTCTGAAAAAATGTCCCATTTATTTTTGTCTAGGATTGAGATTCCGCTACGTTCTCTTTGATTACTGTTTTACATGTGAAACATTTTTACCCATCTCTTTTTGTGAATCAGTCTAGGCACAAGTCATTTGGACAGAGGCTCCTGAGCTCAAACCAGATAACAAATTAAGCTATTCAAGATCAAACACATTACCCTGCTTTGCAATATTTTAAAGGCCGAAGTTCTTTGAAGCACTACCAGATGTTTTAATTAGGAGAAAGCAAYAGCATATTCCAGCTCCTTCCAGCACAGCATGTTCCATAAGGGATACTGAAGCAACAAAGTAAAAAACCAACCTACAATATAAATGCATGTTTCATTATACATTTTCAACAACTTCCCCCTGCACTCTGCCCACAAGCCTGTCTTTCCTAGGACTCATTCCAAAATATTACTTACTTCAAGCAGATTTTTTGTTCTTTACTGTTCCATGAAAACCTTTATAAATATATTCCATTAATGTTTCTCAACTTTTGCTGCTCCATCTTTCTCCCAATCCAAATCTATCCCACTTCACTTGAAAAAAACAATTCTGACTTCCGATCTAACAGATATTTTGTTAGAAATGCAGCCATTACACATTTTGCAGTCTGTTTGAACCCCTGGACACAGCAAGAAGAAAAAAATTAGGAGTCCTTCTGAGACATTTCTAAGAGTGTTTCTTTACATGGGCCATGTAGACTCCACAGAGGGCTGATGCAATACTAAATAGTGTCAGCTCTGTTGCTTCCTAGCTTGCCACAATCTCAATATTAAAATATGTAGAAGGATTTGTGCACGTATGCAAATGTGTAACATAACAGGGATTTCAGAGAACAACATCACACAAAACAAGAGCAAGGTAAGTTATTGGTTACCAAGACAATATTAGTGAGAAGGAATTATATGGCGGAAAACAGAAGTGGCCAATACCTCCTAAAAGATTGACTTTGGAGAAAGTGCCCCATTGCACCTGGCCAGAGTTGCCACATGCCTATCTGCAAGACTGGGGATATAGCCAGAGAAATCCCAATGGATGGCTACTGAGCAGGCACAGTATCTTTCTGTTCCAGTGCTTTGTGGTGCTAGGCTTGGTGACAGCATTTGCACTGCCCACACTTTGTACAAAAGGGAAATAAATCTCAAGAAGATTTTTCTGAGGGTTATAAAGTTCTGCTGGGGACAGCTATCCTTGAGGTAAGGACTGGCCCTGACACCAAGATTATATTAGCTTTCCCACTACCTGCAAAGTTCTGACCATGCACATCCTCATCCTTACCAAAACTTTATAGTTGAGYAGGCAGGTTTGAAATGCTTGGTTTGACAAAAAGGGAAACATTCAGTAAAATAATGCAACAAGAAGTCCACCTGTACTGGGAGAAATACATATCCAGGAATTCATTCTGTTCCCTACAGTAGTAAAGAGTGGCAGGAAAATTTGAAACAAAAGCCAACACAACTAAAACATGTACTACTTAAAAATCTTCCAGTAAAAAGTGGAAAACAAAGAAGAACAAACAAAGAACATTACAGTTTTGGCTAATGAAACCCCTTTGCTTGCTAAAAATAAATTTTGGATGAAATTTGTCAGTTAGGTCTCTCATTATGTTTTTGGAAACCAGATAGATCTGCCTTGCTCCATCTTTCAAGAACGCTGGCTTGCTGGGACAATGTACATGCTGCTTCTTTTCCTTCCTCCCCTACTCCTGCCCCTTGATTTCTCCCTCTCCCTCTGCTTCAGTAGCTTACTTCTGATTTCTCCTGTCCTTTGGAGTTATCAGGACTAAGACACAAGATTGATTCTGCAGGTCAAACTGTTTCTCATCAATTATAGTAAACAAACCAGGAACATTTTTTCAAGTCACTTAGTCTCCCTTTCCCTCTTTAACACACACACACACTCATACGTCCTTCTACTTTCAAGGAAAACAAAAGCTAAAACAGGTCATATATTATTTTTCTCTTTAGAGGCAACCATGCTCATATTTCTCCAGTCTAATAACCGGTGGGGCAGACAGCATCTCCTGACAAGAAACAATGTTAGGTATTGATACAAAGAGATAGGATTAAAAGATACAAAATCTAAATCTACTCATTTTGGTCAACTCATATTTACTTAGTTCAGAGGTTTGGGTTCACTTCAGAAGAAAGATTTTTTTTTCTTAAAAAAGCAAATTGAGCTGATTAAAACTTTTTAATCTGAAAGCCAACAGCACAAAGATTGGCTTTGAAAATTGCTATGAGAAAATCGCAAAAAGCCAAGGTAAGGCGGTCAGGAGAGAATGAGAGAAAGAAGACAGACAAGAAGATCCTAATCCCTARCCTTCCTCTTCTTTCTTTCCTTACCTGCTGACAATACAGTGTTCTCCCTCATCAGTCCCTGACTGCTCCAGCCATCCCGGCATGGAAGTTGCCCACTATCAGTTCTTGTCCCATCCAGAGGAGAAGCTGCTATCCCTCCCGTCAGACAGTGCAGCACCCATGCCTGAACCACCCCGGGCAGTGGGTGCTGGCCAGGGTGACAACACCACTCGTGGCACCAACAGCTCTTCTTTGCTCAGTGTTAATGGTGCTGGCACAGGGTGTGCCCTGCTTYTGAGGCCTCAGTTTATTGTGACCCTGGGTAAGCCAACAGTAGACACATCCTGTCCCTCCCTGCTGTCAACAGACAGATTTGAGTTCTGGGGAAGACTTCTCCCTCACTCTTTCAAATGACCRAATGACTAGCAGTCACAGCCTTCTATCATGGCAAGCCATTGCATCTCTGGCTTTTTCTTTTGCAGTACAGTTAAGTTAGATTCTGTTTCTGTGTTACCAGATGCTTCTAGAAGAAACATCATTACAAGGACATTTTTCTAGGTCAGGCCAGCATCTACCATCTATCTGACCACAAGACAAAGCCACTGTCCATTTGTATTTAGGACAGAACCCTTTGTGCAACCCTGGGAATGCTGATGCCATCACAAACGAAACATTATGATCTCCCAATACAATCACAGTGGAGCTAAGAGCTTGGATCTTCAACTTTAAGAAGTGGTGTTAATGATGATGACAAACACTTGTTTTAAAACCCAACTCACATGCAGGATCTAGAGGTCTCATTTCTGTCTAAATGGGAAGGAGACAGCAGGGCTCCTTCACAGCATCAGTATTCCTTCTGGAATATTGGAGGCCAGAGAGGAACCAAAAGCAGGCTGAGTGAAAAAGGCTTTAGAAAGTTCATCTCCTCTAACCAGCCAAAGCAGTGAGAGAGAAGTGGGAAACCCAAGAGACAACCTTTCTTTTCTATCACTTGAGTGCTGACTATCCGCACTGAGCTTTCTCAATCTGGCTGCCATCATCACCACCACCAAATATCTTTGCCTCACATTTTGACTCTGAACTCTTAGTCTTTTTCCAAAACTGTGCATTTTGATCTCTAGCACCAAAGACTGGACTCTGCTAACGGGCTRCCTCATCTCATAGTCTCTGAGCTCTGTGACAACACAAATATCTGTCTAATCAGCATACATAGTTACCATGACAATCAGGTATGTAAATTTGAGAGATCTTTAAGAGACAATAATGATGCTCACATAAGCTTTGGCTGTTCTTACAAGTGATAAGCTAGTGTGCTATTGAATATGTGCCAAAAGTGGAGGAGATCCATGAGGCTCTTTATCATCTCTAAAAGGAGAAACTTGTTATAAAACTGCAGGGAAGTCCGCAAGARCAAAATCCTGAAAACTAAGCAAGTCCTGACTCCAGACTTTTCACAAATTTTATGTCTCTTTTCCTCTTTCTTCCTTTCATTTAATAATAAAAAAGTTAATAAGTGGAATGTTCTGTAGTAACTTTGAAAGAAGTAATTTAATAAAAAAAATTCAGAGTGCCTCAAGTTAATTTAATTCAATCCTAGGCTCATGCTGCTGCCAAATTGCACATTTCAAAACTGCATAGCCAAAGAACTTTAGGTGCCCTCTGAGAACGCCTGAAGTGAAAGAAAAGGCAGGGAAAAAAAGACCCATGAAAGCAAATGAAGGCAAAAGTCTTGCAGAGGGTTGGAGGGAATGGATAAGGAAGAGGAAGTTTCAATTAAACTGTGAGTGATTTAATGCTCAAGAACAATAGTTAGGTAGAAGTGTCACTGGCATTTATTTAATTATTTATCACCCTTTGAAGGGAACAGAGAGTAGGTCAAACCAGTCAAGATGAGGAAAGCTTCATGCTCATCAGTAAAGAATAACTAAGTTGTAAAATGAAAGTAAAGTATAGCAATAGAATCCTGAGGGTCAGGGTTTCAAGCAAGAGAAATCAAAGCACTCTAGACTAAATTCTGCCCTCAGATGTATTCAGCCAGAGCCTGCAGACTTTAGTGTGAGCCCTACAGATACACATCCTAGCATATGATCTAGTCTGGAGATGGAGAGCACATCTTTTGTGTCTACTCCAATCCCACAAGCAAAAATCACTGAAAACAGGACTGATTACACTACGTTCAGAGCTGGCACCTGAGATAGCCAAGAAGCTATAGTGGACAGAGTAGACAAAAAAATATTTTAGAAATGCTCAACTATAATYCAATGTTATAATGCCCTAAAATGACCCATAAACCAGAGAGAGTCTGGAAATGAAGACATAGGATGCAACTTTGATGTCAAAACTTCCCTTTGGGAAAAAACAATGAAAGATCCATTACCAAGTCCATACATGTTTCACCAATCCTTGCATATCTACAGAAGTCTATGGATCACATTGCCACCATATTGTCTTCCTCGTTTGTCTGCTAAAACATRTATTTAGGAACCTGCCACATGAGACATGATGCTAGCAAGCAGCTTGCTCCATCTCACACTTACTGTCAAACCTAGCATACCTATTTATCATCACCTCTGTCCTGTCTAGCCCCTGGCCCCCTCTTGTGTCATCCATCTGTTTACAATGGGGGTGTATGTGAGGGTGTTAGATGTTAAGCATTTTGGAACAAGGARTGTTGATTATTATGACGGAGCACCAACTCTCCTCCATGGTCTCAAAGCTTTTGAAAAGGATTATGACACGACTAACAGTAAAACCAGAGGACTGTATTTGATGACCCAGAGATGTTCATTTGAGTCCTGTATTCCTGATTGCTAGTGCATTGCTTTTACTATTACTATTGCTCCTAATCTTATTGCTTATTTCTTTGAATAGATGAAGATAAATTCTGCTAACTTGCTTTAAGTTCATAGGTATGGCAGCCCTAACTGCCAAAGCAATACATCCTAAATAACCATATACAGTTTTGACCAAAGGCAGTCAAGACAGTCTACTACGACTACCTCTCAAGAGGGATAGAGGTAAAGCTCGATGTCATTGGAAAGTCTGTACTTTCAACAAGATTTTTGATAAAGCCATATAATTGACCAACGACCTTGATGTTACCATAATAACTGGGCATATTTTCCATCATAAAATATATCTCAGCTAATATAAGAAGATTGAGTAGCCTCCTTTTTCATATATARAAATATATGTAGAGTCAAAAGGATATATATATAGCACTAATCTTTAATATATAAATATACATAAATGCAAATCAGTGCTATATACAAAATATGTATATAAAAATGCAAAACAGGGCTACATGCTAAATATGTATAGAAGACCAGTGCTCATTCTGTTTATTTTAACTTTTTATCTACATTCTCCACGTTTTGGGTCTTTCTACTTCTCCCAGATCCTATTAGCTTCATTCTAAGAGCCAGCTGCAAGAGACCATGATCCAAGGCCTTCAAATTCATAGGCTTAGCTAGAAAAAATTCTTGTACTTTCCAGCTACAAGAAGAAAAAGGATGCAAATGTGGCTCCAGCTTCATCCTGTTTTGCATAGTCTTATTGATGACCCAATGGACAGGATTGGTTTCTGCAATGCAGAAGTCCTACAACAATTGTTTGGAGAAACAAGAAGGAAAGGAAATGCAATATCCTGCAGTAGACCATTAACTGAGAGCAGTGGATATGTTTTTGGGACACAGTGCCTTTGTGAGATCTGACTAGAACATAGATAAACTGGGAGTTTAAACAGGATGACAGACTGCTACATTCAGTCTGGTCATCAAAGCACATTCACTTTGCAACAACATGTTCACTTGATTACAACAGAACTGGCTCTTTCTTACTCACAAAGAACTTAAAAATGTCCATGTATAGTCAAAAGTATAACAACACATCCAGTTCCAGTAAAATAGATTTATAATATACACACTACTGTTTACTGGCTTTTCTAATATTTACTGTGGTACCTAAAAGGGCTTTACAAGTATTTCTGAAGTTATTCCCCCATTTAGCATCTAGGGAATGGAAGTCCATATCCTCAAAGATAATTAGATACTTAATGATCTACATGTCTATTTACTTTCTGAGGATCTTGGCTGCAGAGAATATTAAGCGACTTACCCAAATGTCATGCAAAAAGGCTGTGGTAGTGCCTAAAAAAAAAAAAAAAAAGAGAGAGAGAGAGAGAGAAGAAGAACAGAACCAGAAACCAATCTCTTAAATCCATATACTTTGTCTTAACTACTATCCTTGTGAATTACACTGTTATATAATGTAATTAGGAGAAAATAGCAAGTTCTATTCTAGGAACTTCTAATCAGTGACAAGCACCGCGCTCCTAATGATCTCATTAGTAAAGCAATGCATAATTGCACCATAGCACCATCTAGCAAGCTACACCTCCAGCCACAGGGGCATCTCTTCTCCAGGTAGACAGGACAACTCTGAGTGAGACTACTTCTGCTGTACATAACTCCAGATATGCTCGGATCAAGTAAGAAGTGAGAAGGAACTTATCTCTTCCAAATGAGAAGTAAAGGCTTTGAAAAAAATAAAGAAGGAAAAGAAAACTTTCTTGCCAGAGTACTGTTGTGTTGAGAATAAACAATAAACTGGTGTTTTAATGCTATCCTTGAATGCAGCAGTTCTGCCTACTTCCTACACAGCCTAGTGGCAGTAGGAGCAGACCTAGACACCATGAGCATAACAATAGCTTGGATTTTGATCTAATAGCTGCAAATACGTTCTTATCCAGTGATCACCACAAACATTTTACTTATATCTGCTTATTCTTAGCTCACACATTTCAAAGCAAGTACCTCACTACAGCACTGTAAATGAAGAAGTTCTGCCCCTCTGGCATATTTTTCCGAGTTCAGTACATCACCTACTGTGCTTGATGATACAGTAAAAATCATGGCCCAAACCTACCCCAGCAAAAAAGAGCAGAGAGCTGACCCAACTCCCAGAGTCAGAGCAGACAATTGGCATTATCAGCAGCAGCCATTGTAGATCTTAGCTTAGCTGTAAAGCCTAACTTAAATTCAAAGTCCCCCAAAATATGGGAGTGGTGTGGTCTGGATTTTGTATTTGGAGTCATCACTGGATGGCACATGGCACTTCCTTTAGCAGGTCCTACTCAAAAAGGAAGGAGTGAGCTCCAGTGGCAGCGACCACAGCTACCACTACATGGTGGTGAAATGATCCTGCTCAGTAGCTTGAGGCACATGGGGAGACAGCTTAAGGTTCTCAAAACAGATGTAAGGTATAGTAGGCTCTGAAGGGTGCTTGCAGCTCTTTCACAGCTGCCTCTGCTACCGTCAGCAAACTCCTTCTTGAGTGTGCTGCTCTGTAAAATGGGAATTTTACAGCTCCACAGGGAAGATCTGAAAGAGTAAAGCACCAAAGCCAGGAGTTAGGCATCTAAAAATCTTTATTGATCTGGGCCTAAGTATACTGTATTATTGTGCTCCATGTTAGGTCATATCTGGAAGCCTACGGAAAGCAGCAGTGAGAGGCAACAATAGGATTTAACTCTAAAGTAAGGAAAGAATGTAAGAAAAATCACGAACCGAAACGTTTTAACCTACCAAGCCAAGGACAAGAAGCGGTTAAGAGGGGATTTTGCTTAAGCACAGAGGAGAAAATCTTCAGAGATACAAATCATGACTGCTGATGATTCTGTTTTCCTCCTGACACAGATAATGGGATAAGTGGGCATGCATGGAAATCACAGAAAGGAGAAATTCTGAGGAGATGAAAGCCTTTTGCACAGTCAGCCCCATTATATCATTTTTTTCTGTGCCTCCTGCTGGGAAAGGCTGGGACTACAGCCTCCTCCAGAGCCTGCAGAAGCAGATGTGAACTCTACTATGCCCAGGAATGTGCCATAATCCCTAATCCACCTGCCCTCCCAAGAAGCTGGCCCTGGAGTAGCTCTGAGATGTCCTATAGCTGCTTCTTGCACCTCTTTTCCTAATGCACTCTTCACAGAGAGAGGCAAGCAACTGAGAGGTTGCACCCCATTCCCTGGCACCCTTGGTGAGTCACTTGGGCCCTGAAGTGGGGGCAAACTGGATGCCAGTGCTCTGCTCCCATCTCTGCCTCCTGACAGGAGGTGCTGAGACTGAAAAAGGCTATGAGAGAGTCTCCCACGTGCTGTTGCTCATACAGGAGATAACACAGAATGAAGAAAGCAGTATCTTGTTGCACTGGGCAAGCCAGCGTCAAAGCTCATTCACTGATGTGCGAAACCTAAATCTCCATGAGTTTTTTTTTTTTTCCTCCACCCCCAGTCACTCTCCCTCTTTTTTGGATGTTGCCATGGAAACTGCATCTGGTTTCCACTCTCCCATTTCCGTCATGTCTCTGCTCAGAAGCAGCAGTGGAGAGACATTGATCAGTGATGCAATGAGCCAGCCCCTCGGGAGCAAGGCAGGCCTGCAGCACAGAATACGTAACCCCCAGGACCCCCATCACACGCCACTTTCTTACCGGAGAAGGGTCAGTTTTATTATTCTTTGGGCAAGTGTAATTAAAAAATCAGGTGGAACCAAGCCCTTTGAGGCACTGTTTCTGCAGGTCAGCAGAAAAGTCCCCATTCACACAAACACACACCTCAAGCCCTTAGGCAGCTCTGTCAGGAGATGCTGGGGCTACTCCATATGCCCCTGTACACACCAAAATTTAAAATCACCTAGCAACAGAGAGGCCTATGAGTCCAAAGCACTATTTTTTGTCTGAAAAGTAACCCATACCTCATCACCTACCCCATCCCCTGCTCAGGCTACTGGATCAGTGATGCTCCACAGGGACAGTGAGAACCTCATTTGAGGACCTTACATTACTGCTGTAGTCCCTCTCCTCATCATTTCTCCAACTGGAACAGCATGTGAGTGGAGTAACCAACCAAAAGTAGCAATGCTTATGCCAACACGCTAAGTTGGTAGAGCAGCATTTCCATTACGAAGAGAAGATTTCAGATGGCAAGCAACAGTAACAAAAAAGCCAAAAAGGGGGAGGGCACATCAATAAAGACAGGGCAATCTCCAGGGAAAAAGGATGAAGAAAATATGTTGAAGAGAGGCAAGGAAAGAGACTGACCAGCCTTTTCATTTCAGCTTGCTGCTAGCTGAATCTCTCTTCCTGTAGCCTCCTCCCACCATCTCCCCAAAGGGTAGAGTTGCCTCCTGACACACTGATGTGCCAAGGAGCCCTCTGACAGCTCTCTATTAATTAACTTCATGCCGATACAAATTTTATTTAAACTTAAAAAAAATCCAATTCACATTGATCCACCTTCATTGCTTCATCTGGCTGCCAATCAATGGCTGCTCAGCTTTACCTGATTGGGGAATAGATTTCCTCGCAGCTCCTTGTGGAAGGAAGCACTTCAGAAGTGGGAAATGAAAATGCTGTCTCTGGGCCTCTCTCTCTTCCTACAGCCAGCCTAGAGAGAGATATATCTGTGTTTCTTCTCCCATCCTGATTTTTTTCCATCCTCCAGTTTCTCCATGGACTTCTCACTCCCAAAAGGATGAGGTGCTTTCTGTACCACTTGCCCGGAGTCCTGCTGTCCCACACTGGGAGGAGGCTTCCCTCATAGAGCAGACAGAGTTCAATGCTCATACAATCCTCAGGCTTCAGTGAGACAAGCCAATGATGAATTGGCCCCCTGTGTTCAGACTTCTGAACAAGATTTGTTGGATTTCTCAATAGCAATTGTCATTTTTTGGAGGGAAAAGCTTTGTCTCTTCCCCTCCCTGCTGCCCCAAGAATCGATACTGCTTCTGCAGAGAACAGCCTTTCTCAAACAATGCTTAGTCCCTCAGGCCTTGTCTACACTACAAAAACTGGTAAGATTTTTTTTTCCCCTGCTCTGGAAGTAACACTAATAGATGCTGGGGAGGAGACGCAACACAGGCATCATTACCAAAGGATCACAGGGCAGCTACCATTCTCATGCTGTCTACTCTTCAGCTCTTATTTCAACATCATTGACTTTTGATAGTCAAAGCAAATAGTCTAGTTCTGGTTGGATTTAGCTAATGTACACTAAAGCAGACCTCAGGCTGGCATTTCTTTAATGTTTGAAGTCAGCTGTGGTCCAGGAAGAAGCTAAAGTCATTACCTAGCACCTTAGCACCATGAGAATCATCATTTTACAACCAATTTTACCTAGCACACTCTTGTTAAACCTCAATAAGAAAAATAAGCATATTCCTTACTCTAGACAAAGCCTTCAGCTTGCCAGCGCAGCATTGAGGGGGCTGAACAAGCCTGATGCCACGTTAGTGAAGTGCTAAAGCCTCATCACACATGAGCTGTAGTGTTAGCAATCATAGGCAGCGCTGAAACAGAAAATTTTAACAAAAGTATCCAACTCTAGCCATCATGTGAAAGAGGGAGAGTGAAGAAAATATTGTCTGCCTCTAAGCAGCCCCCTTTGAACATGATTAAAATTCCACCATTGAACCAGCTAGTGATATGCCTGTCTGATGGAGTTGCACCCTTTCTGCCAACCAGTAAATCCTCTTGGCCTGAGAGGCCATGTGTGCAAGATTTCTTTCAACGAACATTCATTCCATTTTGGCACGTACCAGACAGAGTGGTAAGTTTTGGTCATTCTCTACAGTTTATGTCGTTTTTGCCCACTGGGCCAGTTGCAATAGCTTGTCATCTCGCACTGAGTGGGGCATCTGATTTTTAGGCCTAATGTCTTATTGTGCACAAATCTGCCTTAAAAGACAATGATGTACTGGCTTGTATACAACGGTACCTATTTGTGGGTGAGCAGTGAAGGGAAGGATAAATCCTCCATCCTTACAGAAGCAAAATAGTATGACCCAGGCAAATACATTAAACTGCATCTCTAATTTAGGTGGTGCTTATATGCTAAGTACACAGTGGTGAGTATGCATACTAGCCTAACATGAAAAGTGACAGAGGAGGCTGGATACACCCTGAAATAGCAGTCTGAGTGCTTGTTGGATGCTCTAACAGCATACCTGGCTTGTGTTACTTTGCTTTGTAAACTTGCAGACTGTCAGCCAGAACAAATGCAATACTGGCTTGAACCACAGAGAGAGCCAATAAGCAAGGAGAAGAAAGGCAGGACAGAAAAAAAATGTTAGGTTTTATTACATCTTTAGTTCCCTGAAAAAAAGATTCTAGTTTGATTTTCTTGCCAGCTCACGAGTGTCTTGGACTAATATTAGTAGCAAATAATCCTCCCATTGAAAATAAGCAGTACAGATGTTTGAGGTCCATTTCCTCATGGCAGATGCCAGAATCCTCATCAGCTAACCTGTTTTGACTCTTGCTGTTTTATGAAGTAGAAAAGGAAGCCACAAGACATGGTGACTCCAAGCTTACTTCAGAAGTAGACTCAAGTTCATGAGGGGCTCAAGTAGAAAAGCTTGTGCTTGATGGCTCTGGAGTAGGTTGGGGTTTACAGCAGGGAGAAACCTGGAAGAGGCAGCTCCAGAAGAGATTGAGGAGGAAGAAGAAGGAGCTATGTGACTGGAGATGCTAGAAAACTTCAGGGCGTTTAGGATAAGTGGTTAGGCCCACACCCAGCCCAAGTAGGCATCCCTCTGTCTTTTTATTTGCTTGGAAGCCCAAGTAGTATGTGTGTTTTGAGGCACTACGGTCACAGCTAGCCACCTAGTCATAGGCTTTCCTTGCTCAGTAAAGGCATCTTTAACACCTTAGGCCAGCAGGGGTTCATGTTCCAGCTGGTGGCCATTTTATTTCAAAGACCCTAGGGTTGATAGGGGTCCATGTAACAGCCCTACAGCAATAGAGCAGTGCTCTATGTCCTGAAGTATTTATCCTTCTGATACATCCTTTTAGCACAGCATTTCATTGCCAGAGGGGGGATTAAAGCACAGCAAGATTAAGGAATCCTCTCAAGATAACATGTAAGACCTGGGGAAGAGCAGGAAGCTCAACCCCAACTCCCAAGTCTCAGCCTCGTGCTCCACCCTTCCTCTGTCTCAGCCTGAGTGTAGGTCCTGTATCCCAGCTTTCTGATAGACCCGCAAGCTAGTTTGGAATTGGACTGCTACAGCAATAAGCCAGCTTGTTACCCACAACCCTTCTCATGCCCATCCTCCAGGCCTCTCTCCTGACCCCCTCACCATTTACCTCTTTCTTCCTTGTCTACTTTCTCGGGGTCTCTATTTACTTCTCTTTCACCTTGCAAAGGAAGGGATCCACATCATCCATGTAGAACTAAAAAAGAAATGTCCACGGGCTGCTGAATTTGTTCATTGGAAGCAAACAAGCGCAGCAAAGGAAACAGCCCTGGCCTTCGCAAACCTGGCTTCAGACAATGAATCAAAAGCATTTAAGTTGGCATTAAACTACCTTAGGCTTTTGGAGCTTGCTGGCAGAAAGAGAAAAGAGGAAAAAAAAATAGTGAGGTAAGAAGAAAAAAAATTCTGGACTTCACAACTGAGCTAAGGAAATAATGATCAGAGGGACAGTTTAGCAATGTCTTTGGTATTTGCTTCAATAAACATCACTCCCAAAGCGCCTCTGAGGCTGTAGCCTCTGCTTCCCCCTCCCTGGCTTCAGCTCCGTCCTGTCTCCCTTCCCCACTCCCTCAGATGCAGCATCACTGCCTCCTTTACAGCTCGTCCCTTTGCCTTGCATCTTCCTCTCCCTACCTTTAGCGCTCTCCTTCAAACATACCTTTTCCATCCTCTCCCTTTTTCCTTTTTTCCTTTTTTTTTTCTGTTTTTCTGACAACTCTTACTCCTTAGTTCCACACCTGGCTCAGGCTCTCTTCTTTTACAGGCCCTAGCCAGAAAGAAGCAGGTTTGAAATTAGTTCTTATCCAGTCCAGGATGGCTGACCCTTGAGGCAGGGACCGTTGTATGCACTGATAGTGTCCTGATCACCACTTAGGCCTTTTGATATTGCTACAGGAACCACATCTAAAGTCAGTTGGGGTCATTTTGGCTGATATAACTTCCAATGTAATATAGGCTGGAAAGGAACTCAGTCAGCAATTTTGGCACTTAGCGGAAAAAGTTGCTTGTGTTACATTGTCTCTTAGAAAGGCACTCTTTTTGACTAAAAGACTCCAGCTGAAGGACTGTCTATAACAAATCCAGCCAGATAAGTTGGTATCATCCTTGCTAATGCCTACCTCATTTCAAGCACAAATTTGCCTATCTATCTCCTGCTTCCGATTGGTATGTACCATTATGCTTATGACTAAAATCATCATATTGTCAGGGCTTGTCAAAACTTTCCTTCTCTACAGGAAAAAATGCACAAATTCATAGTTTTTGCCAGGCATGAAAGCGAAACATGCCCAAATGAAAGGCTTTCCTGTGAAATAAAGTATTGGGATCTGTGACATTTCCAGCCTTCTCAAGACTTGCCTAGATAAAGCCATGGTGACCTGATCTAGTGTAAGCAGTAGTCCTATCTGAAGGGGAGGTCACACTACGTGACCTCCAGAAGTCCATTCCAACCAGTATGTCTACAATTCTGGGAAATGTAAGTCAAAACAAACTAAACACTTCACCATGTTTTCTTCACAAACCAATATTAAGACAGAAAACTTTCCAACACATGCACACGTGCACACACACACACAAAATCAAACAAACAGAAACTTCCAGCAGTGTTTCAGCCAGAGTTCTGAATTCAGTCTTGAATTCAACTCTCGAACTTTCCTCAGCACAGGAGGAGCATGTTTATCTCTTTCAGGATTTACCTCCTTGTCCAATTGTGCGAGGGATAGGTGGACAGGCAGCAGCGTCTCAGCTAGCTAACTGTGCAGCGATGCAGAATATTATTGCAATATTTAGAGAAATATCCTATGGCACACATCTCCTTTTTCTTTTAAAAGAGTGACAGAGAAGCTCATCTTCAGAAGAAGGTAATACTAAAGTTTGTCAGAGCAGTCACTGCACAACACCCAGTTTCCAAGCTGTGGTGCCTCCTTCTTCACAAACTGTTTGGGAAATCAACATTTTCTTTTACAAAATTTCTGATGAAAATCTTTTGAGATTTTCGGTTCTGTCAAAAAGCTGTCAGTTTTTCCCCAAAAAAATTTGGCATAGACTCAAAGTGACAATTTTTCTTCCATTTTGCTTTAAAATGTCATTTTCTACCTTTCTTTATTTGTAATGGAATGAAAACATACGTGACAAAGTGACATTTCCACTCCAGCTATCATTTTGATTCTCACCCTTTTAAGCTGAGAAGCACAAATGGAATACTTTCAGTCAAAATGTTGATTTTTGAACTAAAATGTTTGTTTCAAATATCCCCCTGGAAAACCCTTTTTTCAGCAAAACTGACATTCTTCTCCTTCCCTTTCCCCCCTCTCTCCCCCTAAAAAAAAAAAAAAGGTTCTTCCCCCCCCCCCCTTTTCCCTGACAAGAATACTTTCTGCATGTAAAAATTTTGACTCCAATATACTAATTTATTTCTCTGCTTGACAGTTAGTTGGGCTGACAGACTGTAAAGGAAAGGTACAATGCAAACCTCTTCGATGTGTGTGTCTAGACTCTGAATTAATGGAGATTGTAGTCTTTCTGCAGTTGACAAGGATGGGACCCACTGCCTCCAAGCACACCAAACTACTCCTGTCCTAGCACATATCAAAGCAAGAAGGAGGATGCAGAATTTGTTAGAAATGTCAACAACTGCATAAAAGTTGGCTCCGGTTCCTTTGTTGGTGGCTGGGAACATCAAATCCTTCTCCCAGAGGAAGAGTTTATATTTAAACACACCTGACTTTGATAGTCCTAATTGCTATCGAGAAAAACATACTTTCATAAAGAAATGCAATACTTGAAATGCAGTGAGAAATGATGCCAACTCGGTGCACTTTTCTCCTCCCTGCCCCAGACCAGGAGCTAATGCCTGGCTTTCAAGTTCTGCACTGCAATCAATGTCCCAATCTCATTTTGAATGTGGAAGGGAAAAGTCCTACCCATTCCAGAGCAAAGATCTGTGCCTCAGCTTAATCCATTTAAGCTTAGTGGCAGGCCTACACCAACAATAGCATCTCTGTCCAGCTTTGTCTCCTTTTCAGGATTTGGAAGAACGTCTAACTTCTTAGGAAAGTTAACTTTGCTGTACAATCTTTCTTTAGATTAAGTCCACACAGTAATGGTGATGTGGCTAGAAATATTTACTAATAAAGGACTGAGTGGGAGGAAAACGGGGTTTTGCTGAATCACTCCTGCGCTATTTAATACATACTCTAAATATTCACATTTCTCCCTGCTTCTGTGCACTACTCACTTCGTTGCTGCAGGCTTCACATTTTACCTAGAACCCTCTTCGTCAAGCACGGCTTCTTAGCCAGCTTCTTCTGTTCAACGTCCACCTATGCTCGGGTTCATGAAATGCTGCCTCTTGAAGGAGTGTTCCAAAATGCATGCCTTGACTGGTGCATCAGTCATCCAGCATCACTCCATCCCTCTCCATCTGTGCTTAGAAAGATTGATCAGTGCTTACCTCCCTTTCCTTGGAAGGCACAGGCATATAGTGCATAGTACATCAAACACTAGTACATCCATGAAAAGAACTTTTCCAGAGTTGATCCTAAAGTGCTCTACCCATTGGGGTGTCTCTTAGGAACTTCAAGGTGTCACCGCCCAATGATTCAAGTAACTTAGAAACTTTCCTGTAACATTTTGCACTGTACCTTCATTTTTATGTTTCAATACAAACAGTTTTCTGCATTAAAAGTAAGAACTGTGATGTTGAGCTCAAATCTACAGTAGGGAGAAGCCAGTAAATGGTATTGTGGAAAAGCTACTGTCACTGAACCCATTGCAGATCCAGTTCTTCACACACATAGGGACATTTGTTCTTTTAACCTCAAGCTTATTCATCCAGATAGCTAGCTTAGCAAAGAGGACAGGTTAGAGCACCTACTGCCCACCCAGTTTACCGCAGTGCCTAACCCCTTCTCTTTGGTTTAGCATCAACTTCTTTCTAAATCTCATTTCTTTCTCATCAGTCAGCATGATCCTCTAGCCTGTAACACAGAACCTGGCTGAAAGGAGAGACAGCTTCATTAAGTGTTCAAGCAAGCTGTGCATGAAATCTAAATTAGGAGTCCAGGCCCTGGACTCCAATACCTGAAGGAAGCATAGCTCTACATATATGTGGAAAACAAAACACGGGATCACAGGACATCAGGTATAGGATTAGCAGGCTCTGTAGTCACGCTCTTTCTTCAAAGCAAGAGGGGAGTGCAGCCCCTGCTGAAGTCAACATGAAATATCTTGTACCTTGTGAAAAGTGAGGGAGCATGGAATCACTCTCAGCATTTTTTCAGTAACTGAGAATTTGGGGTGTTTGGAATCTAAGGCAAAACAAAACAAAACAAAAAAAATGCACAGGGCTCAACTGATGAACCACAGCAGAAAAAGGTCTAGAGCACCTAGAGCACCAGATAGTGGGTTAGACGATAAATTCTCATGATAACTGGGGGTGAGGGATAGGGGGAAATTTCTAAACCTGGAACCCGGAAATGCTACTGGGCACAGCTATGACATCTTTAGACAAGCCTTAAACCCAGACGGTTTTGGGATGAAATACAGAACAAAGAGGAGCTGCCTCAGCTGGTCCTCCTGCTGCCCTCCCTGACATCCTAGGGCAGCCTCCCAGAGCTGTGCCAGGCAAGCATGATCTCAGTCCAGGAGGGGTCAAGTAACTTAGTGTTTCAAAAAATGGCAACTTTGAAGTTTTCAGAGCTAGACATGAGTAGAAACTGTACAAGAGATGCAAGTGAAAATGCTCCCCAGTTACAGGTTATGCACTGCCCTCACACAGAATTTAAGTTCTCTAAGACAGATGGAGTGGGTGACTAAGAATCCACAAGTCTTCACAGTTTTCTCACATGCACAAACACACACAAACAGCCTGCTGTAAATGAAGATATGGATTGTCTCACTTGTATGATGTTTATCCATCAATAAATCTTCTATTGCCCCAGGTAGGGCAACAGAGCAAACTTCCTTTAATCATATTTATTCTCAACAGCTCCCCGACAATGGGGACTCTGAGCTGCTCCAGAGTGTCCAGGGTGAGCATGTAGTACTCAGGCTGAAGACTGGCATCGTTCTGACACATGGTAATCATGCTGAGCTCAGTAGTGGGTGTAGCCATACTGTGTTATACCATCTAGAGTCAAAGAAAAGGTGGGACAAAAATCCACAGAACAAACACAAAAATGTGGCCTTTCTGATAGTCCCTCCTAAGAGTTTAAAAAAGCTTTCTAAGCAGGATGAAGCCCACCTTCACTCCCATGGTGGGCTGCTATTTTCCTCTTATGCTCTGACAAAATAAAGAAATACATAGTAGCATAGTCTTTTAGCAGAAACCTACCTTGAGAGGTGAAAACACATCAAAGTGAACTGGTTTAGCAGTGCACACTAGTCAAGCAGAGGCACCAGCCTTCCAAGTAACTGAGCGCAGGATTTGCACAAGATGCAGCAGTGAGAAGGGCATGCAATGCAGGAAATTAAATTAGCATTACAGCAGAGCCTATTAGTACACTACTACACTAACAGCATGCTAGTACATACTAGTACAATAGGGAGCTTGAGTCACTTTCACTAGACAGACAGAGGAAGATAATCATTGTGTCAAGTCATGGAGAAAGGTAGCGCATTGTGCAAACGCCACACAGACATCCTGAGCCAGACAAAAAGGAAAGATAATCACAAAACGGTGGAAAGCTGTATTTTGCAAATTTGTGGAAAGGAACACTACTGCATATAATTTTGCTGCATACTTAATGAATCCAGATCAGCCACGTTTAGAGTGCAGAGGGAGTTGAAGAGGGCAGAGGCCACAACGCATTAACCTGAACTGATGCCTGTAGAAGTATGGGAATGGTGCAGCTCACTCTGTGAAGTCCAGCTGCTGCACGAGGGAAAGCAAGCCAAAGAGCACAAAAACCGAATACCTTCCTGGCAAAACACAGCCTCGATGTAAAAGTTAGGTGAGGCTACAGCAAGATGTCTGTGAGGGGGTTACCATCAAGTTACCCTCTGTCAAGTCTTGCAGAGATCTTTCACTGGACATACAATTGTCCTCTTCTACTTGCTCTTTTGCAGCTGACCTTGGGTCTCTGTCTTTGCAGTGCAGCATCCCAGCTTCTCTGTAGCCCCATGCTGCCAAATACAGCTGGCCAAGGTGATCTGTGAACCAGTGCTAGGGATACATGACACCATGCTGTATTTAGGATTGCACTGCCAAACCAGGTCTACAACATTATAGACCAAGCACTCCACCCCACTAGGTCACCCTTTCAAGCCTCCCTACTCTGGCTTGTCACTCCCTTTCACTAGATCCTGATTCCCCTCCGTAACATTTCTTGAAAGGGACCAGTGTTTGGTGTTTGGAAGGGTTATTTTGACATCCGCACAACAAGCAAGTATAGAAAGTGTCTGCGATCACAGTTGTGGTGCAGTGAGAGCACAAGCTCTAGGGCTTATGCAGATCTACTCCTCACCCTCAGCAGGACAAATATCTCAAATATAGTGAGTGCACAAAGGGTATTCTTTATGGGCATAGAGGGAGGAAACCTGAGAATGCAGAACCTCAAACACTGGCAGCAGGTTAACATCACCCCACTGGGTCTTTACATCTTGGCCTGGACTCAGGAGACATAGGAAGGATGGCTCAGCACGTGATCGGCCTCTATCCTCGCTATTTTCTTGTCTTTAGATGCACTGCAGGAAGAGCGAGAAGGGAAGTTCGGCTGATCATTAGAAAGCACTTTTAATCAGACCTTCATGAAGATCACAAAGTCATCAGCTCACGGTGACGGATTGCCAGGGACTCTATGATGAATGCATTTGCAAATATTGCTGCAGAATAATTTCCTTCCGTCGCCAGAGCACTCCAAACAAATTAGATTCTCTCTAATCACATCTCATGTCTGTGGATGAGGAAAGATGGGCCCATCATCACAAATGCATTTAAGGGATGGGTGGCGGAGGGGAGAGAGTGAGAGACAAGGGTCTAGAAGCAGCATACAGGCAGATAAGGTGATGGAAAGTTGCCCAGCTTTGAGAAGAGGTTCTGCGCAGTGGTTTGGATAATCCCAAACATGCTAACAGTCCCTGCCCTTGCTTGCACACCTACAACATGAATGCTACAGACTGGAGAGATAAAAGCCAGCAATTCACTGAACTATGGATGGGGCGGAAAAAGAGGAAGGACAGTAATGCCTTCCCTGATTTCCTTTATCCCAGAGAGCGCAGCCCCACAACTCACCTTGTGTGTTAAGGTTAAACAGATGAGCTGAAACAGCTGCTGTGATGAGACAAATGTTATGCTGCTTCCTGCACTGTTTTCCCCATGCCTGACCCCTAGCTAGGATACTGCACGGCACCAGTTTCCCAGATAATCCAGCACAGATGACTCACAAGTTGCAGTACTGGAATGGAGACACAGTAGGAAATTTTTAATTAGTACCATGTGGCCATTATGCCATGTTGGATGCATTCAATAAAGCTGGTAGCTCTTCCAGTACTAAACCTAAGCATATTAATTTAAAGCTCTTCGAGGACACAACAAGACTTAAATTAAAACATAAACCAAGGGTGAACAGCACTTTGAGTTTTTAAAAGTGAAAAAGATTTAGAAGAGACTCCTTAATACAAAGAGGGTGGTCTGAGTAAGATGTCTGAAGACTACTACTTAAGTAGGTAAATCTTATTGGAAGCTGGCCAGGAAGATTATTGGAAAGTAGCATCTCAGACCAATGTTATGTCCATTATCTGCAATTTTCCTGAACGCGTTAATTAACCCAACCATAGCTTGCTCCTCCCTTGCTTGAAAATAAAGTGCCATTACTTAGTGACACATAGCTTAGAGACTAACCCAGCAAGCTATAGGGTATAGCTTCTGTTGAAGGACAGGACAAGTATAATCCATGGAGTTAGATTTCTGATACAGCAAGTCCAGCATTTACTTCACCCAGCTGTCTCCAGCAGTTGCTTGAAATCCACTCTGTCCGTTTTTGCTAGGAAATTGGACCTTGCCATATTTCCACACATGGGTTATAAAAGAGTGCAACAGGTAAGCAGAGTGCTGGAGAAGACAAGGATCGCTGGCATTTTTTTTGTAATGGAAAAGAAAGTAGAAAGAATTAAGTGCAATACAAATTTTGAGCAGGTTACATAAAGATACAGGAGTAAGACGAGACAGAGAGATACTGTGCTTGCTCGCCCATGGGCATCTGTTAAAGGACATACAGTTGTGCTTTATTCATTTCCCTGCTCAGAGCTAGGGCAGTTTCTGGCTTCCCACTCCCTAGTTGGTACCAACTTGCTTTTCACAGTTCCCATCCTGGCAGCTCGGAAACTCTGCCAACAGCTCACTACTGCAAGAAAAATGTAAGCCTAGTCCATGCCCCTTTTAATTAGCTTTGAGATCTGGCACCAAACAAGCCAATACAGAAGAGACAAAAGTAAAGAAAAAGTCTTGTTTAAAATACAGTGCTGAGTGAGTTGAGGAATTGTGAGCAGGGCAGTGAGGAGGGGAGCAGGGAGAGGAGGGAGAGAGGAGCTGCTGCGTGAAGCAATTGGCCTTGTTTGCTCTCCTGGGAGCCTCTGTGTTCATTTCCTCCAACGTGCGCTGGATTTATATAGGGAGCAAACCCTCACGGGCTAGTGGGCTCAGAGGGAGACTTGGGCCAAGAAGAATGCTGGTTGCTGCCAGTTTCCCCTCCTCCTCTTGTTCACTCACACGTTCTCTCTCTCTCAGCAGGACCTTCTTATCAGGTATGATAAGCAGCACTCTTGAGCAAGCCTGGCAGGCTTCCAGCTCACGTTCCAGGAGCACGGCCGGGTGCTGCCGCTGTGTGAGCACACTTTAATAAAACTGATTTTTATCTGAACATTTTATTAATCCAGGCTCAGCCATTTGCCAAAAAAGCCAATGCACTGAATACGCCAATGTGTGTTCTCTCCAGCTTCTAATACTGAAGTACTTCTGCCAACAGTCTCCTCTGTCCCATGCTGGGATGTGTTTTCCATGCATTTCCCCCTAGATTTTCTCCTAGATTATTATTTGGCCCTGCCCCATGCTGTGGGAGTGGAAAGGGGTCTCTGTGTGCTCTTTTGCCCTCCCTTCATTTGCACAATAATTTTGAACAGGGTAAGCAGGGAAAAAAAAAAAAGAAAAGAAAAGAAAAGAAAAAGGGACTTTCTTTCCCTTAACAAGTTCCTCCAGGATTTCCAAATACAGAGCACACTGAGAGACCCTGGGCAGCTGCAAGCTGTTTCCTGAAATCATCTTTTCTTTCTTCTTCTATTGCTGCCCCACCCTCATTCATCAGTTCTCATGATACAGCCTTCTCAGCCCTGTCATAGGGTGGGCTGAAATAAGAACATCACTTGGTGCTAGAAACCAGCCTGCTGTAACATAGCCAGAGGAAGGAGGCAGAGGAGATGAGGGAAGATGTTTGTGCAAAAACAGGCTTAAAAGATGAGATGGATGTTCTAGAGCATCCACAATTAATGCAAGTCTCCATGCCCTTGCTGATGGATTGACAATATTTTCCTGACATAAGACAGCTTGTCTTGCTGTTCTTCCCACTGCTGTTGTCTCGGTTCAATAATGGGACTCACACGCTTCCAACTTGATGAAGAATTGTGCTGCAAAGTTATATTCACCTAATGGGTAGACTCCTACCATCCCTAAGATGGGTAACATTCAGTTGAAAAACCTTTGTGTGAGCCATATCAGAGCACAAAGCGCCTTGTAGGTCTATGATACTGATTCAAAATCTATTTCCAAGCTGAGAACTATATTTTGGCCTTTCTTTCCTGAAGAAGTCACACATTTTCCCATTCCATGTCTCTATGATTCTTCCAAAGAGAAGGTTCTCATTTGCCTACTGCTTTTTTCTTTTAAACATGCTTAATACTTTACCCCATCTATTTTTATAAATCCTCCTCTTCTCCTGCTGCAAGCATAGTTTGTCTTCCATCCCACTTAAGCCAGGCTAAATCTGAGCTACTCCTGTACAAGCTCAGACATACCATTCCTTTGAATAAAGTTCATTTTTAAAGCTCATCATCAAAAACCTGACCGTTTGGGATTCTCCTTCAATTCAGTTATTGCCCTCCTTTTCAGTCTAATCTGCCATAACAAATACATTGGGGAAATGATAGAAACACCAGGTACTGGTCTATCTGATCTGCATCTTACTAGGTGAGATGATGTGAAAATGCAGGATAGCTGGATGGTATTTCCTGAGCCACAACACCAAAAGATTCAATAAGCAGCTCAAAAGATAATCAATAAGCAGGGACTTTGAAGCAAGCAGCAAGGATATCCATATAATTCTTTCTTCTCTGAGTGTTCATTTGGGCAGTGAGGTTTTGGAAAGAGTGTTTTTAACAGATTTTCAGCTTTCATGTTGCCATAAAAGAGCAAGGGAAGATGGACTTCTGCTTGACAGCTGGAAAAAGACTCATGAGACCAAGGTTCAGCCATTAGCACTGCTGGAGACATCACATGCGATCTTGTTCAAGTCACTATGCTTTAGTTCTTCATCTATATATTTAGGATGGCTAAAATAATCCAGACCTGGCTTCAGTAGGGATCACAAAACAAAGCATAACAAATGATGACTGAGTACTAAAGTTGGCATTCATCTAAAGGCTATGAGCAGCAAAGAGGTAGGAAAAATTGCTGTTGGCATAACAAATAGAAAGGTGAAATAATAAGCTTAACAGTGCCATGACAATAAGAAGATCCTAAGTCCTGTTCTTATTAGGGTTTTACATAACGTCTGTATACTTCCAGTCTCTGTTTCCTCAGACAGAAGACAACCTGGCTGCTTATGCTGGCAAAACATTACACTCAATTCCTTCATCCAGGTCTTTGTTTGTGTTTCTTCTCCTTTTTACTGGTCAACCAAGACTAGAGAAGAAAAAAACAAAAACAAACAAAACAAGCAAAAAAAACCCCCACACCCCTTGGTCACCTACGGACAATTAAATTGCCTTCTGCATAGGATCACTGAAAAGTTCACATGATGCGATGGTTTGTCTGCTGTAGGCTTTGGGGACACAATGCTAAGCAATATTACTGTATAAGGGCTACAACTTCAGCTGGCTTCATTAAGGTTTGTAGTCTGCATTGTCTAAAGGCAAGAGACTCTTGGCCCTAGGTTCTGCACACAAAAGATGCCTGCCCTAGCAGAAAGAGTTAGCTCACATCCTAGAAAATGCATGGACATGTCAGTGCAGCGCTCTGCCCACACTGCTGCACTCTGTTTCTCAAGACAGCTGAGTAATCTGACCAGTAGTCTTTCCACACAAAGCTTCTCTGTGCCAGAGATTGCTCGAGTTGCCTGGCACAACACTGAAGTGCACGTGCAGTGAGAGACTACCTTGCGATTTGTAAGACTACAGTTTTGCCATCATTCAATCTTGCCAAAAGAGATCCAGCTATACAGGATACTCTTAAAACATGTTCGTAGCTCTAATAATCAATTAACTCTGAAAATTCCCTTTCCAAAAATTCATTTACTTCATAGTTTGATCTGTAGTAATGTTTAAGTACTCTCTTCAGCTAGGGTATGATCTCAAAGCAGAGGTGGGAATGTCTTTCACACACCTAAAATTATGGTCATCTTCCAAAGTGTCAGACACAGGAGGTTGAACTAGATGGCCCTTGGGCTCAAATATCTCTGCACTTCCAGCGTTACTCCCTTGTAGCACTAGGTCTTAAAAGTAGTCATGGAAGTCTCCTTCAGTGAAAAGTTTAACATCAAGAAGGTCAAAGCCTTAATGAATACAGTGTAGGCAACAAAAGTGCTAATTTTGCCTCGTGAGCACAATTTTAAAGAGGACTAGGGAAGGAACAAAGCAAAATACAACGCTTTCTTGTTTAAAACCATAATTTCAAGCACAGTGATGGGAGACAGAAGCCTCTGACCTGAGGCAGGAGTTGGGGAAACGTAAGAAATGAGTAACTGAGGAGGGTTACATTTCCTTAGGATTATGAAATAGTAAAAATATTGGCTTAATTGTGTTTTCCAAAAATGGAAAAACTGATCACCTACTTACAGAATTATTCCCAGATAAAGATTATTACAGGGTGCATCCTGAACTGTGCAGCAGAATTTAACAGAGACTGGTCAATTTGTCAGCATGGAGTGAGGGCTACAAGAAACTCATGAGGGCAATTGCATGGTTACCTTGCCTCTGCCATTTAACTAAGGAGCAAGCAAATCTCAATTGATCTCAGTCAGATCTTGGTACAGAAGAGAATGATAAAATGCTACAATCCTCATTTGAAGAAGTAGGTTTGTCACTCCAAGGATCTTTTTACTAGGAAAATGCTTTTCACTGTGAACTGAAGAGGCAGTATAGTACACAGAAGGAATCCAAAGAGCTTGCCAATCCCTACATAGCATAGTGAGGGGTGCTTACATGCTCCCCAGCTATACAGATGACAGCTGCTGTTCAAAACATCTCTCTTCACAGGCTCATGCAATATTTGTACAGAGCAATATTATCCTAAATGTCTTCTAATTATTCCTCTGGATTAATGAAAATGTGTTATATTATTGACGGGTCTTTTGCAATATTTATAAAACACTGATCAGATTAAGGAGGAATAAATAAATATGTAGAGGTTGCCTAACATGTAAATAATAAATATTCAGTCATCTATTTTTTTGCAAGATGGTTTAAATATACAGCGTTTTCAATAAATCCTTAATAACTCTGCAAATATTTATTTATTTGCTTTGAAGCACAAGGGAATTGCAAGAAAGCTCTGCAGACTCCAGAAAGGGCAGGCAGATGGAACACCTGCCCTACAACACAAGCTTTCAACCATTTTCTGGCAACAAAAGAAAACTGATCCTGTGCTACTCCAGGCCTGGAAGCAAAGAGAGGGGCAGAAACTTAAAGACGACGCATCCCCCTTGCTTCACAAACAGCCACACACACTAGCCATCACCCCTGTGCAACACAAACAGCTACGCCCAGCTGGCAAACACCACACATTGCAAAACTCTTGATTACATTACAGAGAAGTCCCCAGATCTCCATAGGATTATCAGCCCCGGTCATTCTCATAGTAAGAGAATTGAGAGTGTATTTGCTCCAGCTTTCAAGCCTACATTGAGAAACAAAGACAAGAAGAAACAAACTGGTTGCAATCTACTCCCAATTTTCATAGGAGTTTTTAGTTTTTCCACAGACTAATACAGTGTTAAGAGAACTATCCCTTTCAAGACCATCTGTTGTATTAAACATCCTGGAACCTGTGGTAAGAAACACCATTGCTCCCCCAAGAAAAGCCCGGCTCTGCTCAGTTAAGGGAATTTTTTTTTTTTGACTTTGGATGTTCAATAGCCTATGCCCTAGTGGTGTTAGTCATAACTGAGGATGTTCAGCCTCTCAGAAGATACCAAGTCATATAGAAATTTTAAAATTCAAACACTGTTACATTATCGATAAGTTCTGCTTTTCTAGAGGTACCATAATGGTTCATCTGTCATGATCCAGAATAACATCATAGTAGGATACCAGAATGTGACTCTTGTGAAATATGTTTGCATAGCATCAAGTGTCTGCTAAGACAATGGCTTTTTTAATCACTTGATATTATGGTAAGGAAAGCTTTAAAATTAAATGCCCAAAACACAGTTAACACATTTAATTTTAATGGGATAGGATGGTCATTGCATGTTAAATAAATACTGATTGTTAAAAGCAAGCTGAGTTGCTGAGTTTTAATAGCCGTGCACTAAATAATTGTTTATGTATCTATTACGCAGATTTGGATGCATCAGCAAATATGCTTTTAATAATCAATTGATACTTAACATATAATATCTGTCTGATTAAATCAAAGGAGATGGATGCAGCTGCAGTAATTATTGTATATTGTTACAATACCATTGGATTAGGGAAACATATTTATTGTGGTAGGAAAAAAAAAAGTCAGAGATAGATGCACATCTCCTTGCCTGTCTCCTTACTGCAGTACCTTGGGCTGTCATCTCATTGATTTCCCAAGATAAGCAATGTTCACCCTAGTCAATACTTGGATGGGATACCACTAAGGGAAACCTAGAGTGCTGAGGGCAGTGGTGCTAGCAATTCAACCGAGATTGCTCTTTCATTTTCCAGAAGGAAACTGTGAAGTTCCAAGTCCTCTGAAGTGTAGTGCCCCTGAGGGAACACTGCACTCACATCCCCCCCACATGCAGTAAACCCCAGCATCTGCAGTCACTTTTGGAGCCACTGATTTCCCTGTGCAGGCAGACTCCACAGCACACAATCACCTTCCGGCTCACTAAACTGCTGAAATTCCTGGATGCAGCACTGCTCTCCATTTCTTGTCAGAAAGACACTTCCCCCTGGGACAGGTCAAAGCAATCATGACCATTAAAGCCTCCTTTTGGCCTGTGTCCTTTCCTCACTTCAAAACTCCCCAGAGCAAATCCGCTGCTGGTCTAAACCCTTACACGTTTGGTGGGGCAGGACCAGTGGCCAAAATGACAGCAATTTGTTTTACACATATGATGATCACTCAAGCCACACTTCAGTCCTCGAAATGCCAAAAGGCAAGGTGCTTCAGCACCAGGTTTTCTCTACTTCGGGTTGTACCTAACATAACATAGCAAGAACTGAAGATCCAGCTCAGATCTAGTTCAAAACTTTGGTCACTGGGAAAACAAACAAGCTCCTATTTGCTGATATCTGGAATAAAATCACCCTGGGGCCACACATTTAAAGCCAAGGAAAGAAAATTCTGGCATAGGCTCTAGGTTCTTAAACAAACAGCACACGCTTATTACAAGTGCACAATGTATGAAAATGTAGCCTGTATTTAAGCAAGCTAGGAAAATCCTCAATTATGTACTCCGCTGCAGGCCACCCAAAAGCAAATGGGACCGTGGCACTCAGCAAATGCTGCATGCTTGCTCCTTTATTCATAATATGTAAAGGCATAGAGAACTAAATGGTTCCATGCTACTCAAATACACATGATAAAGCTGTGACTTATCTTTCCTTACACCAAGCTCTCTGTAAGACAGGAAGGCATCTAGAATCAGAGACATAAATGTTCTTGGGCACTTAATTCCACAGGAACCAATGAGAGTCTGGAGGCCTGAATAAGTGAGGCACATCAATTATCTCTGTGACTCTGGCTCCTGGTAACTAAATGATGTACTTGAAGGTACTATATTAAAATAGGTGAGCCTCAAAAGGCTCAGGGAAGCATCTTTAAAGTTTCAGAAATTCACAGAAACAATTTTTTAATCCCCTACATGTTATTGAGCTTGCGAAAGTTGGAGTTTCTCAGGAATTTAACAAAAATCATTGCTTCTGGTCATACTTCAAATACCATTGCAGAAAAGAAAAAAAGAAAAGACAACACCCTCAAGCCCTCTCCCTAAACACATGCCTGCAATGAAAATAAGCAAAACGTCTGGTGATTATGAACCAGTGCAGAAGAGAACACCAACCCACCTGCCAAGTTCACTCTGTCACATGCATGACTGATGTCTTTAAAAAGGAACAGTAAACACTATGTCCACTAATTTTTTTAACAGAGCATTAACAACAATGCTGCTTTGGATTCCTGGAGCACCGTTCATCCGGAGGTCTCAAAGCACTTTACAAAAAGCTGATTAAGCACCACTCTGCCCCATCCGCTGTTGCAGAAAGGTGGGGCACAGTCAGTTTCAGAGCCGCTGACAACCTGCAATACTCAAGAGCCCCAACTCTCGTCCTTTAAAAAGACCTTGCTGCTTCCCTATTGTTTGGCAGAGTGGGAAAATAATCACCATAAAATCCTATGGTTTCAGGAACTTAAGTAGATTTTCAAAGGATTGCTCTCCTCCTGCCAACCTCAAAACTCCCCATCCCAACACACACCTGGGCGCCTTTGGGCATTATGAGATTTTCTTCACTTTCCTCTGAAGCATAAGGTCGAAGATGCAAAGAATAACACAGGTCCAGGCAGATCAATATCCCAACAGGGTTAAGGCCATCTTGGCAACAAGTGAGAGTAAGTACTGCAGCCAGATAGGACTAGCAAATTGTTCCATGAGCACTGAAGTGAGATACACCTGATATTCTAGGGATTTATGAAAAAAATCTGCAATTGAAGTTATCGTCTCTACTGGGTGGAGTTTCTGCTTTCTAAAAGTATAGCTGAATTCACGTATCCACAGGACTTATACGGCCACTCTCCTCCTCTTCTCATGAGGATTGTAAGGCATGAACACATTTGAGAGATCAGGTTAGCTGAAATGAGCCAAAATGTTGAGAAGTTACATGAGACAGACAGAATGCCCATATAAGCTACACTTCCGTATTAAACTGGACTAAAAAAACAAGGGAAAAGAGACACTGAAGTGATGTTAGCTGAACAGTTCACCCGGAAGGAAGGGTCATAACACAAAGCTGCTCTTTATCCGAACAGTCCTGTGTAAATCAATGGAGCTACTCAGCAGATCAAGCCTAAAACGGGCTTCCCCTGCTCAAGTTCTGTCGAGACATGAAACCAACTCTGCATCGGACCCTCCTAAGCCATCACCAGTAATAAGATCAAGCTGGTACAAAGGGGGCATTGAGAAAAGTGCATGCTGCAGCATCGGGTGCAGGGAATAACCCAGCTGCAGGCCCCATCACACCCGATCCATCTGCAGCCGGCAGAGGAAGGGGAGGAGACAAACCTCCCCGCTGCCAGGAGAAAGCAAGTCACCCTGCCGTGCTCAGCGCTCAGATATCCTGCTTGCCCACTCCCTCACCTCCAGCCCAAACCAGGCCAGCCCCACCAGCTGCATAGCCCCGCAACTGCAAATAAGAGCACGCAGAGGAGGGGCTCGGAACCAAGCTGGTTTGATTTTTATTGTTTCGTAACTTCTTATTTATGAAAATGCTCCAAGAGCCTGGATACGGATCAAGTTTCCCTGCTCAATATTTATTAGTCTCACCTGCCTCACCAGAACAAGAACTGCAGGCACTTTGATTAATGGATTGCAAAAAGAAATGTATAGTTTCCCTGTCGCCTTGGTAAGCGCCTCCCTGTATCTTGTGCTGAGAGGCTATTTTATAACATCACGGTCCTCGGTGAATCTCTGCTGATTGCTTACTGCCTCCCTACAACAGCTCTCTGCTCAGAGGTGCTGGGTGGCACAGTGTTTTATCCTTTCGCTAGAGGTGGAAGAGCACTGCGGTGCTATGTCAACTAGAAATAGGCCCTTTCCATACAGCAATAAAAGCTCTGACTTAAAATATCATCCCAGTGGCAGCAGCAGCTTGGGGAATAAACTAGGCTCTTGTCAGTGCTCAGAGGGCACCCACAAGTTCAGAAGAGCTGTGGCCTGACTGCTTGCCCAAAGCCACGGCTATACCCCCTTTGCAGGCACACCAGCTTTAGCAGAAGTTTGTAGAGCTAAGTGGCTCTTGCTTCAGTGCCCCATTAAACCAGTGTCCAAGTGTTAGCCAGGTCCTAGGCCTGTACCTTTCTTCATCAGCCACCTCTGGCTATGAAGTTAAGCTTGGGCCCCCCCCTTTATGCCAGCCTGTTGTTCTTGAACCAAGCAGGTCTTGTACTCGCTCTGGTATGAATTTGCAGCATACTTATTGCTGCTGACAAGTTACGAAGGACTGTTGAAGTTCAGACCTGTGCACAGTGCAGATATGGCAGCGGGCTCTATCCAGCCTTGTTTTGCAGCAGGAACCTGTTTTACCCCTGTGATGAGCTGATCTCAGAGCTCAGCTGCCCCTCAGTGCTTTGAGGTATGTAGCAACTCTTAGCTAAGCAAAGACTTGGGCATTTGTTGGGTGGAATCAAGAAGGTTGACTGCTCCTGCTGTGATAGATAGAGACCACCGCCTCTGTCTATACCTCCCCCCTCCCCGCCAAGAGAACACAAAGCTTCTCACCACTGGTGAAAACAGAGGGTTGACAGAGTCCTGAGAGATTTCTAAAGCCTGCAGCACGTATTCCCCGTGCTATGTACTGGGGCACACACTGCGCAGTGATGACTCTCACCATCCCATCGAACAGCGTGGGATAGTGGGAGTCATGGGAAGGAATCCAGCAAGGGAGGAACACGAGAGGGGAGCATGTTTCCTCTAGGAGAGGGCAGTCCCATACACACACGCAGCCATTATTCATTCCACATGGTGAACACAACTCATGGCTGTTAATGATGAAAAAGCCCTGCTAGAGGTAGATCCTCAGCCAGTCTGTCTTTCCCTGACTGGTACAGCAGTATTCGCTGAAGATGCCTGCAGCCTATGCAGTTATTTAATCCTGCAAATTGTAATCTTTTCTCTTTATATTTTGACTAATAACTTTCTACTCCTGTGGAAATGGATGACTGCTGGCATGGGCTGGAGCTGGGGCACAAAGGTTGATGCTGCAAGGCGCTTTTGTGCACGCTCTGCAATGCACTGCAGGTTTTACTTTCAGCTCCCTTCGTTGCTTCTGCCAGGCACACCTTCACTCTTCCCTCCTGCCTTGGAAACCCTCTATGTAAAGACGTGTGCTCACATTCACACAAAACTCCATAGGCTCCCCATGCTGCACTTTGCCAGTGGCCCCCTCCAGCTTCACAGCTCCCCCTGCTCTCCCAGCCTAGGGCTCCCTATACGTGCTTTGTCAACCTCTCAGTCTCCACTTGTTCCTATCCTCATATTTGCCATGACACCTCAGACCTGTCCTGCAACCTTTTGCCTTTTTCCTAGCTTTGTGATTTCCTCAGTTGAAGCTCATAAGTGAGACACAGTATGTAATAGAAAATATCTCTTAAGGACTAAGATAGCATCCCCAATTCTCATACCTAGGCTTTCTGAGAACATGTTCTTGCACTGGGCAATAGCCAACTGCACTATCAGCTGAAGCTTGTGGCAGGTCATGTTCACCCCTTTATGCTGCTACGTAGTCCTAAAGGAACCAGGGAGGCTTTGACCGGACTGCCGTTAATTGCTACTGCAAATTAGGTCTCAACCCATTTGTCCCAACTGTGTATCAAATAAGGCTTTACATTATGGCTGCTGCAAAGGTCTACATTTTTATCAAATGATTGGCAGTCTCCGTAGGCCCTGGTGAGATAAAAAAGGGCCTTCTGCTTTCCAAGACCCATTTCCCCACTTGCGCCTTCTCCCTATTCTTTTGTATTCAGCTTTGGGCCTTTGCAAGCGTCTCAAGCAGGAATTCATTTCCTTCGTAGGGCACCCCTCCCTCTCCTGAACAAAAACTAGATCTGGTTTTTCCAAGCTGGATTCGCAGGAGAAATATGAAAGCTAAAGGCACACGATATAAATAAACATGCAATGGGAACACAAGAGACAAAACTCAGAGGCCCAATGCAGACTAGAGAGACAATACAGCATAACAAATAGTAAGCTGTGCTTTGCCTATGGCATTTTCCAGCTACATCAATAATTATATTATACAACCGCTGCTGATTTCTCCGGCACAGATCGAAAACAGACTGTGATGCCACCCTGCTCCATGGTGGGTTGTTGACTGTTGTGCTCTTTGCAGGCCCCTGCTTTGCCCATGCTGGGGATCAATGCTTGTATTTTGTAGGTAGCCAACAGGAAAATGGCAAGCATATTCTCTGGGCTAAAGACAGGTGTCTGCCCATAGCATGATACTGCCAGCAACCGTGGGAAACAGCTTTCTTCAGCCACCTACAGAAGATGCAACCTAGGTGCTGCTTAGGATAGGCTGTGTCAGTTGACAAGAGGATGAAAGAGGATTCATCTCACAAGGGTCTCACATGCTGCAAACTTACTTGGCAGGGACCAATTCAGCTGTTAGGTTTAAGGGGGTATGGATGCACTCGCCTGTCAGGTCTCCCAGCACAGCAGTTAAGGGACACAGGACTATTGGAGACCACTGTATTCTTCATAACAAAAAGATAATTTTCTAAACATTGCAGCAAAGATGCTAAAAAAAAAAACCCAAAACAGAACAGTTTGGGGATGAAGCGTAATGATCATCTCTATTTCAAAGAACAGAGTTCTGCAATCCCTGCCCTAAATTCCCATTTTAAGTGTACAATCACTAAACATTATGCTGGAGGGGGAAGAAAAATAGGGAATCAAATGAAGAAGACATTGAGACAACAATAGTCCTGTTCTCTGTTGTTAGCTAGCTTGGGATTCCTGTGAAGAGCAAGACTAAAGTATAGATTTCAAGTTGTTAATATTATTATTTAAATACCAGTCCGAGAGAAGTAGCAGAAGCTGCATCTGACCCATGCAGTTCTCCACAAGTGGCAATTAACTCTAAAAGCTTTCCGTGCCAAATCTAATTAAACAGACAGACAACAAGAACGGATGGCTTTTCAGGAAAATGAGCCTTTTGGGTTAGAACTGACCAAAGAAAAAAWAAATAAATAAATAAATAAAACTAACAGCCAGAAGATGTGGATGGTGCCTTCTTGCTCTGTGCAATTTAACAGTAAAGTAATTGGCTTCCAGTGCATTTTGTTATTTTATTAGGTTGCAAGCTGTCTCTAGTTGGGGTTTGTCTTGTGTTTGTTAGACAAGCATTCTGATACCACTATGTAAAATGTCAAGTAATATAATTGGGCTCTAGTCCTACAAGCTTCCCTTCAAACACAACTCAAAGACATCAATTGGAATTTCAACTGATTTCCCTGCTGGAATATTGGATTAAAGGTCTTCCTACTGCAAAAATTGAAAAACTCATAACATTGACAGACTCATCTTGCCAAAGAGTAAAAAAAAAAAAAGTGACTCTGAAAGATATCAATGTAAACAATGAGAAATCCCTAAATTAATAAAAATAACTTTCACATCCATTGGCCTATGAAAGCTTCACTACCAGTGCAATTACACAGGTAAGTGTTTGATACCACCATGGATAGGCCACAGTATAAAACTGCCAAAGCCCAAGAGAATATTATCCCTAGAACTCTAACTACAGCCAAAAGCAGAGGTTTGCTCATAGTTTTTGTTCCTCTTTGAGGGATGAACAAAACTGTAACTAGATACCAAGGCTGAACTAAGTGTTCTACACGCTCTTAGTAAGAGATAATTGCTACCTGAAGACCTATAATCTGCAAAGAGAGAGATAGAGGTACACCAAGATAAAATAGGGGATCTTGTAATCCAGATGATACGGAAGGGATCCATACAATGAACCAGGACGGCAGAATGGCCAATTAAAAACAAACAGAAAACCCAAACTCCTACATACAACACATTGCCTTTACCGCAGTTGGTGCTCACAACTGAGATTCTGATTGTGTCAGTGGATCAGAGGAAGCTTGTTTTCAGTTTGTATAAAGACTAGTCAAGACATGAAAGATTTCTGACCTTAGGATTGGTCTTCCCTGCATTAATAGGTGTAATGCATTTACAGCGAACACAAAACAATTCATAACGAATCTAGAAGTATCTATGAAAGAGGCTTGCATGTTATCTTTCCTTCACTGATTAGGAATGGAGACCAGGAAAAAGAAAGTAGTTTGCCCAAAGAAACCTGTGATAGAGCAAGGAAATGGAATCAAGCCTTTTGACTCCTCACCTAACATCCTTCCTCTCTTGGACATGTATCAGCACAGCAATGCAGTGGGTTAAAACTGGAGAGTCACTGCAGCTCTTAAATGTGTGTCCAGACACTGAGGTAGGTAGTTGTTCTTTTTCCATTTTAAATCACAGTCAATTCAACGCAGTTCAGAGTGGCTAGATTAAAACTCAGCCAAAATAACCCACTTGAGCCCAAGACAAAGATATGAATATTTACACAAATTTCACTAGTGAAAACATGTAGGTAGACAGAGCCCAAATATTTATTGGATAGAGAAACTAGCAGATTAACACAACTAGCCTGTATTGGCATGACCTCTGGGGTTTGCTGTTTCTCTCTCCCTGTCATCTAAAGAAGTCTGGAAGACTTTTCTGCAGCGGCTCTCTCTCCATTGCATGCTGATGACTGGTAATGCAGTCAGCATATTCTAAATAGGAGCTGCTTTCCACTGTGAAGGGACAGACCCTAATTTGCCATAGCCCTGGGTCATACGCAAGTTAAATGAGCCAGAGCAGGACATAACCACACCCTCCATCACTGGGCTATGCAAGTTGCACACGCACACACACAAAAATCAATTACTTTGGACTCCTCTGAATACAACAGGAGAAAACTCTATCTCAGCTCCAGCCAATCAATCCTACAGTAGCCTGATTTTTCTAGGAACAATGCTGCAGGCAAGGCTTATGTGACCTACAAGGGGAAAGGTCTTGGTTCAGCGAGCTCTCTAGTCCTGTTTATCTGCTCCCTCTCCATCTTGCTGCCTGAACCCCCAGGGTTGTTTTGTCACCCTTGCTACAATAGCTGTCTTTGCCCAATCAAGGCATCAAACTCGTGCCACCAATTGTAATAAGTCAATAAACGCCACATAATGAATTCATTTGCTGCAAATGGCTCGCGATCAACCTACAGAACAAAACTCTCCATCCTCATCCATGTAGTAGCCACTTCCTAGGACTTATCTGCTTCCAGAGATTAGAGGCTTGGAAAGAGAGGTGAGCAGAACAAGTTATAGCATCTAAGGCTGATTTGCATGGAATGGAAATTGAGTTACTATAAAATAAGCAGGAATCCATTTGTTCCCTTCCAGAGCATGTCAGGCTTAGCAAAGTCACAAGTCTCCTGAGCATCTCACCTCTGGGAGAAGACACAGGACGAGGTGGGAAAGAGATGGGAAAACCCCTTGGGAAAAAATCAGGTCTTTGTGGAAGATAAGGCCCCGAAGAAGCATACAATATTATGATTACTAGCTCAATTTGTACCTTTAACGAGTGCCAAAAGGGTCAGTATGTGCGGTTTTACTTCCCACTAATGGAAGGAGACACTCTTAGCCTTGCAAATTGTAATTTCTGTTAGTTTACTATAATTGTAACTATTGGTTTATCACCACAAAACACAGATTACTGAGAAGCAATTAGCACTACTTGTCATAAGCTTGCTATGTCTGTCATTACTGCTTTATCGCTAGATCCATCCACACTCAACACAGGGATGTGGCAGGCAAGCAAGGCTATCAGCAGTGAGCTCCCCCTAAAATTATTATGGTATAGATGAAGGTGTTTTTTTTAATTGTTTTCTAGAAAGTTCAGAACAGGACTCAAGCCAGAGAACCTGAAATCTGTGGTTGCTCCATCTTGTCATCTTTCTGCTTTGCTGTGGACTGTTCTTTCTCCCCTCTGCAGGCTCTGCGGACTCATTCTCACTGCACGCAGAAAGGCCCGTGCATTTCACAAACTGATGACTCATTTTCAGAAATGACTTAGATGTATTAGAGCCAAAATCTCATTGACGGGCTCATGATGGGCTCTGCCTTCCCAAGTGACCAAAGCTCAAGTATCTAGAGACTTTCTAACTACCTTAATAGTAGCTTACAAAACTAGTGCACAAAAGCCAGGTTTAAAGCTATGTAAACATATATCCACAGCAGTAGTTAAATGGATACAGGAAAATCAAATCTCTCTCATTATATTTGTATCTATGTAAACATAAATCATTTAGGAAGATGCAGTCTTCAATCCCTGCACTCACTGGAATGCCTTCTATCCTGCAAAAATGAAGTGTCTTTTCCAAAGACAATCTAAATATTACTCAATATGATTCAATCTGCAAAACAAGATCTTCCCCGTAGAAGATATGAGTGTTTAAAAGCCTAGGACTGTAGCACAGGAAACAAAAGATGACATGCTTGGTGATTCCCGTGGGTATGTCAGACTGCAGCAAATTATATCCTTTAAGCTCTGTGCAACTGTAGACATACTGTTTGCATTAGCATGTCCTCCTCCTCAGGCCTCAAATGCCTACCTAAAACAGTAAAAGGAACTTGCTGCATTTGCCAGACTGGGGAAGAGATTAATCAGTACAGCATCAGCATCACAGTGGGTATTTCTAGGGCTTTTATAGCTGAAGAACAAAGAGTGGAACTTGGCTTCATGCTCATTAGGATATAAAAGGGTTCTCATTAAAAAGTAAAGCATAACATAGTAATATCTGATTTGCAACGTGTCTATATTACAATAGATATACAAGAGGATGTCAAGATGTCACTTACTGGAAAATGTCTTTTTTTAAAAAAAAAACAACTCTCTGTTGTCAAATAAAATTAAACCACAAAAAAGCACTCCAAAGGTCAGAGCAACATAAAGCCAACTTCAAAACTTTAGAAAAAGTTAGAGTAAGCCTGGACACAGTAAAAACAAACTGATGTTGTAACAGAGAGCTTTCTTGAGCACAGTTTGCCGTAGGCATTTAGTGAAGATTCCCAAACACAAAATGGCAGAGCAATGCTAATGCACAAGGCTGTCAGATAGCTGATTATACTTTTCCTCCTCAGCTATTTAAATGCTAAGCCCAAACCACATGACTAGCCAATCAGTGAAACTGTCAACAGAATGAATATTTAGAAGATAGCAAATGTCATAAATATAGACATACTGAGAGGAGGTTGAACCAAAACCTCCTCAGCTGCAAGTTCTGGAAAAAAGTTTGAGTCCATAGCCATGTAACCAACATGCCAGATGCTCTGCTGAAGTTGCAGTGCAGATTTCTGTATGTGCGCTTTGGTGGCCTTGTATTACAGGTGGCATTTCCACAGCTGACAGAGGTAGCAGAACAATGATGTGACTTTTTTAACTGAGGTTTATCATTAAGCACTGAAAATGCACCCGTTAGCCTTCAAGAAAACATGGGCTTTCTTGTGAAAGGAAAAGAAAAAAAAGAAAGGGAAAAATGAAAATACATGCTCTCATTAGCCTCTGACATACTGTTCATGATGTGGATAAAAACTGGCTCTGCTACTTCGAACAAGCAGAAGTGAGCCTATTCAGATTTAACTACTTATACAAGTAGAGTATGTTGCATTAAACAAAGGCAAAACTGTGTTATACAGACTATAAAGGAGATTATTCACTCAATTTGCTGAGTACAAGCAAATTCTGCTGCTGTCCTCTACTAATGCAGTCTAGACCATCATTGCCAATGGTCTTTCTAACTCTTGGTCAGAATTAACTAGTAAACAAATTGAGAGCTGATTTTAGCTCTATCTAGAAAGATGCAGTAAAAAAGCAATATGGGGCAATTCACAGAAAAGATTCCTTTCTTCACCATGCAAGAGTAGGATGGAAAAGAACAGAATCCATTTTTACAGTACAGTATATTAAAACTCCAGGGCTTTAAGGTTTATTTCATTTCAAGTCAGGGCCTGGCTGCTCATTTTACGAGACTTCATGAGAAGCTGTCTGCATTAAAAAGGGATCTTATGGGTTGGCTTTCCTCCTCCCTCCGCTCTGACTGCTCTTCTTACATTCTCAGGTCAGCTGTACCATGTAGTGGTACGAGCCCATATTCACATTTTGCCTGTATGACCAAGAGAGCAACCAAGGCAGTAGGTCAGAGATGATCTACAGAAAAGGAAAACACTTTTCAAGTGAGGCTTCTAGCAGTTTTATCAGATGATCTTTCCTGTCCTATTTAATAATATTGGAAACATCAAGAGGTAGGTTTCTTCTTCAGCTGTAGGAACAAGTTTTCCTTTCAGAAATAGAACATGGACACACAAATTCTCATATTCACACAGAGAGGAGCTACATGCCAACACGTAAGAGCCAGATGTTTGTGCCAATCAGCATATCTGAGTTTGGATTCTACAGGAACCTTGTGATGTGTTTCTCTGGGGAGGTTACTTCTCTTTTCTGTACTCCTATTTCTTTGTAGGGCAGAATCCAGGATTTGGGAGGGGGTGGAGGAAGAAAAAGAAGAAAAGCACAACTCTCTTCCCCTTTACACCAGTTAAGTAAAAATGTCTCCCAAAATGTATTTTTGCTAGCCTCCTGCACTAATTACACAAGGGATTCAGGACAAAAAATATAAAAGATGAAACTCCCACTGAGTTTCAGACTGTTAAAATAGATGGTTAAGGTACTTTGACTTTTGTTTGACGCAGTGTCTAGAAATGGACAGAGAACCTTTGCCCCCTTCTTAGGAAAATAACCATACTGAACTTTTACTGTGGATCATAGGAGAATTAATGTTTGCTTTTTCAGCTAGAATTAAAGTAGCTTTAATTCGATTTAGCTTAATTCCCTTTCAAGAAAAATTAAACTAAATCAAATGAAGGCCACTTAATTCTGAACGACTGTGCGCACGCATCAGCCTAATACAGTTTACGTAATCTACTTGAAACCCACATTGTTACTTAATTCAGATCAACTTTCCTATGTGCTCCTGGCTAGACAAGCCCTTAGAGATAACATTATCCGTCCGCAAGGAACAGTCACATTTCATTATTGACACCTAACTCTAGGGAGAACTACTCTGAAAGGGACAATGTAGTTGCACACAATTTATGTTTGTCACAAAGAGAACAATGCTCTGTATACAGCTACGATAGCAATTAACATACTGGGAGTTGTTGTTCCATTAGTCATCAATTACACATTAGACTAATATTACAGAAGCCTCGTTCTTGACGAAGAAACCATGGCTCCAATACTATTGAACCGATAATTCAGAGCCTGCCTTTTGTTTTTCAAGGGATACCCCACACCTYTGCTATTAGTTAGTTGAAAACACTACAGAGGATAAGGATCCAGGGCAGCTGCTGTAGCTTGAAAACCACTGTTTAAGAACTTCTGAATTATGGCATTTGCCTGAGATGAGTTGAGTYCAGTGACTGAACAGAATTGCTTCCAGTTTTTCTCACACCATATAAGATGACTAGTTTGTCACTGAAGATTTTTGCTTCCTCTTGCAAAATAATGGAGTACAGTGGCAACTTCGCTCCCGAATTGTCTCATCAGGCTATTACAAACAGAATAAAATGCCAGCTCTGGTTGAGGGTGGTTTTGAAGGACCCACGTTTCCACAATACATCTTGCAGAAGCTAAAAAAATGTAAAAGGTGGGGAGAAAGGGAATGGACCTTGATAAAGTTTTTAAAGAACGTTGCAAGAACCTCCAAGGCACTTGCAAGCCACTGATGTGGTCATGGCTAGTCCCTCCTACTTGATTTTTTCTCCACATCCTTATTCTCAGCTCCTCATTGCAAGTCTCACCCTAGAAACCCCTCCGTATCTGTGCTCTCCTCTAACCCAGGTGATCAACAACTCTAAAACTGCTGAAATCTGTAACCACTTTAAGAGACAGAGGACTAAGCAATTGGTCCAGCCATGCTGTTTGATGAGGGAAGAGAARCTACCATCTTTCTCGAGAGGCACAATTTTACTTTACTGGCCATAACAAGTTCAACTACAGGTGTAATTATATCACCTTTTCTTCCCGAAGCAAGGTCTTGGGACGTGAGGAACTTCTAAAAAAAAAAAAAAAAAAGGCCAATTTACAAAATCTGCAATTTCTTACTAGCCTTTCCTATTAGTATTTAGTGGAAATTTTCCCCTTTCACAAATGACAGAGCTCTCTGGGGATGTGCTAGTAGAGTAAGCTCCCTCTTGGTATTAGAAGAGGTATAGGCACAGTATTAGAGACAACATTACATGTTTTTTAATGAAARCTTATACCTCCAGAAGTTGCTCACTGAAGCAAGTCAATGAACCATTCTGATCTCATTATTTAGAATCCTTACTTTTAAAACTAAAGCTTAATCAACTCATCTTTGGTCCAACTGCATTGATCTGGACACAATAATTCTAGGAGAACAAAATACCTCTTCCTTTCCTCCCTTCTTTCCCCTTTTTACATGTATGCTATTGTTACATATAGAGAGAAAACAAATTCTTTATACTTTGATCAAGACTCCTGTAGTTAAAATTATGTACACCCTACGTATTTGTTATACATTAAAAATCAGGAAAAGCGTATCCAGTCATCTTCAAATTCAATACAAAAATGCTAAGTCATCCCAAAACATCCCCCGACCTATCCAGCTTGAGATTGGTTCTTTGTTGTGTGTGAGTAGYAAGAAATGAAGATCAGCCTCATAATGAAAATTCAATTGCATCCTTAACTATCTACAGAGTACCACTCTGCTCTACAAGACATAATTGACAAGATAGATTGAAAGATCCAATAGATTTAACTTCTGCAAGTTTTTATGGTAAAGACTGTCTCAGCTTAAATCAGTAGAGTGCCATGCTTATCCACAGAGCTAGAGAAATGTTGAGAAAAAAAAAAGCACAAATCAGAAGAACTTCCTTTATAAAAGAAACATAACTTCATACCAGACAATAATAATAAGGCAGAGAGAAGACTGGGACTCCTCATACAGAGAGCATCTTTTATCAGAATGGGTGGGAGAAAATAGGGCTGAAACTTCCTTTGTCCTCATTTTCATTGCACAGACATGTAAGCTTAGGCATAAACTGATTAATGGACTGACTTAAAGAAAGTCTGTGGCAAAGGCAGGAATTAAACTCAGCTCCCACGAGGATCAGTCCAGTGTCTTAACAAACCTGTATCTTTCTGTTCTGAAGTACTGTGGCTTTCCTTTGAAATTAAACAGCATGGATTTGAGGGGGCTGATTTTAACCGTCATTGTACAGAAGGTGCTTGCACTGGTCAAGTGGGGAGAAATTGCCTTGCCAACCTAAGAAGTCTTTTCCTTTACTTAATTCTAGGCTTCTGAGCTTTTTAGAAATAGAAAATACTGCATAAGCAATAGCACTGAACAATTTTGAAGGTATATTGAAAGTTTTTCATATTCTCCCATTTTAATAGCTGGTGGTTTTATTGCAGATAGTATATAGTTACAGAATAATGTATATGGGTTTAATGTCTGTATGATAATATCCAAGGTGAAGATATTGAAAATTCAATTAAAATATAGTTTAGGATATTGGCTTATTTTATCTTCCAACCTCCTTTGCCCCCATGTGCTTCCTCTGCATCCAGGAACTTTTCCTGATACCTCAAGCTAGAAGTTGCACACTGAATGTTTTTTCCAATAACTCATTAATCTCAAGTTCTTTGTACATCTCTAGCACCTACCACTTGAATATCTGAAACATCTTTTTAAACATCCCTGAAACTCCTGTATCCCATGGACAAAAGAGGACACTGAAGTGTGGAGATAGGTGTAGTCCCTACTAGAGATAAAAGGTAGGCTGAGACCCCAAAGTCTTCTCTCTGCACTAAGTCCTGGGTCACCAGGGTTTTTTGAACTGTAGTTGGCTCTTTGAGCAGCCTCAGAGAAGGAACAAATTATTTCACCACACCAAAACAATCCCTTCTCTGCAGCTCTCATTTGTCTTTAAATGATGGCAAAAGGTGTTATGTTCGTTTTGCTGATGTTGTCAATGAAGTGTCATCACCAGCACTGCACTGCCTTATGTGGTGCAGAGGAGAAAATGGAAGTCTTACTGGAACACCATTAGACAGCAATAATTTCAAGAGGCAAGCAATGAACCAAAGTCCCTCAGAAGAATTGTCCTGAGTTGTCCTGAGTTTTTCCTAATACTTCTTAAAATACATAGGAGAACAAACTATAGGGTCAGCCACTTCAGTTGCCTACTAAGTGGAAGAGAAGCGTTAAATAGCATTACACATTACAAGTCTTCCTTGAGACAAGCACTATCACGACAGAAAAGAGATCCTTGTTCTGCTTTCTCTCTCTAATGATGCTCTGTAGCAGTTGGTCCTGGAAAGTTAACATGAGTTTGCTAACACTACATATGAGAGAGAAATATTTTATATATAAAATGTCTAAGGGGTCTGCGAGGAATTAGTAGAATTACTGACGTATTTAGAACTTTCATCAGCCCCACACAACCACCTAAGAAGTTCATCTCATCCCTATTTTACTAAGGGGAAACCAAAGCAGAGTAGTCTCACAATTAAGGAGTAAAAGGAACTGAACAAAAAAAAAAAAAAAAAGAAAAAAAAAAATGCACCAGTCCCTGGCTCAGCACAAAGTCCCATCTCTCAGCATTGCCTGCAGGGAGACCATTGCCTGCATTTGGGTCCAGATGCGCTACGTGCATCCAGGTGATTATCAGGCTACAAACAGATGCTCTATTTCTACCTATGTAATTCTCATGAGCCACTCTACATGCCACCACCAGCGCTCATGTTCTTATGGCAACTACCTTCGTATTATTTGCTAGTTTAGCTCAGTTGGTTAGAGCGTGGTACTAATAATGCCAAGCTCACGGGTTTGATCCCTATATGGGCCACTCGTTTGAGGGTTGGACTAGATGAACTCCAGAGGTCCCTTCCAACCTTACCAATTCCATGATTCTATCTAGTGAAGTAAGGCAAGTGAGCATCTCTGAACCTCACTCTTGTTAGCTCCTTCAATCACAGATTTGACTACCTGAAGCGCTAGTCTCTGACTTGAATGGAAACTAAGACTAGGGTGTACAAGTGATGCCTGCAGGACAGAGGGAAAAACACAAGCCTCTTCCTTTGGAAGGTGAATAAAAGGACCTGGAATCTCCTTCTCCAGTGATGCTGTCCTCCCACTGCACACACTTCGAAGTCGGTCCAGCAGTAAATGTGCTAGAAGGCCAGCTGGCGGGAAATGCAGAAAAGCCAGCATATTAATGCTGGATAAAAACAAGGAAAAAATCCACCCTGAATTGTTTCCTTCTGGGTCTTTTGAGGGCGTTGCCTTTTTCTCCAGCTCCTGAGACACATTCTCTCCGGAGGGGATAGCTATGCATGCCCTGCTTCCCACACTTCGCTGCTCATTTAAATATGCAGGCATTGCTGTTAGGTGAGTGCCATTTGAATTGACAAACTGGGATTTCTGCTGTGCGCTTCACACTTAACGCAGCCCTGCCTAGGCTTTGAAGGCAACGGCTTGTTGCCTTAGGGTCTGCAACTAACAAAGCTGAGCAGAACAAGCCCAGGGCTCCCGTCGGATTGCTCGATCAAAGACAATATTAAACAGCACTGTTTTCATAACTACTATTCTGGGGCACTTGCATGACAAGACAAAGGAGATGAAGTTAATTTCTGTTATCATAGCCTACTGCAGCTTTGAGGGCCCTGGGAGAAGCCATCTTCTCTTCATGGTTTATGCAGCCTGTACCTTTGCAGGAGCTCCCAACAAACAAATAGGAGCACTTTTGACAAGCCTTTGAAGTCCTATTTCCTGCCATGCCACTGCCAAATGCACCCCCATTCCTCCACAGCTGGCTTCCAGATGTTTCTTTACACACATCAGGGATCCTCCTCTCCACAGACACTTCCCTATTCCTTACAACCCTTTACAACTCTGCTTCACCTTTTCAGTCACCTGCACTGCCCAATTCAATGTCCAAGGTGGTCTGAGACCAGAAACTCCTACCATTGGCAACTTCCTGGAGAACTGTGCAGRAAAAAAAAAAAAAAAGGAGGAGGAAGATGCTTCCACTGGTGCTCTGCCACTGACCTAGACAGTTACCTTAGGCAAATCTCTTAGACTGGGCCTTGCTAACACCAGCTGATCATACTGGGACCAAAGGGTTTTTTGTATAAAAAGGATAGTGCATTATGTTTTTGGTATCCTCACTGAGTAGCACTGCAGGAGGAAGCAGAGTTTACTTTTTGCCAGGAAGCTATGTGCAATGCTTGGGATGTCTGAAATAATTTTAAGATGCCCCTCTTGTAATCACTGTGGTCACAGCCAGCACATCGTTTTAAAAACTGATGTCTATCTGCAATAATGACATCTCAGGACTTCCAGAGCAGTTCAGGCTCTGTTTTTTCCTTGTTACCCTTCATCCGTAGTGGAAAACAAAGATAATTTTCAGAAAAGCAGGGGTGCGGTAGAGCAGCTTACAGCCTCAGCTTTGCTCCAGGCAGAAGAAGGATTAAAAGACTGGATGACCATGAAAAATCCTGAAATGAGGTGACTCAAACGGAGGAGAGAACTCCAGAGAGCAAGAGCTGTATGTATTTAAAGCCTCCCCCTTAACACCTCACACCTTGGGTTATTTCTCTGAGATCAGCCAGATAAAGGCGATAATAGTGTTTTCCAAGTGGGAGTTAGGGAGGGGAAATAGGATACTGCTTGAAATGACAGGGATGTTCCAGGACTGTTTTGTTAGCATCAATGCACAGAGCTCCCTGTATTTTCATCCCCTCAGACTGGGACTTCATCTTGGGTCAACATCCCAGAAGATTTCCCTGTTCCTGCAGGAAAAGTACTCAGTGCTGATAGATTCCATCTGGATTTCACAAACTGTTTTCATTCAAGTCTGCTCTGCCCTCTACTCTCCTGATTAGCTGAGAAGTCACTAAAGTACAGAAAGGAGAAGTTTTGCTGGGAAACTTCCAACTAGATTTAATTCTGATGCCCATGAAACCAACAAGGATGCAACATCAAGCCTAAGGAAGAGGGATACTGTTGGTATCTCATTAAACACAGACACCTTTGGTATCTTCTCTACATCAGGGTTTTGCTACTGCAAGGTCAGTACAGATCTCAAACGTTTTAGAAAAACAAGTGTCTGTTTAGTGAAGGCTTAAAAAGAAAGAGCTGTTCTCAATCTGGAACAGAAGTAGCCAGTCTTCATGGTTTTAAAGCAAACCTTCTGGATGTAAATTGCTGCATTATTTAAGTTAATTGAACATTGAACACCAGGAAATGTGCAATTCATGAAATTTTTAGTGAAGATGCACAAAGAAGACTTTCCAATACATTTTTAAAACAGAAAATTATCAAAGTTTTATGCATTGTCAACTTTGGCCATATATGGTTGAATTAATTGGAAGTGCAGTTCTAGTTTTAAAGGGTCTCTGTGAAAGTGGCAATGTGTGTTTTATTGTTTCTTCATCATTTGCAACTCAAAGGTGCTCAAGTTTATACATGAAAAGATGTTTCTTCTAACTGCCAGCCTGCGCTGCAAGACACTATGGGATCTGAGGACCCAGGTAGATGTTTTGCTTCTTGCACAATATCACCAGTTCTATGGCTTCTGCAAGCTAAATAATGTGCTGTGTGACAGTTATCTTTATACAGTCCTAAAACCCTGAATCTTGCCCTCACGAGGGATTGCTGTCATCACAGGAAGGAGGGCAGATCCTTTGTTAGAAATAACGCCCGACAAAAGGAAGAAGCCAGATAGGAATGAGCTGCATTTCACAGCAACAGCAGAAAGGTAAAGGTGTCCTCACTCAGGAGGGCAGGACTGTCTTTGGTCAGAACACCTGTGCATTACAACACATTCTCCTTAGAAATTTCTTTGCCTCCATCTGGAGTAGTGCTAAAGAGGATAACTAAAAATCAAGCAAAAGATCTTTAACCTCCTAGATAGAGGCAATGCAAATCCAAGTCTAAGCTTCTGCTCTCTTAAATTGGATTAGGTACTCTATACCCAGTCTATCTAAAGTAGGCAAAGAGCCCTGACAACTATCTTCTCCTTTTTTTCATTTCATATATAAGCAAACAAAAACCCAACAAGCAAACAAAAACCCACGTTCAGGAAGTGTTAGGAAACGCTCCACTCCAGAACAACAAATAGAGCCACAGACTAAAACCTCAGCTTAGGTGCTGAACGCATGGTTTCCAAACATTAGATCATACCTTCTGGGTATGACCCAAGTGCAGGAAGCAGACATCACAGAAGCCACTGGGCTAGTCTACTCTGCCACAAAAATCCCTTTTGCCCCTCATTTTGGTCATAAAGCCACAGCAGCAGCAAACTAGTATTTGGTTGAAGTTTAATATGCCAGTTTAATCCCACTCCAGACCCCCCTTAAAGACCTTGAGAACTGACATTGCAATGGGGCTATTTCTCCCTCGCCCATTCTGCCTCTCACACCATCCCYGCAGCATCGCCTGCTGCAGTATCTGCAAGGACTTCGCCCTTCTGCTACTGCAACAAGCATGGGCTCTTCAGCAGTCTGGCCTTCAGAACAGCAACCCAGAGCAAAGAGACATGGCACTCACGTGCCTTTTGGCAGTGCAAGCTTTTTCTCTGTGTCTGTGTGGCAGGCATAGATCTTTTTTGTTCACCTCTTATCTAGCAACTAACACAAGCCCCATACTAAACACTGKATGTCATAGAGCTCATGCATTTGGGCTGGATTATGGTGGCTAAAAATATGACTTTGAGTTTTCTGTCTTTTGGGGAAAAGAAGGGAGACAGAAGAGAGATACTGCCAATGCGGAGGGATTAATTTGCTTTCTGAACTGCAGAATAACCACATTCCAGTTTCTGCTCTATTTTGGAGCAGGAATGTAGACCTGGATGGCTCACATTGCACTGAGATGAAATCAATCTCCACTTTTTTCCAACAGAAAGATCATCCTAGCTGTGAGAAATCTTTACCGCTACCAGTTTTTAAAAGCTGAAACAGAAACTTCTTTGGGAAATGTGAATCTGCATGATCATTTCCACAGTACCTACTCTGGTAGTACTCCACTAAAAAAAAGTGATTACTAAATAACTTAAATTCACTTTTTTCATTTCCTTGAACCTGTGAATAACAGTAAAGCAAACATTTCTTTACTTTTTCTTTGCGAAGATTTTCCCTTTCTGTTTACCTTGCTTTTAAACAGTGCTGCCTTTAGCTTTCTAGACCAGGAATTTTAGAGAAGAGATGTCTAGGTTATTTTAGATTTTGTATTTGAAGGTCCTTCCCCTCCCACCTCAAACACAAACAAAATTCTGCACATAGCAATACAACCACAAATTCACTGCCAGTCCTCCTCATCCTTATAGGTCCTGATCACTCCTTTCCCCACAGAATTAAAGTTCCTGCCATCCATACAGCAATGCCACAGTTCCACGCTGCACAACCCGTCCCGGGAATTCGTTTCGAGGCCTCCTGCTGCTATGACATTGCACCACCATTTAAAGGAGGAGGCAACATCATGCGCTGCCTCAACAGCTCAGTGTGAAGTGACAAACGTGCTGTGTGTGTCGGGGGGGGGGGGAGGTCAAATGAGATTAGTGAAATCCCATGGAACAGTGATTAAAAGGTGCTGTAACGAATCCATTTGCCTCATGCAACAAACAATTACCAGGCAAATTATCCCTCTTCCACCCCACTTCTCTCTCCTCAGCAAATCAGGAGTGAAGAATCCTCAGCCTAGAGGCTCCAAACTTCTATTTCAGCTCTTTAAAAGCAGAAGAGACCTCCTTTGACTAATGGTAGCAGTAGCAGCTCTCTTATCCCCCTCCATGATCTGTGCCACTAGAGGGCATTGTGAAAGCACACACAGACTGCCTAAAAATACCTAGAAAACACTAACTACTATGYCCACTGGTCTTTGAACATGTATTTCAAGTTCTCAGCCTTCACGCATACACATCCTACCCATCCAGCAGCAAYTCATCTGTGCTGATGCAGATTCCCACCTTTGGGGTCTCCAGGCTTCTCCCTTTCTTTGTCTTTTACTGAAATTTAGCACACCTCCCTGTTTTCCCATTCAGCACAAAAACAGCAAACTAAACCTACCTAAAGCAAAGTGGGGATTTTGCATTCCTTCTAGGACTTCCCTATTTCATTAAAGAGGAGATACAACATGAAAATCAAAGCTCAGTGCAGCTTCAACTCACATCTACAGTGTATTTCTTGCCCATGGTTCAGAGACAGAGCCTAGTGGCATTCCTGCTGCATCAAATCAGAGCTAACAAGCTCTCCCACCCTGCTAGGGGGCATGGAGTACCTGAGCTAATAAGCTGCAATGAACTCTGGGTCTACATCCATGGCACAAATAATCTATAGTCAGGAATATCCCARTTATCTATTCTAGCTCTTCCACTCATGCTGCATTGCCTTATGTCTTTTACTTCTGGAAGTCCAACAAAAGTCACTGTCAATTCAGGCTGTTCTGTTTCCAAAAAAGCATTAAACTGAACCACTAACAACACCCATTAAGCTTTCACTCTTCAGTTCCTGTCTTGAGGGAGATAAGAGCAAACCAGATGGCTGATTTTCCCTGCTCCAATCACCTTGGTCATCTTCAACCATCATGCTGCATCTCTGTCTCCCTTGTCAGCTCAGCTTCCTTTAGATCACAGGTGGTTGCTTTGGGCCTCGGCTCCTGCAACATGACAGGAATGCTACCAGTTCAATCACATCAGCTTCTGAGCTTGGAGGGACTAGTCCTCTATTAAGTTATTTTGAGAAGTGAGATAAAGAAAGGTCAAAGGATATATACGTATCATATGGTCATAGTGCRAAACCTGTCAGAGCCTAACACAGCTGACAAGACAGAATCACGGTTACAGATGTTGGGATTTCATCCTGTTGAGTGTCTAAGAGGCCTCCCTCTACCTACCTATCAGGCAAATGAGAACCAAAAGCCCATTAAAAGAAAATGGAGAAGGCAGAGGGGAAAGGCTTGGGAGCTGAGCTGTTGATAACCASGATTTCGTTTCTGTTAACAGAGCATACTCTATAGAGAAGACTTCCTTGTGAGCCTGTTTTGTGCCAATATCTGCCTCACAGCAGAAATAATACAGGGGAAGAAAGCAAAATGTTTTAAAGAATATGGTTCTTTGTTAGACTGGAAAAATTAGCTGTGGTTCAGAAATTAATGATGGCATAAAAATCTATTAAGGCATCTAGACTGTCTCTCGAGGGACCTTTTTCAAGCTTGAAGTGAACAGATTATCCTCCAGGGCTCTGCCCAGCCAAACTTCAGATATCCCAAATGACAGCRATTCCACCACATCCCTTAACTAGGCTATTTTACTATCCAATCTCTTCCTTTCCATTAGGTGTATTTTCTCTCCTGCCAATGCTTTTCCTCTTCCCTCCTCCAAATTTTCAACCATGAGAACTCCTTCCAGCTCTCAGTCCAACACTAGGCAATTCTTCATACCTTCCCAGTACGCCTAGATCATTAGCATAGCTCCTTTTTAGTCATTTAGCCAAATAGCTATATATTTAGCTCTCACAAGCATTCCTCATAAGTCAGTCCCTCCAGCCCCTTAATCATTTTCATTGCAATCCTCTGAATTCCCTCTAATTTTGTTTACATCTTTCTGGAATTGGAGTGCCCGGAACCAAGTGCTATAAACAAACAACAGCTTGTTATCTGGCTAGACTGTAATTCCAGTGATCAGAGCGTGAGTCTTGCACATGCCATGAACACACTCTCTGGACCAGGCACATCGTTGTCACGAGATGGAAGTCCTGTACCACGCACATTCGCTTTCCAGAGACACGACTTGGGCCTCTTTCAAGGAAATCTGACCCCAAACAGAAGGGGACTTGGGTGAGGGGGGAGGGCAGAGGACAAGGGGAAGCTTTTTGGGAACTTACGACACATGTTGGAATGACTTTGCTCCACTATTTTTCCAGTTTTACAATCCCTAGTCTGTCCAGAAAAGGTCACAAGCCAACCTGAAYGAACATACCCATTACCTAACACAAGCAGAAGCCACCACCTGCAACTCTTCCCTGTGATGCACACTTCTCAGCCTGCATTCCCATCAGGTTGTGGCAGGCCCCAGTCAAAGTGTTGCTGACTTTGGAGCTAAGGCAAGGCCAGCAAGAAGGCAAGGCCGGTAACAGTGATTTCCCTGAGCATTTTCCTCAGCAAGTGCATCAGACTGCTTGGTCAAGAGGGCTAGGATCACTGCAGTCTTTGTTGGCTGCATTAAAAACCCTCTGCTGAGCCAGTATTAGCAGAAGAGGTCAGAGCTAACATCCCAGGGAGATGACCTGGGTGATCCAGCCCTGAGGATGCTCTTTCAGTCGTCTGTAGACTCAAGGCAGAYATCAGCCACTGGCTGCACTCAGGTTACATTTTCAAGTTTTTCTGCATACCTATAAAGGCCACAGTTTTTGGAACTTTGTTTTAGATTATAGTGAGACTTCGATGTAATCTTATGACAGAAGATAATGCACTGGGCATCTGGGCAATCTGTGGGATATGGGAGGCACCCAGGAGAGGTGGCAGCAGCGCAAAAAGGGCTTTTCTAGAGAACAGTCCTCACAAGCTTTCACCTGTAACAGCTTCAAAGCCTCTTCCCACGTACCATCCCCAGGACTTCATGAACCTCAAAGCCAGCATTCTAAGGATGGATCCCCGCTCTCTGCCAAAGACACCAGGAGACTGAGGTCTTCTGTCTCTGCAGCACCTTTCACATTACCAATCCTCTGTTACAGTATCTCAAGCAGCACCTCAAATTAAGGCAACTTGTTGTTGTTTTTATTTTTTCTTTTTTCCTTCACTTTTTGTGGAAGTTAAGTGAGAGGGGAAGAGAGACAGAAAGAGACCAAAAACTCTTCAGGTTCAGCAGGGGACAAGCAGAATTTACAAGCAAGGGCCATAACAGCTCCCTTGAAGCCYGGAGGAAAGCCTGCAGCTACAAAGCTTCACATCAGGACAGAGCAAGGCCAGCCAGAACGGCCTTTTCTCCCTTTCCTGTATGCACACAGCAGACAAGAGAAGGAAGAAGACTGTACTGCTGACCTTAGCTATTGGTCCCTTCGGGGCAATGCCACAGCTCATTTACCTCATGCTGCAGCCTGAATTTGATTTTTTTTTTAATATATATTATTAGCAGCTCAATCTGTTGCAGCTCTCTAGCTGCTGTATCACAAACAAACCAGTCACCAGTAGGTATCTAGGATAGTCAGAAACTGAGAACGGAGTCTATATCCTCACTTTTACTTCCCTGGTGTTCTCCTCCTTCCCTCTCTTTGTAGACCAAGCAATAGACAGCTCTTACACCAGTGTAACTACTTTTATTGAGATTTTTTTTTTCTCACGTCTTGAATTACTGATAAAGACCTTACACTAGTATTGATACAAGCAAAGACTCTTCTAGTCTAACCATTTCCTGTTCCTTACAGAAAGCATCTAAAAGAAGAACAGAACCTTTCATAACAGCATGCCTGCAGCCAGGTCTATCTTACCAACTTGTACTCGCCTAACTAAACCTGACATGTGACAAAACACAGCTACCCTAGACAGAGTCCTTGCTGTTGCAGTTAAACTGGCAAGACTGTTATTGCACATACTGTCAAAAGTACAGGTTTGCTAGTTTAAGTTGCATCCTGTCTAGGAATACTTTGCTGATACAGTACCCTAGCACAGCTATACAAGCAAGGTTGGCTCAGTCAGGCTGTACTATTTTCAAGCATGTTGATCTAATTAAAATGGTGCAGCCTGCATGTGCAAGAAAGCCTCATTTTCTCCTCTTTTTTTTTTTTTTTTGTGTGTTTTTGTTTTTGTTTTTTTTGTTGTTGTTGTTCTTAGGCACTCTACTATGGAAGTGAAGGAGCCAAATATGTCCCTTCCACTCTCTGCACTGCATTTCCTGCATAGATGACTGAAGCACAACTAAGTTACTACCTTACATTGAGGCATCGGAAAGATGAGAAGGGGCAGCCAAGCCACGGTAAGAGCTCTGTCTCATTGGCAATAATCTCCTACCATGTCAAGACAGAATGCAAATCTGCTATGAATAATGGTCACTCCCAAAGCAGACACAACTTCATAGATATCTCTATCAGAAATCGTGCTACATTCACCCACTGAACTAACATTTCACAGCATCTGCCTTGCACAAAATACAACTCTGAACCAGATTTGTTAACATAGCAGAGGCATCTTTACCATTTGATTTGTGCACTTTCTGTAATATACAGACATTCAAACACATATTTGTGTGYTTGCATTCCCATACACACACACACATATATCCCCTATCATCTTCTGTTTCTTATGTACATCTTCCCAAAAGCCAAAGAAGAGATATTAAGTGGGCTCTGGTCACTTGATGCACAGATCACATATACAAGCATGAATAAAACTGGATGTGGAGGCAATTAGAGGAAAGACAATAGCATAAGTCTAAGTACATTTACACATCAAAAACCCCCACAGATGATGATTGGAATATTGCCCCCCCCCCAGGCTTCTTGCTGAGGTCAAATCCTAACCTGCAAATGCCTCTTTTTTCAGACATTTAACTGTATATCCACATGGTCAGCTTCATTGACACCCACACAARTAGAAGCCAGGTAATTCAGTGCACCGAGCACAAGGTTAACAGTCAGAAAGACCCTTGCTCTCACTCGCAGCATGGCTTTGGGCCAACTGCTGAGGGCCAAGTGCAGCCAGGCTCCCAGCAGGTGCARCAGCCAGAGGGCACACAGAAGACTATTAATAGTTATTGGCCCAGCAGGTTGTAAGGACTAATTGGTTTCAGCCTGCAACTCACCATCAGTACAAGTGCTAAGGGGCAGAGGGGCTGGGAGGAGCTGTGATTATGCACTCGCATTGCATACGCGTATCCCAGTAGCGACATGCTAACATGCTATTGATTTCCTGGCTGGAAAAGTCTCCGGCCTTCCATTTGTCTCCTTGTTCCCTCCCTCTTCCTACTGCTTGTGCTCTGGAGGTCACACATACCCCACTCCAAATAATCAAGACACCATCATGAGAAAAGGCAAAGCAGTCTCCCTCTTTGAGGGAGAGGGCCACTAAACCTGGAAAGAATGATGAAACCTGTTTCCCACAGTCAGGCAGAAGCAGATCCTAAACAAAAGAGTTGGTTTCAAAAACAAGCCCTCAGTGGAGTTTCTTTCGGATGCTTTGAGTGATCTAGGAACCTCAAAAACTCAGATTGTGAACCCACACCTGCTGTTATACTACTCTTCGTTTGAAGTCAAAATCATTCCTCTGAAGTCTACCTTCTAACACTAACACCTTTTCTTTTTCTTTTTTTTTTTTTTTTTTTTTTTTGGAGGGGGGGGACAATTTGCCCTAACTCAGAATGTATATGCTTGCCTTCCTCCCAAAACCATCTCCTGAGAGATATCATTCAAATCCAGTACTTTTACAGCAGAAAAAGAGAGCAAAACCCTGTGCTGTGCTGATGAGTGACTGAATAAGCAGATATAGCATAAGGGGCTCTTTCCCATCATACAGAATTTTCCCAAGAATTTTTAAACAGCACCAGAGCTGGCCAGAAAGCCACTTCACTGTGAATCCCTGTGAGCCTCAGCCAGTGAGAACACTCCTTTGGCTCACAGAAACGTAACCAACCTCCCCCCATAGAGCTATTCCCTTTCCTTCCATGCAGATGAGCAGGGCAATGCCACCCCCCCCTTCTGCTTCACCTGCTGGAAGGAGCTCACAGGAAAATACCACAGGTCCAGGTTGCTCAAGCCACAGCAGCATTGAGACTCCAGCATCAACCACAATCCCAGATCCCATGGTCCTCCCTTTCACAGCCCCCAAGAGCACCACAGTGCAATAGTATATCACAGAATCAATCCTGGATTTCTCTTTTTTCATCCATTTCTGTAAGAATCATTAATTCCCAGCTTTTCTTCCAGAATTAATAATTCCTAACTTCTTCTTCCTTTCCACACCATCCTCAGGGATGTCCATCTCCCCCAATACCCGGAGAGAGTTTAGTCTCACATGTGCACCCACACAATCTTCATCTTGCCCTTATCAGAGTGGGACAAGGAGGTCTGTACTGTGCTTGAAATTTTTCTCTTTACTCCAGATAAAATGGCAGCAGGGAGAGTATATCAGCTGTAAAAAACATTGCTGACCAAGTCTAACCAGCATGCAAAAATATGATGCATACTGCTTTTGAGAAATGTATACTGAAGAAGCAAAGATTAGTGCTTCCTCTATGGGCTGTGGATCGCAACCAATGACCTCAGCTCACAGTCTTCCAGAAGAAAGCCTATCACCTATTCAAATCTGCTGAGAAGAGAAAGCTTCCCTTCTACTCACCCAATGTCACTTTCTGATATCGAGTAATAGCAAACAGGGCAGTATGCAGCACCACAGCTCCCCAGCACTAGTACTGCCCCCATTCATTTCCCTGCCTCACCTGCTTCCCAGTGCACTCTAGTCTCTCAGGTCTCAGAGCACCTGGTGGCCACAGCTAGCCATGGGCTATACCACATTTGGACTCATTCCTAGAAAAATCGCGCTTTACACAGAGGAAATCTGCTGAAGGATGGGGACAACCCATACTAGAAAGGCAAAGAACCTTAGAGGAGACATGGCCAACATAGGACAAGATATGAACTTCTAAAGCATTGGTTCTGCTATTAACATAAGATGACAGATTAGATTAGAAAGAGCTCCATCGCTTGCAGGTCAAGATGGAGGTGCAAAGAATAACTCTTAAGCAACTCATCTCCCTCCTCAGACCACTAGCATATGCATGAGTACTCATGAAGAGGAGCTCTGACAAACATGGGGACTAAGGTACATATTGCAAGACTAGTAAAACTCTCACATGAGAAGAGATCTCAGCTACCAAAAGGTAAAGCAAACTTCTAGCTGTCATACTAAAGCCCTCTGAGCAGGCAGTGGATTGGTAAGATCTATAACACCTGGAGGAGACAGGTCATTACCATGTGGTAAATGTTAACTCAAATGGTCTACAAGTGTTGGGATGGGACTAGAAAAAACACTTGGGATGTCCTTTTAATGCTCCCTGTTTGCAAATAAAAAGCCTTCTCTGCTTTCCCCAACAAAAAAGAGTTTTGTTTTAGGTATCAAACTTCATCATCATTTAAAGGAACTTAAAGCAGCTGAGCGAGTTGCTACCTCATCAATATAGTCTGATATGGGAGGGTGTCCCTTGATTTATTAGGCAGAGTCAGCTGGAAACAGATAGGAAGAAAAGTATATTTCAAAGAGTGGGAAGACTTTTCTCTCCTGTCAGTGATGTCTAAACATTACCCGAACGCATCACAACCACCACACACTGTTAAACATATACCACACTGTCACTGTGTTCGCACACACACACACATTCCTGCTCCTCTCTCTGTTCTCCCCATCCATTCACAATATCAGCACAGAAATACTTGGGTCCATGCTTCCAACCATACAGATTGCGCAGACCTTACACATTAACAGATGCASCATTTTTCACATGCACATTGCCCACAAACATTAAAAAAACAAAACCCCAAAATACCTCAGGACTTTCCAGATAATATTTGTACTACACATCAACCTAAAGCATCCTTCTCTACTTATCCAAATGCTCTCATGATTTTTTTCATTGGACTCATTTTTCACCTATGAATACCCTTGAACAGCTCAAAAATACATCAGAAATAAATGCCATCCATACTATGCAGACCAGTTCTGCATGTCCTTTCCTAAAGCATCTACTTCACTACACTGGCTGTCGAGACATATAAAGAAAAAGGGCACAACAGTCAATCTCCCGCAATWAATCAATGGGAGGGGAAAAGGGGATAAATAGGAGAGGTTCGTTAGAACAGACTGGGGTTTCTTTTGTTTTTTTTTTTATTTTTTAAAATCAAATTGTCCCAAGCTGTGCTCCCCCCCCAAAAAAAAAAAATTGCTGATTAGAAAGAGCTGTTATTTTTCAAAAGAGTTTGCTTAGAAGAATTTCCAATGTTCCTGTGTAAAGCAATGCTGGAGAAAAAAAATACATTTTATATATATATATACACACATATATATGTGGGTGTGTGTGTATACACACATATAAAAATAAATAAAAACTTATCAAATTTTTCAATTTTTTTCAAAAAAAGCTACTYGGAGAGTATCAGAGTAACTTTTCATATTGATAGCTAAGTTGATTTAGAGCTATAAGAGTTAAAAGCAAAAAAAAAAAAAGGAAAAGAAAAAAGCACTTCTAAATGATCAAACCGTAAGTTTTCATACCCTAAATCATTTTGTTTCTCCTCCCCACCCCCATGCACAGTTTCTTATTTGGGGAATAAAAATAACATTCAGCTTTTGAGTCTAATTCCAGAGCTGGATGATTATTGGAAGCTTTTGGGCACACTAAGCTAAGCGAAGAATCCATGCAAGGGAACAGCTACAGCAGGTGCCTTGACAATCCCACTCGCCAGCAAAGCCAGGGTGGGTAGATACTTTTTTCTCCTCCAACCTASGTAGGGCAGGAAGGCCGGAGCACCATGCAGGAGGCAAACCACCCCGCCTCCGAGCCACCTGCCTCCGAACGAAGGGCTGGAAGAGCAGCAGCAGGGAAACACAGGAATCGTGAACCTCACAGCTGAGGAAAAGAGTGGTAAGGAAAGGTGAGGACTTTGAGCCCATAACTGAAGGGAAGGGGAGCCCTGCCCGTCTCTATGCCCAGACAGGCAGGGGATAGGGAACCGGTCGCACGTGCCCTGGCACCAGAGCTGGGGAGGCAGCCTACATTCCTCGCTTGGCACCACGCAGCCCCGAGGTCTTCTGCCACCTCTGCTGCGCCTCCTCCTCTGCGCTCCCCTCGCTTGCTATTCAATCTCAGCTTAGCTGTGCCCAGCACTGCCAGCCCTGCTCCGGTCACCCCCTCTTCCGTGGCCGGTGCGAAAGCAAAATAAGAGGAGGAACTCCTGCTGCACCCCCCAGTGGACAGCAAGGAAAAGGGGGAGAGGAGGTGGCACAGGCAAGTTTTAGATATCTTGAAAATGTGCAAGCTCAGCTGGCTACTTGTCTCTGGCAGGATGTGCACAGAAAACACTTGGAGACAGCCTGATGGGAGTCACTGCCTGTCAGATTCCCTCCTGCAGTATTTTAGGGAAGGAGCTCCGCGCAGTCACACTCAGCAGCCTTACAGAAACGCTGGAAGTCTGTTACCCTGCTGTCAATGGAGTAACAGTTACTTCGCAATAAGTGTCGCTTCCTTTAAAGGCACAGCACTCTGCCACCCCCTTTTAACTCTCTCAGATACCTTCGGGCTTGTTTGTGACATGCCCTGCTCCTCCCATGCAGCCCCAGTATTCCTGCTTCCTCATCCTCTCACTCTCCAGGTTGGGGGTGGGGGGAATCCTCTGCTGGCTACCAAACAAGAACCAGCAGCAGCTTGGGGCTGGTTTACGGCATGTTTGAAGTTCAGGAGCAGCAGAAAAAGCAGCCCCAGGTTTTTGCACATACTCCCTTCCCCCAGTCCCACTGCAAAGCCCAGGKAGTGTAACCGTATTATCTCTGCCTTGCCAAAGGGTGCATGGTAAGATGGCCCTCAAAGGACTTTCCCCTATCCATGCTTTCAAAAATCAGGATARATGCAGCTGATACAACTGGGGCAATAGTAACTCACTAGAACAGAAAGTAAAATTATAACAGCATCCAGGCCTGGTGTAAACTACAGTTACTAGAAGGGATTAAAACAGCTCCCAGTTGTGCTAGAATTGCAATCCTCTGGTCATAGTTCAGGGAAGGCTTGTGATTTAAGAGCACTGTGTGGAGCAAAAACCATCAGCTTTTGAAAGGAAATAACCATCAGTGAGAGAGGTGGCATGCAGCATCAGTGCAAGCTGCTAGTGTCCATCTTCATTGCTAGGTCTGTGCCTATTCCTCCTGAGCAGGGGGAAGTTCACAGCAAGCTACAGAACTTCACTGCTGATACCAGCTACTTGCATTGTGCAAGTCCTGTCCTCCTCTCACCCCTCACATCCCGTGTGCTGGGAAATTCCTTTTTCCCCCACCCCGTCAGAAACAGACCCTTCACAGAAAGGAAGTCAGCTGGAAGGCATTGGTGCCAGCTTTGCAATCCAGTGTTCAGAAAATGCTAGTTTGAGAGAAAAATATATGACAAGGAAAAGCATGTGCATGCAACCTCAAGACAGAAGAGGGGAGGCTGTGTGAAAGGGAGCACTCAGTAAATGTGACAAACAGAGAGAACATGAGGGATTTTGGAGTGAGTGCATGCAGCGATGACAGGAAGAGAGAGTCTGCAACAGAAAGCATGTGTGTGCCAAGCAGCATGCCTGCACGGGAATTTGCTTAGKAGAGGAAAAGAAAGGGCTGGTGCATGTGAAACTGCATAAAAGTATGRGCAAGGAAGAAGTGAGGGTGCTGTGACAGGGCACGTCTGCATGCACTGCCCTCATGCACTACCACATGCACAAGAAAGTGCAAGAGAAAAGCTGTGTGTGCACGTAGCAAAGGCAGGCAAAGCAAGGTACCCCGAGTGCATAGCTCACTGAATGCAGACACTGCGAGACACAGAGCAGGCCAGATAGGTGGATATATAAATAAAGAATATATAGATACTCTGCGTGCGTGTGCRCGCCTTAGCGCATGCACACATGTGCATGCACACACGCTTACAAGAGCGGTGCAGTAGGACAGGCAAGAGGTTTATATGTGCAAGCAAACACCAACGCTAGTGATTGGGATGGAGAAAGCACACAGGAGAAAGCTGGAGGGAGGGAGAGATGAGCACTCCAGGAACTGCATGTGTGAGGGAGCTAGAACAGTGTGTGCCACAGCGAGTTTATTCATTTTTAATGTTATATTCATAGGAGAGTGTGTGTGTGCGCGCACGCACAAGACCATGGGCATGTGTGAATGTGTGCAGATCATACACAAGCTGCGAGTTAGGGGGGGCATGACTATATGTGCAATGTGATGTGTATACATGCAGCATGGGATCCATTAACCCTTTACTCCTGTTTAGAGAAAGCATCTCAAAACCAGCTATCATGTCTGGCATCACTTCAAACTAAATCCCATACTAACACTTGGCTCTTAAAGCAAGAAACCCAGCTGGCAATTCTCCACTGAACCAAAACCCCATACTAAAATTTCATTCTCCTGCCTTTGCCTCCCCCGCTCTTTTTTTTCTGGTGGAAGAACAACATAGTATTTTTGCATACAGACCGAAAGACAGAGGTTCCCCTACCCCCCCCCCAAAAAAAATAAAAACAAAACAAAACAAAAAAAAGAGAGAGAGAGAAACTTAACACTAATATCTTCAGGAGGGTGAAGAATTCAGGAGCGTCAGTACTTGTGACCCAAAGTACTGAGGGCTGTGGATGGAGGGTATACCCATCTTCACCCACTCCTCTTTCCTTTACAAATTTTCCAGTCGTACCCCCACACACACCCCCGCAGCTCCCCCTCTGCAAAAGCATAAATACAGCAGCAAAGTCAGTCACATGCAGTGCCCTCTAACCACTGGATTCACCAGCAGCGATCTCTCCTTGGCTTATTTCCGGACGGGAGGGAGGTTTGGGGGGGGGGGGGGGGGGAGAGAGCAAAGGAGAGAAGAATTTAAATAGACCCAGCTTGCAGCTCCATGTTTCGAGCCAGCCTCAGTCCATCAGTCTCAATTCATGTGAAGGGGTTTGAGGAGGTTGCGAGAGCGAACTCGGCACATACCTTGCAAGGAGAAGAGGGACAGGAAGAATCCCAGCACCCAGATACTGTGCAGCCAGTAGGTCCTCATGCTTCCGAACTCTCACTCGCCCCGCTTCCTCTGCCTTTTCCTCCGGCTCTTTCCTTCTCTATTTCTTTATTATTATTATTATTATTTTCCTCCCTTCAAATAAGATGGGATTCGTGTCTCCCTTCAGTCCCCTTGGGCTCTGCTCTACCAGCTCTGACAATCCGAGCGCAGCGACAGCTGACCCACGGCGGCCGGATTCCCAAATAACCTCCCGCTCTCCCCCTCCAGGGTTGGAGAAAGGGGGGGGCCAGGTTAGATGCTCGCCGTAGCCTGCGCTGGCTGTAAACACAGAGAATCTCCCTGTCTCTCGCTCCTGCAGCTCCAACTAAATGCGACTGTACTTAAACAAGCAATGCCTTATAGGGCAGTGCTCAGAGCAGAAGAGATCCCACCTCTGCCACCTAGTGTTGCAAGCCAGATCATTTAGTTTTATATACATTTATATATATTTTTTTTATATATATATATATATATATATAAATAGAAATATGGCTCTCTCTCTCTCTCATTCCTCTGCAAACGTATCTTTTGGATCACAGGTCTATGAACCGTGCTGGGCTCAGGCTTCCCTCAGGCTCCAACTTCCATGGGGAAGTTGCTCAGTGAAAGAGGACTGCATTCCCCACTGAGGCAACAACAGCAAGCGAAAAAAGCAGCAACGGGGCAGATATGATTTTTCGATAGAGTTCTGCCTGGCAAATTCTGAAGCAAGGGTCTCCCTTATGCTAGTGTCACTGCTGAGCAGCACTGAGGGGCCGGAGAGATTCAGACACACTGATTGTAATTACAGAGCTTCGCAGGCCTGCAGGAAAAATAGCAACCTTTAGGCTGCATTAATCTTGGCTCGATCTCCAGCAGCTTCAATGCTATTCCTGAAGRACCAGAAGGAATCACTCTCTTTAGTGAATCCAGTTTGCAAAGCCACTGTTTGTTCACAGAGGTGGTGGGAGAAACCTTCCATCCTTTCAAATACAGTTTCTTCCTACCAGAGCATGAACTTTCTTTTATCCTAGGAATAAATAGCTCTCATAGCTCCATTGCCCCCCCCCCAAAACTATTGTTTCTCATAAGAGGGACAGCAGTAATGAAGTACTGTTTAACATTCACACCAGGCTTTTCATCAGTCACTCTCCAGGCATCTCATAAAAGAGGACATCCTTTCACAGCTAGGACATGGAGGCCATGAAAGGCAAAGTAATGGCACAGCCTTTCAGAGCCAGTCCCTGGAAAGGCAGGGTGACAGGCCTGGGARCAGGCTCCCAAATCCTGTGGCTCTTCGGCTAGACCACTGTACTCCCTCACAGGTGTCATCACAGCCCATGATGATGCCACAGCTACAGGATGATGATCACCATTTTCCAGATTTCAGAAGTTGCTTCCCACCCACAGGCAAGCAAGGAAATCAGCCCCTTGCTAGGCTGAAACTCCACGCAGAAGCTAGCAGGCAAGAGGTACTTGCACAGGTATGGCCATGGGCAGGAGCTCAGGCTGTGCTGCCTTGCTCAGAGTGACTCCATCTTCAGCAACMTGCAGCTCCTGCAGAACCTGAGGAAGCCTTGGGTAATGAAGCTGCTTTCAGATGGGGAAATGAAAGGTGCTGATGTAGATGTAAAGACCTTGCAAGGCTTCTCACCAGAGGCTTCCTAAAAGTGACTGAGGAGGGATGAATTACTGTCAGGTGAAACACACATCAACAATCACTCTGTCTGTAAATCCAGTCCTTCCCAAGCCTCATGTGAGGTTTCATCAAATCTTTAGAAATCCATCTTTGCAAATACATCCACAACTGTAGCTGCAGAGAGAAACAAGCCACCTTACAAATCCTTCTAGTACACTAGGGTGAGTATGTGTGTCAAAGGTGTATAGGATTCTCTCCATTAAAGAAACAATGCCACTCCAAGAAGTATTTTTTATTAGACCATTTTAAAGCAAGTTGTTTTGCAAGCAGAAGTTGCAAAGCCCAGTTTCCTGTGCATTCTCATCTGCTATCTCTAAATTCCATCTCACCTTRCTATAATCAAAATCAGATCCTACCATATCCCCTGTGACATTCCCTGTAAAAAGAAAGAAAAAAAMAACAACAACAAAAAAACCTTTGTATGTTGTGGCCAGGCCAGAAGTGCATTCTTGTTTCCTAGTGGATCAAAACACACACTGCAATGCAATGCAAAATGCACACAGTAATTGGCCTAGTTATCTGCTGCTTAGTGCAAAGATACCACCAGGGTTATTCATCCCTTTTCCCTTTTGGAAGGACTAGGACATTACTCAGTCACTGCTTTTCAGTAGYGGGTAGGACAGATGGATGAATGGATAGATGCATACTATCAGCTAGGCTTCATTTCCTGAGGAAACCAAACTGAAAATACAAAAGTGGGTTAAAGTCACTATTCAATGGAGAAGCATGCTTCCTATTCATGGTTGCCCTTTTAAATGGCTTGCATTCTCTGATATCAACAAAATATGGCTCAAAAGAGAGTGCATGCACAAATGAACTTGCTCCTTGGATGTTTTCGGCACACTGGGTTCTAAACCAAAGTGATGCTATTGAGGGTTGGAGCAAGGAATACCTTTCTTGTTGCTGTTGGAATCCTCACCAAGGCATGGCAGAGGTTCAGGGACCAGCTAGGCTAGCATTTTTATACCACACCAACTGTGTACTTTTTGGCCCCTTAGAACTGCCCATATGCTTGGTATCCCTCCTTCCATTTGTTCTGTACCTCTGTCATCCGTTACCTCAGTGCCCAACATCTACATCCAACATATGATACAGCTTTATATCTATCCATACTCCTTCACAAATCTTCTCAGCAGCCTCCTACACAACTCAAAAGCTCCTCTGCTATTAAACTTACATCCCAACATCCTGCCCACCCACAAACATACGCACAACYCCAACTCTCACCTACCTTACAATTCTGCAGGGCCCCACAGCTGCCCCACTTCCATCATGCAGCCATCCAGTCTGCTTCCCCCACAGACTTCTGCTCACAAGCCTGTGTTCTACAGCTCTCAACTCCATCATTGTCCATCAGCATGTGCCTGTGACACTTAGCGTATCGCACTACCGCTGAACTGCCAGCATATACTTCAGAGATCACTTCTTCAGTCTCCACGGCCCATGCCATAGCTACCACTGAAGAAAGATAAGAATTTCTATGCTCCCCCATAATGTACTTCAGATGACAGCCCTGAGAAGATAGGAAAGGTGCTGGCAAGAGGCCATGTTACACATTGGATATGAGTATCCTGTGGCCTGTTGAAGTCCTCTTTAGAGTCTTTGAGTATTACTGTAATAGAAACATTGAAATAATAGTATCAGAATTGGATCTATGATATGAATTGCATGGAGATAAAACATAAGTGAGATGATCCTGACCCAGTAACACTCCCATCCATAATGGAGAGTGATAGTTACAAGTCCTGAGAGAAGATGCAAAGAAAGTAGTGTTCTCTCGGGTAGCAGCACCTAACACTTCCTGAAGACGCTGGTGCAACTGAGCAGAGAAACATCTGCTTCTTATAACCCATTTGACATATTCCTAACCTTCAAAAACATTCAGGGCTGGATTTTGGCTCCCTCACTCCTGCTGAGTCATATCAAAAGGGTTACTCAGGACATTAGGCTACTAAATATGAGCAGGAGTATCAGATTCTGTGGGTTGAAATTCTTCAGGACTGGTCTCCAGCCAAAGGTGAGTCTGCCTTTTGTGCGGCCAAATCTCTGTTACCTACAGAAGCAAAACCATGCCTAACTGTCCCTAAACCCCCAAAACATATAAACCAAAACAAGAAAATTCTTGCACTTCCTACCTTTCTAAGTTACCACAGTGCTTCCACTTATCCTAGAATTCAAAAGCCAGATGAATCTTGAAAGTTGGCATAGCAATAGTACCTGCTGAAGAGCACATCTACTAGCACACTGGGAGGGGTGAGGGGGAGGAAGGTTGGATTCTGACAGATCTCTGAATGATTGAAAACTGGCTACTTTTAATACATGGTAAAAGTATTTCATTAAGGCTGAGTGGATGCATTTAGATGCACTGTGCATGGACGCTTATCCATTTTTTAAATAAATAAACGTGCTTTGTACTCTTAACTGTTTAAGCACTTACTCTTTCATTTCCATTACATCTTAAATTTAGCTCTTCCATGCAGTATCGATATTAACTTGATTGTGCAGTGCATACAATGTTTTTTCTCCCAAGTTTTTATACTAACCCTACCATAAAATACTTCTCAAGAAAGCAAGTTAAAGTTGATGGAGGAAATTTTAACTTTTCCATTACCGATTTTTTAAAATTACTGTTATTTAACTGTGCAAATGTCATGCTATATTAGCAAAAGGCTTAGTGGGTTTTTTACTTTAATAGAAGTAGTATTGAAAATAGTTGGCCATGCAAATTTTACAGGGTTTACATAAGAGAATGAATGGTCCTGGAATTTAAAGCTGAGAAAACCTGATAAAGCAAACAGGAGACAAGACCTATGCATTATCCAGGAGTGTATTTTTCTGGATGTTTTAGTGTCCTGTACATCTGTCTCTGACATATATGTATTATTATTTGTTTTATTAAGTGTTGTATCTGTGAGTTTCATGGCATGTCTTTGGGACTAGTGCATCTATGATGAATAGTGCATTTTAGTGTGATTTAGAAGGGTATTGTGGCACGTGCTGCATGTGATCTTGTGAAAGGGAGTAGAAGGAGATATTTTTTTCTGCCACAAAGAATCATTTTTCATATAGCTCTAGGAAACCCAAAGCTGTCCAAGGTCAAGGACTACAGCATGTCCAGAAATGAGTGTTCTTACAGAGGAGTTGTGCAGCACATCAACAGCATGACAAATAGTCTCATACCTGATCAGGCTTCTTTACATAGGCTTAGAAAACTGTATTCATGCTTTTTGTTCACCTACAACTGGATGGTCAGGAGCCAACCCTGCCCAAGTCATACATCCCACCTTCCCCTTCCTTCCTAAGGCTTCACACTCCTCATCTGTTTTTTTTTTCCTGCCCTTTTCCTTCACTCTCCTGTGCACACTGTTTCCCCCCTCTCATCCCACCCCTTTTTCCCTTTACTATCACATATCACTTCTCTCCCTGTAACAGAGAAAGCATTTCATAGAATCACAGAATCAGTAAGGTTGGAAGGGACCTCTGGAGATCATCTAGTCCAACTCTCCTGTTCAAGCAGGGTCACCTAGAGCATGTTAGACAGGGTTGCATCCAGGCAGGCCTTGAATATCTCCAGAGAAGGAGACTCCACAACCTCTCTGGGCAACCTGTGCCAGTGCTCTGTCCACTCTCACAGTGGAGAAATTCCCCCTCACATTCAGGCAGAACTTCCTGTGGTTCAGTTTTTGCCCATTGCCTCTTGTTTTGTCGCATGGGACAACTGAAAAGAGTTTAGTTAGGTTTGCTGCAGAAACCCACCTAAGCTGGCAGAGCATCCCTTTGGGGCTTCTTCTCTGCTRTAAGACCCCAACCTGAAAGGAGTTTTTCTGAATAAACGAATGCCAAGTGCATCAACTGAAGGAGGTAGCACGTGGCTAGACAGCAATTCCGTAAGACAGAAATCCATGAAAATAGCCATCTAGTGAGATAGCAGCACTACCCAAAAAGCAGTGGAAGGAGAAAAGAAACAGGAGATTCCACACTTAGTTTCAGCAGCTCTGTGATGATAGAACAGAGACTGACCAGAGAACCCCCAGAGTTAAACATGCCACATGAACTGGTACAGCACAAACCACAAAAATAGTTTCTCTAGTATTAGCCATAACAGATCCACATCTTCAACAAGTTGGGGCATGTGAAGGGCATCTCACAAAAGCATTTGCCAGCAGAATACACGCACATTAACATTGCCTAGTAATCAAAGTATAACATAAATAGAAGAGCAGACGCTATCAGCATATCTACCATGCTGTATCCATGAAGCCAACTCCTTCTTCAAGGGGAACCTCATCCCAGCTATACTGAGAAAGCTCAAAACACATGCATGCAGAACCCACCCCCAGGGAACACATACACATGCACATGCCCAAAACATTCTGCAGAAAGGGCCTCCACTCTGAGTATTTGCAAGATTTTGCTAGAAATCTGCAAGTGTGAACAACAACAAGAAAAAGAAAATTGGCTGGCACCCGAAAATTTTTGGCAGATAATTTTTTGAGTTATCATGTTTTCTGTGGAAAAAGAGTCAGCTCTTTCAAACTTGGGAAAAAAAATCCTCAACAGCTCTTAAAAATAGCATCAATGAATTTGCAATCCAGTGGGAGAGGTGTTTATATCACAAAACCCCCACCACATCCAGCATTAACTGGCCTCTGCATGAGCATGAGCAGTCCCCCAAGATTGCAGAACACCTGTTAAGACAGTGCTTTCAACCCTCCCCTCCCCCCCCCAATTTTTTCATCTCCACAAGATAACAACACAAACCTTTCTTTCTTCCTCATAAGATTCAGGTCTCATTTCTCCAGGCAGTAGACATTTCCTTGAAACAAACTCCAGCTCTTCTAAAACCTCCCTTACTCTGCCCAGAAGCAGCCTCTATCCCAGCTGTAGCTTATTGCTTCTTTAGGCACAGCTGAGGGCATTTTACTTCCTTCCTTTAACTCTCTGTGGCTGTTAGGGAGGAGATGCTGTACAGCACAGCTGATGGTCTCAATAAGTCAAGCATTGTACTTCTACCTTTAGGATAAGGCTTGTTGGCTTTGCTAGATATCCTGTCAGTTGACCTTTGAGATAGGACTACCGTATGTCCAGGCTTCCCTGTACATGTCCTTAGTTCTTTAGGTAAATCAGAAAAGAGAAATGTGGCATTTGCCTGCTATTCCTGACTAGCTGCCGAGCTCCAACTGACTTGCCTACCTTGAGAGACACAAATAAATGACTGCTGAGCTTGTACATACCAACCAGATATTTCAATGGCAGTATGCCCTTAATGAGAGAGTTGACCTGCACATATGCAGACGGTCTGACATTTTCTGGACAAAAACATAGAAGAGTGGTGAACTCTCTAAAGCAATTTTTGTGCAATGGAGTCTGTACCTAGCTGGCTCAAAGGCTGTTGGCAGCCAGAGCTAGGGCTGTGTGAGCATTCCCATTGCCAGAGTCTCCTTGCAGTGGTTCATAACATCTTGAAATTACAAACTCCCAGGCTGATATTTTTCAGACCTAGTCTCTTACCCAAGGATGGATTTTTATGATTTTGTTTTTATTTTTGAAAGCTTGAGCAAGCAAGGGTTTGGCTGTTTAAGATATTTGGGACTAGGGGAGTGCTTTATGATTAGTGGAGGAAACAATTTGTGCCTTTTTAACAGTTCCAGTGCTGAAATGGCTGTGGATAGAGAGTTGAAAGGCAAATAATGTGAGGCAAGGTTTGTAGCAAGAAGCAATATCTTTTATTAAACCAAAGAACATAGCTGAAAACAAAACAAAACAGGCTTTCCAGGCATATGGGCTTGCATGCCCCAAAGTGTATCCACTCTTTTAACTGTATTAAGTCAAATAAATTATACTATTTCTCCCTAAAATGTGTCATTTATATCTTTAGCCCATCGTAGTAACAACATTACTGCATCTTGGAAGCGAAATCAGGCCTGTGGTGGTGAGGATCCAGTTACCCAGAGAAACAGAAAACGCTCAGATTAGACTGTAGCTGCAAGCATGGTTGCATTAAGTTGGACTCCATTTGGCCACAAAATACCACTTGGTTTGTGCAGAGTGGAAACAGCTTGGGTTTCAACACTATATGGAAAGTAATCTTTCTGTAAGGCAGGGCTCCATACATTTCTAGGCATCATCAAAGACCTGATCTCAAACCCCATAAAATCTGTGGAAAGACTCTCGCCAAGCTCAGGGACTGCTGATTCAGCTCCCTTCATCAGCAAAATCGCTAAAATGGCCATTTCCCTTACTTGTTCTGTATTGACTGTACATATTTCTTCCACTGCCACTGTTTATCACTTGTGTTGCAAGAGTGTATTGAGCCCTGAGCTGAGACCAAGGCCAGTTGTACCAGATGCTCTAGAAAATGGGTGATGAGAAATGATTCCAAGCTATTGATGCCAGTGGCTAAGACAGACAAGATGAAGAGAGAGAGGGAGATAAATGTAAGTGAGGCATATGATTTGCCAGGTTACTAACAGAAATAGAAATAGAGAACAGGCCCCTTGAATCATAGGGGCAGTTTACCCCTCTACTGACTTTGCCAAAAATTCAGCATACTGGCCAAAGAGCCTAGAGCCCACACACTATTAAAAAAAAMMAAAAAMMAAAAAMMAAMMAAMMAAAAAAGACACTATGATGCAGTCAATGACCCTCAGTTAACAAAAAATAGGAGGCAGCTTTAAGTTTGTCACTACCTGACTTCTGCTAGCCTTTGCAGTGTTAATTGTTTCTCCCAGCAGCTTCTTTTTCCAAGAAAGATTCCTCTCTYACATCTATTTGATCAGGCAAAGGATAATCCAGAGGTTAAAAACCGCATTATTAACATTAATGACTATTATTATTTATACTCTTGAACAAGCTGCACAAACACAGAAGACACAGTCCATTTCCCTAAAGAGCTCACAAATCTTATTTATGATAAGGAATTGGAGACCATGTATCAATAGTAGGTAAGGAGAATTGGGAAGAAGGAGGACAGCCATATTAAACACGAATATCTTCTGTAGCTTGGGCAATGTACAATCTCCTTGGGCCTGTTTCCTCAGCCATAAAATATGGATACAGAATTTTCTCTACTACCCATCACTTTCCACCATACAAGGAAGGCAATAGTGTTTATGCTCTAGAACCCGGACTCCTGACTTTCAGCAGTGTTTCCATTCTTCGTGTTCAGAAACTGTAGCTTTTATGACTCTGTGGAGTCATGACTCCTAGAGCATCGAACTACACAGGGGTTTGCAGAATTGTTTGCTGGGCTGTTGTGTGTGTTTCTCTCAGCCCTCCTCTCTTCTCAGGATATTATTCTATGGCCCAAAGCCCAGGCCAACAATACACAAGCAGCAACATTCAGAAATCAAGAGTAACAAAGCAGAAGCACAGTTGTCCTTATCGATTCAATAGCTGGGTCTCTGGCATAGGGACTTTCTCCTCCTTTCCTATGCATCTTTGCCTGATGAGCAGAGGAGGAATCAGCATGTCCTCATTGGCTTGTAGCCTTGGAGAGATGTGTGCATGGAACAAAGGGGCAGCAGCTACCGGGACTCAGATAACATGGGTCCTGCTGTAGGCTCTGGCAACAACCACAGGCAAGATGCTTTATTTCCCTGTACCTGGATCTTAGTTTTGATCTTCTGTTTATTTCAGCCTGAGGAAATAAGAGGTTAATCCATCCATAGGTCCTTGCTGGTGCTAAGGTAAGATGAAAGCTGAAGAAAAATGGGAACCATCTCTCTTAACCAGGCCTCTTATAGGTCCCTTATGACACTTAATGAAGGCTATGATAAATGGTTTACAAGTGACTTAGACTATCCACAATTAATCAACACAACCAATGGTGTAAGCTCACTGTTCGCTTGGGTACGAGGTCATGGGCTTGCACCTAACAGCATTTCTGAATGAGACAAATCCTGTCCTTGCCACTCAGTTCTGCAGAGTTCAGATGAGGAAGAAATCACCAGTTAGCTTGGAGCTCTCTGTCACCCAAAGCAGATGAGAGTGAATATCACAGGAGAGCAGGTGTCCTGGGAATGCAAGGGGTCAGAGCCTCTAGCATGGCAATGATACAACTATGGGCGTCAACTGGCCTCAGCTGAGCTGTAGGACCCACTGAGACCCACTGACCTGTACAGTCAGCTGAGGTAGACAGGGCAACATTGGGAAATCCCAGATTTAAAGCACTGCTGAGGTCACCAGAGAGATAAGGGAGGTTTCAGCTCATGATCCCTAGAGAGAAACCATATAAAAGGAAACTGAGGAGTCCTCTCTACTTTCAAAGTGAACTTGAAGCACAGCTTCAGGGGGCCGGGGAAAAGTTCAACATAGGAGAGCACTAGGGTTAGTTACTCAGATCTCTTTCCTTTTCTGTAAGTTATAACCTGTTTTCTAATTCTTTCCCTCTCCATTGTACATTGTTCAGTCACCAAGCTCCCCACTCACCTGCCACTTGTCTGGGCAACTGCCATCTAAATCTACACCTTCTTTGCCCCTGCCTTCACCAGCCTGACAGCTGAAGCTGCAATGGCCCCTTTTCTCTCCCTTCCTTTATGACACTGTTTTCAGATAATGCCCCTGCAAAATGTGAAGGAGAAAGCAGCAGAATAATGGGTGGATGTATTGCAGCTTTTGCCGAGATACCTGTGGACACAAACAAACCAAGCTGCTCAGGGAAGAAGGTAGAAGAAAGGCCTACTATATCCACTGAATATCTTCTCCCAGCATTAGAAGTCCAGGTTTCCTTCACCTGTACCTGACAGTATAGCAAAGATGCCGTAAGACGGACATCAGCACCTGTTCTAGGATGCAGCATCCCCCATACAACAATCTTGGGCTGCAAAGTCTGCATGTGTCACCTAGGATCTGGAGAACCAGGGAAATCTTAAAGTGTTCATTTGTGCTTAGCAACCTCACTTAAAGAATTCCATTATACTGATAATAGTCCTAGTCTGGGTCTTCTCCTCTGTGAAAAACAACACACAGCTTCATTTGTAGAGAGGTACACTGACTGCATAACTCTAAAAAGGAGCTATGAAGGACTGGACTTCCTGACTCAGACAAGCTCTGTTTGGCAACAGAAAAGCATCTAGGAAGAAGGAAAAAGAAAATCTCTGAATCAGTTTTAATGTCTTTTTTCTTCTCTTTTTCTGATTCAAACTAAACTCAATTGATGCTGAAGCACAATGCAATTTCCAATTTACTTTTCTGACAAGAACCTGATAAAGAACATGCTTATTATTAGAAGTAGGAAACTAGCATTCTAGAAGTGGGAGAGGCTCACAAGTTAACTAAAGCTGTGCCTACACCTTTATAAAACTGGTCTTGGGGCCAAAGTCCAGGGACTACATTTGCATCCTGTCTCTGTGACTGCCATTCAACCAGCCACCTGGATGCTGCATAAACGTGCTGGTTGACCCAGTAACTGACCAAGCGTGTTCAGGCAAGAAGAGTGCTGGGAACTCTGGAGTATGTGCCTGGTCAACACCTGAGCTTGCATTTATAAGCTTACAGTCTGCACTGTAGACAAGTCTGACCTTGAGGGTAGCTTCAGTCTGTCTAAACATAGCCTAAGAGTATTGAATAAATTTAGCAGCTAACTATGAACATCTCTGCTATGACCTTCTTATGACTTTGACCACTGACAGCTTCATGACAACCATAGAGACCTTCTGCCTTTAGTAGCAAATCTCTGCTGCTTAAAATTAAGGATGCTCCTTCTAGCTTTTTGCATTCTAAGGATAGAAGAAATACCAGCAACTTACTTCYCAGCCAGCCCACAAATATGCCATGTTTTGCTTCATTCATTTCTCAGGTGGAGTTGTCTTCGAGGTGGAACCATATAGCCCCAGATATTGTTTAGCTTTTCATTTTCCAGGGCTTCGCTGTGGCCACAAAGCAGCAGCCTGCTTTACAAGACACTTGCAAGCCATAACCTCTCTCTAGCATATATTAAAACAAAAGATTCTGTACTGAACTGAGAAGAAAAAGTTGTACAGGTTAAATTCATACTTATGTAGTTTCTGATTCCTTACTTTTCATGAGTATTTTAATGTTTTCCAAGACACCCTCAACACTGTTTTATTTTCCCCCTTTTACCGATGAGGAAATAAAGCTTTATCCAAGCTTTCTAAATGTCTAAATTGAGATGCGAAGCCTGTGACAGAGAAAACTTGTAATGCACTTTCCTGAAGTTTTAGGATCTCACAGGATTTCCACATCAGCTATGATTTACTGYAGTAAAATCAAGGGAAGTTGCACTTGCCACTGGATAGCCCTCCCTCTCTAAGAAGCTACCCTCTGGCATTACCTACAATGGAAACATCTGCTAGTTTAGTCAGTTCACAGARTTTATTTGTTTTGCTGTTGCTGAGAAAAACTGCAGCATGAATGCTGTTCTTTGGTACTTCAACTGGTCCAGGACACTGCCTGGAGAACAAATAGGACCATTCTGGCAGAAAAATATCTTAAGGATCCCTTTTAGGGCTCTTTGTTGATATAGAAGTGGAAAACCTTGGGGAAAGCTATTGCACAATTATGTGCCTCAGTTTCCCAATCTTAAGATAGCAATCCTCTTTGCAATGTGCTCTGTCATCTACAGGTGGGCAGAGCTGTACAAGCACTGGGTATACCTGTCATGCTGACTGGAGATTTTCACTTCTAGGTGGAGGAAACCTAAAGTTCTGCCTAGAAAGATGCAAAATGATTTATTAGAGCTTTTGCTGAATGGCTGCCTCCACCTGTAACCGAGACTGTTCATAGCTGTTGAGCTTGCACCTGGGCAGTTATTCATTCTCTGCAGAGGAAGGAAAATTAGAGAGGGTTGCTAGCTGAATGACACTAACTTCATTCATCTAACTCTGCTCTATGCACTTAAATGGCCTTGTAGTCCTTGCAGGGCTGGTTAGATGAAGGGTTTGAACTGGTTCTTAGAATAAACATCCCCACCTTTTCTCCAGGACGCTCTGCATCAAGTGGCTTCTGATGGATATCTGGCTAATAATGGCACAACGTGTATCACTGCCCTGGGCATCAGATAGTCCTCTCCACTATGTAGGMTACCCTCTAGAAGAGGCTTCAGTCCACTGCAGTCCAGTACTTTGCAAGTCATTTGGTAAGTTATTTGTCTTTTGCCTCTACTGTGGCCAAGAACAGCACTGAACAGACAAACATCTGTCTTACCCTGAAGTCAGTAGAGAGGTAGGCTGTGCTGCAGTCCCTTGAGAACAAAAAATAAATAGATCAGATCTTTGGGTGACATTTGTTCTTCTCTCCCCATTAAAGGAAAAAAAAAAGATGGTAATATTATGGAGATTTTAAATCTCCATATTATTTGGAATTTTGTAAGAAAAACTGTAAAAAAGTGAGGAGTAAATAGGAGCAAGGAATAATAGGCAAGGAGAGAAAGTAACTGCACAATATACTTCTTTAATGAACTAAAATATGTCCCCCCCACAAAGGACTCAGAAGGGGAAAAAATGAGATCCCTTATATACACCCTAACACTGAATTATCTTTGGCAATTGGACTCCCAGCTTTAGCTGAAAGGGTCTTACATGAAGGATATGATAAGACTACTGTATGCAAAAGCACCCAATTAATTCAAGAGCATCGTTGTTATTTCATTTATATAGCACCATAGAGGTATGCAATGCTTTACAGACGATTAGGGGCTATAAATGTTTAGAGAAAAGATGAGGCAGAATGCAAGGAGCTGGCAACCAATTGGAGTATGAGCCCTGACTAAAAGCTCTCGTCCTGGTGTTTAGTGTTTGCTTGTTTGTTTTTCTTTTTTTAAGGTTCAGGGAGTGATTTTTGGCACTAATTCCCTTTTAGAGGGAGGGAGAGACCATTTACCATGTTTTTTGGGCCTTTTCCAAGGATGCGAAGTTAGAAAACACACTCATTAAAACAGGTCTGAAAAAAAAAMCTAAACACAAATAGTAAACATGCATGACAAGGAGCAAGGAGCGGCAAGATAAATTTGAGATAAAGTGTAAGCCATTTCCTGAGAGTTCAATGCTTCAATAAATGAGTGAAGTAAACAGAGACTACATATGCCCAAMACTGACTGGCTGAGGCTCCAAGTAGATGAATTTTGTGCTTTTTTGTTGGGAAAGGCATGCACAAAGTGTGCTCCTGTCACCTGTGACCTGTGTTTGCAGCCCGGGGATACTCTTAGATCTTCAGCTGGTTTTTAGCTGGCACTAGTGCAGCAAAAACCAGGAAGCAGCTTTCCACCAGCTAAAAAGCATGTGATTCGAGCTTTCAGATAGAGCTCTTGTTAATGGGATCTAGACAGGCTTCTGTAGTGCAGCACTAAAATATTTCAGAAACAGCTGGACCTTAAATCTACCCAGAAGCTATACAAGGAGAACATAGCAGCTTTCTCAAGAAACATTTTTCTCAAAGCAGTTTATGACACCTGTTCTATAAATGGTAGTAGCTCATACTTTTCAGGCTGCATTTTACTCATAAAGCAGGTAGATTTTATTTTTTTTTAATAAGATACAGGGATTTTTTTTTTTTAACTGGAATGTCTACAAAAATCTGTGTTTTTTTTTCTCCATCTAATGTTTTCCGTCAACCACTTTTATCAGAATGGTCACTTAAAATTTTAATCTAAAAGGAAAAATCAAAACATTTAATAAAACTAAAAGCCTTTTTGTTAAAAAAAAAAGGAAATTCTACTTCAATAAGCATTTTTATTAAAAATATTGGATGAGAAATGRTGTGAATTTTCTTGGTGAGGTGAGAAGGGAGAAACATGTCCTTCTCACACACTCTGAAGTAATTTTGACTTTTGAAGTTTCAGAATTCCACACTCATCACCTGCTTTTTATTGYTATTCTCCAACAGTGATGATCAGAGATGGCAGGTCACCCATAGCTTTGGGACTAGTATTAGAACATTTTATAAGATGGCTTCTAAACTGAAGTTTGCTGAGTTAAAAAATCTGCCAGTATCTCTGACCTTCAAGACAATTATCCTCTAAAGCAGTTATATTTACAGAAAAATGTTCTATGTTTCTATTGAGATGCTAATTCTGGTTTAAATGTATCTTATACTACTATAGTTTATTCCTTACTCCTGTACAATATAAAGTACCTTTCTACAGATTTTGCTGCGTCTACACTCAGGGAAGTTGTACTGCGGTAACTATTCCAATATGTTGTAGGAGAGATTAAAAGATTTCTAGCAGAAGCTACTGGTGAAGCCATTAATTTTGTGAGGGAAGGGGAAGGAATTGAGAAAATGCAACATTTTTGCTTAGAACAGTAGTTTTGTGTGTGCATTTGTATTATTCAAATAAAAAAACATCTAAAGCAACAGTCATCCTGCCTAACCTTTTCCCAGCCTTTGCTTCAACAATGTTAAATGCTGTTCTTCAGTAGCCCACACGTTCAAATATACAGCTAAATCAGCTTTTCACTCTCTTGGCTGTGGACAAGTTTTGTGCCACCCTCCTTAGAGGCTGTCTACCCTGCTCTCCAGAGCAGGGTCTGTAGATGCCCTCACACCCAACTGCAGTAAGGTTTCCTCTTAGTCTTCTACAGTGACTTGTGTCACCTTGATGTTCCCTGCTCCAACAGCTCAAGGGGCAGCAATTTAACTTTTGCTARGTTAGGCTCCAAATATTGTTCCCTCCTCACAGCCAGGCCCAAAATGCCAAATACATGACATTCCCTAGTATTTAGCCCTATGTTCCTGCTTTCAGGTGATGAACTCAGTTCTTAACTGACTCATGAGGCTGGCCTAGGACTTCCCTTCTGAGAGAGACAGCCTGTAGCTTCATCATTCTCCCCAGAAGAGCTTCTAGAAACTGCATCCTGAGTTTCCTTGGAAACAGTGTATGATCAGCATAACGTTCCATAGCACTTGACCATTCATCGCTGCGGTGGTTATAAAAATCTCATCAGTGAAAACCCTTCAAGCTGTTTTACCCCATTAAAAAAAGGAATCTAGATACCAATTCCTTGATTCAATAGTAAATCAAACAATAAAATCCTTCATTAGAATAATTGGGCCAATACTGTTGTACTGTGATGAGCCGAAATCTAAATTCTAACTCCAAACTCAGGAAGATGAGATCTGAGGTAATACTCATTGGGCCTGTGGGGCTTGTCTAGTTGGTAATTGCTGTTTTAGTGGTTCTCAACCTTTTCAGATCTGTGGCATCTAAACCTTTCCTGAAAGTTTCCCAGTAGAGATGTTGCCCCCCTGTATAGGGAGTCTAGGCTTTCCAAATAAGCTTCTCTTTTACTTTTACTTGGATTCACTTATATTCGCATACTACAGGTTGAAAAATATAGCAGTACTCCTCTACAGGGGAATTATGGGAGAGCCTAGGAATAAATGGGGTTCATTTTCCAACTACAGATCCTACTGCACTTTTTCTCTTCCTTAACATCTTGAATCAGGCATGGAGAAAATCTGTGTTACAAAGCCATTAGACAAAACCGTGAATCTTGGAAACAACTTTTTCTCGTCCTTTGTTTGTCATTAATAGTCTTTTCAGTTACTACCATCATGGCAACAGTGGGCCACATGATGGAAGGTAATGAAAATGTAGAGCAGAGGGGAAAGTTATTGCACTAGAACAAACTCTGTTATATTGCAGGTTATATAACAAGTGAAAAGCACATGACTGCATTGCCTAAGATCGTGGTGATGCTATGGGAGCCTTTCTCAGTCCTAAGGTGTTCATTAGATTTTGATTTAATAATTGTGATCAAAATCCCAGTGAATATGCYGGTCATTATGTACCCAAACTGAAGATGCTCACCAAGGTTTATGATCTTTGAGTAAATTTAAGTATTCATTAAAAGGACCAGCTGGTATATCAGTTATATAACAAAAGCGTCCAAATGATAACTGTTGTCTAGAAAAGCCCTGACCTTTCAGAAAGGAACTGTGCCAATGAAAATAGCAGCTAAAGATGCTGAGGAACTAAATGAGAGTTTGAATGTAATACATTAAATACTGACCATGCTTCATGCGTGATAAAACAAATCATTGTAAGAGACACCTCATTCTGCTTGTCCACAAGGGCAACATCAAAAGGTAAATGAACACTATGGCTCCATCTATTTGAATAAACAATAGAGTTAGAAAACATTCCCAGTCTCTGGAACTTGATCACCTGCAYTGTTCAATTGTTGAAGGAATTTCTTGCATGGCTTGGACCTAGTCTGAGTAGTAATCTCCTAAATAATTTGTGGGCACAGGGTAGGAACTCACAGGGTYCAAGGACCATTTCCAGCTTGCAGTTCAGATGCAGCTCCCTATTCTGAAGGTTAATACTATGGATATTGGTTATTCCATGCCAGTTGGCATCATTACCWGAAAAAGGTCATGGCATGTATATGTCCACAGAGGTCAAAGGGAGAAGAGCTGTCATAGAACAGCTAGATAAATCACAGTTAGGGTCTGGAAGCATGAAAGACACCAAAAGCATATTTGTGCAATAGATCACTAGCTGTCCAGTGAGCACTTGGCGAGTTTCCTGGAGCTAGATTCATAGAAGAATCATGGCAAACAGAGCTAGAAAGGAACTGAAGAGTTCATCATCTTGGGTCTGTCTCCTATGGCAGGAACTCATTTTGCTATATAGATTTTAAATTGTGACAGCTGACAAAAATTCTGGTGAAAATGCGCCATAAAGCTTGACTAACAGAGTGACAAGTCCAAAAGTTCCTCATATATAACAAGTTCCAAGCCCCCCATGCCACACAAGGCCTTTAMTCAGTATTTCCAAAGCAAATGTGAATTGATAAGCTGCAGGCTTTCGATACTGGCATAGATCAAAAAAGAGAAATTCTAGGGCACTGTCAAAGTAAGTGTGATGTTCACAGACATATGGTAACTGGAATGGTGTGTAATATGGAGGAACTCCCTTATTTGGCACCATATCCAACTGAGGCAAAGTCAAGGGCACTGTAAGCTAGGTTTTCTGAAGAACTTGGCATCCAGCTAAGCCTCAAAATAAGCAGGTAGTTCTTTGAAAGATGCTGATCCATATTCAAACTTCAGCCCRAAATAGAATCTGCTTGATGCTGACTGGGCACATTTAAGGGTATGTCCTAAGCTGAAGAAGCCAAGCACTTGAAAAAGATACAAAGTATTTGCCTAGTCTAATATTCAGAAATTATGCATAGCAAAGTCTTTCATATTAGCAGTGACGAATATTCCAGTGCTTTTTAAATGAAAGTTATCAGTAGGAATGACCTGTGATGTCAACGCATGTGAGATGGATTATCCTCTTCGCAATGACTGATGGCTGGTAATTGCCTGTTGTTTATGAATCAAAGACTTTGCACAAGATTAAACTTACTCTGGCCCTACTGACTGGAAAGCACTGAARGTGGCATAACAAAGCAAGACCTTTACACATGACACCTCATGCTTATAATGGAAAACACATTATGGGCCTGCCTTTCTCTTCCTACTTCCAAAGCAAGATATCTCATGGCAACAGAGAGGCTTTCAGAAAGAAGGTCCTTGTCAGCCCTATTTGTGTAATATCAGACTTGTAGGCTGGCATGGCACTGATGACTGGTTTTCCTGCTGCCACGGCACACATGGGAGAGTTTACCCTAAATAAGAGGTCCAAGAGTATTTTGTCTATGCCAGGCTTAGCATCCTAACAAATACGCGATTAGCAATAGAAAGGTGTAAAGAGCCGCTTTTAAATTATCCACTTTTCTCAAGGCAAAAGTAATGGCTCTAGTTATGTTAAAACTTTCCTTCAGTGCTCTTATAGCCTGAGCATTGATAAGGGCTATCTCATGTGTTGGATCCAAGCTGTAATTCCCAAAAGGTTGCAACAAGCTCTTTAAGAAGGATTGCGTGACACTCATCTTGAAGTGGCTGGGACGAAGTCAATGGCTGGAAGCCATCTTTGGTGTCCTAATACTGAGTACTGAAGGCCCAAATCTGAATGTCGCTAATTGGGCCCATTTCTAAGTATAAAAAGGTGAAAACAAAGATGCAGCAGTCGATATAAATTATTCAGAAGAGTACACAATGCTGGTAGATAAACTATGGGCTAAAATTCATTCTGAGGCAGCTCTATTGACAAATACTGTTCAAGTAGATATCCTCCAGCACATGGCTGCCAAGCGGAGCTTGGGTGATTTCTTGGCTGCTCCACGTGCATAAGGCAAGATTGAATGGGGCAAAACCAACATTTTCAGTGAGATAAATATTTCTTGTAGAATTAGACACCAGGTAGCTTCTACCACAAACCCACTGACAATCCAGTACACTTCCATGTTGTTCTCTCTTTTATGCTACTTGGACACCAGCTAGAGAGTGGCCATGGAATATATTCCACAGAGAAACAGTGGTGGCTGTAGTATAAATGGATGAGGAAAAAAAAAACATTATAGTATTTGTTATTTATAGAAGACTTCAGACTTCTCTAAACTGCTTACCATCCCACAGCCCCTGGCATCATTTCAAAATACACCTAGCCTGGATAATCCTGAGTATGTTCAATTATTGCTTATAAGGTTTGACTGCAAAAAGCACCTTTAACTAAGCTCAGTTATGGTCAGCTAGTTCTTCYAGTACAAATGGAAAGCCAAAGAGCTACTGTACCAAGTTAGCAGTCAGTTCAGACTAACAACAAAGGACCTTAACTCAGAAAATTGCTACAATTCTCACTGTTCCCTTTTCAAAAAAGACTAGGCACTCTACAAGATCTAGCATGCGCTGGTACAAGGTAAACTTATTCGAAAATGGTCAGAGGCTGAGTGCTATCACAAGGGGAAGAGGCCATTTCAGGATCTCCATGACAGCATCCTTGTTCAAAGTAGACGCATTTAATTAAACTGGAAGCCAAAAGAGAGGCCTGGCTTTGTAGGCAGGATAACAGCGAAGACTTCAAAGCAAAGGCATTATGTTCTCCATTGTGCAGGATACAAGGGGAGGAAAAAAAAAAGAAAAAGAAGATTCTTTTACTTTATCAAACATAATAAAAGGCTGAGTTAAGAAGCACAGAAAAAATGTTTGGTTAATTTAAGGTGTAACCAGGAAAGGAAAAATACAAGGGCCTGGTTCTCAGAGCACCATCAGTCTTGCTGATTTTAGATGGTACAGAGATCTAAAATCAAGTGGGGCTGTACTGTTCCTTCTTGCCATATTGGAAGTGCCATATAGAACTCAAAACCATCTGCAATTGCCACGCTGTTGGTTCAAGGAATTACAGAGAAGAATATATGTACTAAAGCAGATACTAGTCCAGAAAAACATACTTAGATTGCAAGGCTATCCTTGAATCTCACTGTCTTTTCTTTCTCATTCCTTGATTTGTGTGTCAATAAGACAGCAACATTAATAAAGAAGGTTCTGGCCATTGCTCACGGGGGGGAATCTCATGGGAGAATTGAGGCTAAAGCAAGGTCTCTCTAMGATCCTGCAGCAATCTGCTGAAGAGTTAGGGCAGACTGGTACAGACAGAGGGAAAGCAGATCTGGGCATATGTGGATCCTGACAAAATGTTTAGAAACATCTAGACATGTTCATTCACAATTCCCTTTCTCTGAAAACTCAGTCCTACTGATAGGATCCAGCTGGATGCACAACAGCTGTGTGTCTTCCTGTCCATGGTTGCAGATGTGTGCAGATGTCATATTGTTACAATAGAGGGGAATATATTTAAAAAAAGAAGAAGAAGTCAAGGAGGAGGGTTTCTTGGGGGATTATCAATTCTTTTAACCCCGAAGGGTTGGTGCACTACCTCCCCAGGGCTGGTTTTCCACGGAGCCCAGATTAACTTTTATCAGACAGAAGTTTCTCAACTGATAGAGAGGAAAAAAAAAACAAAAAACAAAAAACAAAAAAACAAACAAACAAACACCGATGCTCTACTTTTTTCAATGTCCAGCTCCAAACAATACTACAGCCCTTCCCTCTCTCCTCCTCCAAATTGTGCTGTGGAGAAAGCGCTCTTCAGTTACTTTTTGGTCAACTTCTACTGCAATTCAAATAATAATACTCATGTCTTGAGAGACATGGAAGACAAAGGAAGAAAAAATAAAGAGGAGGGAAGAGGTAAAGAGATTCTGACAAGAGCTATGATTAATGCTGTGTGAGCTTTATCTTTCACAGCTTATATAATATATATATGAGAAATAGTTAGTTTGATAGTTAAAGAAACTAAATCCCTGTCGAGGATAAAATACATCAGGGACACAGAACGATTCTTCATCTGCTTTGGCTATCATTCACTTGCCAGCCTAACGGGCTGTCTCCCAAGAGATTTCATAATAGATCAGAGGCAATGATCCTTTCTCTTCGGGCCCCCCTCTTCCTCCCTCCTCTCCTGTTTCCATCCTCTCTTTCCATCACCTTCCCAGGCCCCTCTGGCTAGTGCTGAGCCTGAGGCACTGTAAAAGGAGCCAGTGAAAGCATCAAACCTCTAGAGGGGATGCGCAGTGGCGCCAGGAGGAGCAGGGATGAAGGAGAGGAGGCCAATCCATGTGGAGAACCCCAGGYGCTGTCTCCTGCTCATGTATGTCTCTCCATCCCTTGCTGTCTGCTTTACATCCAGCGGCAGAAGTGATGTCCATGGGGATGCTGAAAGAAAGCAAGGAGCTCAAAACAAAGATAAGGTTGGAGCAGCACGATTGAAGTCTCTGAGCATTTTCTACCCAGTGCTCCCCTCACATCCCCCCTAAAACCTTTATTTTCTTTTTCCCTGACTGTAACTCACCTTCCTGTGCTTGCAGGGATGGAACACTTCCACTGCTGAGAGGACATGCCACAGGGGACCAGAGAGTCTAGAGACCCTCCTTTTCTACTACACACGCTGCCCTACCACAGCCTCTTGTAAAAGCACAGGTTCAAAACAAAGTAAATATCAAAATTAGTTGTCATAGGCAGGTCAGGAGCTCTGCCTACTATTACAGTGTGTCTGATGTATAGTTTTTCTAGTTCCTTAGAAATTTGCCAGACTTGGATTGTGTGAGTGGATGTCTCCAGAGAATATAGATGTATTTCTCCCCCTTAAATTTCTGCTGCAAGAGTTCAGGTGCTCTTTGAGAGGAAAACTGAAGGAAAGTTGGTGTTTCYGCAAATTTTGGAAAAGCTCTAGTGGTCTCAACTGAGAAGCAAGAACATGAAATTCAGCAGGATAGTGGGCTCGTGCCAAAAATTTGCCACTGATACAGCCAAGAAAAATGTGGATGAATTTGCTGTGACAGAAGCCTTTGAAATAAAAATCCATGGTGTAGACAGAAAGTATCGTATTGGATCTATTGGCAATATTTCTTTGAAGGTTTTACCTGCACCACGAATGCTCAATGCAGACACCACTGTTCACCTCGGGCTCCTGTGAGAGAGACAGATCCAGTTCCCCCAGGGAAGCACAGGGATACTTGTACACTGAATAATCAGCTGCTGAGTCAGGCAGCAGGAGCAATAGTGGTGAGGTCTAATGACAGACAAGACACAAGCTGGGTTAGAAGGTGGGAAAATGCATGGAATAGCTCTAAGGGCCCATATTGGGATGAATGAGAGAAAAGAACCCACAACACAACCCTCCTCCCCAAACAAACAGAAGAACTCTGTCAAAGATCTAGAGTGAAGGAAGAACTCTATGCTTTTGATGTAGGCTGTGTTGGGAATATTGGGACTATAAATCAGTGTGGGAGAAGTGTGTGAGACCGGAGGCTGGACTGAGGGAAAAAAAAAAGATGAATAAATTATCAGGAGAGGAGAACTGGAAATAGATGAGCAAGAGAATTAGGATAAGGTAAGGAGGCTGGTGTAAGAAATTAAAAGAGCAAAATTTAGTCCTCCTCACCAAGGAGACTAGGGCATGSAGAAGAAGCCCAGCAGGGGCAGGGTGATAGGAGTGAAGATCCATGAGCAGCTATGGAAAAGACAGACTGTGACAAAGACAAGGTAGAGGAGAGAAGGCCAAATAGATCTTATTGGAGGAAATACAAAAGTTAGAAGAGTCTTCACTCACTGCACAACGTCYCTCTGGAGCCTGGAAAAGCTCTCAAGCTACACAGATCGTCTGTTCGCAGTTACCTGTAAAACCCTCTTGCTAAGTTCCTAAAACCTATGAGTGCTGAGCCACAGAAAAGATGATGCTGTTGGACCATACTACTGAAGAGGCCGAGGTCCATGAAATGRTCTAAACTCAGCTAACAAAGCATTCAGATAGCAGCATCAAAACTTTTCATTTTTTGTTTGTTGATTTAAGGGACAGYAAGAGATTTGTTAACAAAGGACTCAAAGTTGCAATGTCAAACTCCAAAAAGTTAGAAATTGACACTCTTCAACTGAGAAAATACCTCTATTTGATCTTTGAGAATGCATAACATGCAGCATAAACAGCCAACAAAAAGACATGGCAGGAATGGTTGGTAGAAGGCAGTGGCAGAGAGCTACAGGATTCCTGAAGCCAGGAACAGATCTCAGTGAGCAGCAAGCACCAATACAACGAGAACCAGGCCAATAGCCAGAACATCAGATAACCAAGAGAATCTGACTGCCCTCTATAAGATGACAYTAAGAAAGCCAGACCTTTGCAAAGCGGCATGGGGAGAAGCATCTGAATATCAGGGCAGGAGATGCCTTGGGAGAAACGCAAGGCCTAGGAGCCAAGGGAGGACGAGAGTAAGCAAAGAACTGACAGCCAAAGATAGGAAGCAGAATCCCAGGAGTGACTATGATGGGTGTGCTTGGCACTAAGAGAGAGAGACTCAAAAAGCTATGAGCAATATTCAGGCACTGCAGCCAGTATTTGGACTTAGCAGCCATGTTTATCTTYTCAGTGCTGGTAGCCCTAGTGGATACCAACACTACCACAGTGTTGCATCTGCTCTAGCAATATGGTATACTGCCTGGCACTGCCTACCCCACTGAATCTTAGCCTCAGGGTCAAATTGTGTATCCTGTGTACACACACACACACACGTGTGTGCGCACACATGCAAACTGAACAACAGTTTAGGCAAGGTTTCCAAGCCAGGCCATTTTCTCCTCAAGCATCTCTTTCCACTTCCAGTTCCTGCTTACTTCCCTTGGCACAAACCTGTGGGGACCATCAGTTGTTAGCAGTAATGGAAGGCTCAGTGTTAAAATCAAACTCTTCTTATGAATAGAAGTACTTCRTAATTACAAATCTAAAGATAGGAAGGGAAGGAAAAAGAAAGCAAGAAAATTCTAAGACCTCTGGACTGCAACAGCTTTTGATGAGAAATACTACCCATTACATGTCTCTCAACMCCTAATAAAACAAGCAGGAAATGGGGGGTTCCCTGGCAATTCAGCATTTGTATCTGTGGACAGGAAAAGCAGGCCATTCCCTTAGCAGATAATCTCTGCTGCTGGTCACCTGGGTTTCAGACATCCACAGGTGAAATCTATAACGCAGCCTCGACAGCATTGTCTCTAAGGGAAGGGTTTCCATTAGCTCTTTGCAGGAAATGCAGCAAGCAGTTTCACTGAAAGTCACCTCTTAAAAACATTTACATGAGTAAGCCTTCACTTACGAACAGCAGCCTCAGTCAATCCACTGGGTTTTTCTCGCCATCCCCTAAACRTAACTGCATATGATCTAAGAGCAATGGAATAAGCAACTTCTTCCTTAATTGCTCCTGCCAAGTGACTTTATGCCCTGGTTGGTGGTAAAAGGTGGAATTTCTGCCTTTTGAGTTCAGGAAAGTTGGTCTACGGGCCAGATTTCCTAAGGAGGTTTATTACACCACCTCTTGTTACATTATTTATCACTTGTTTGCTCAGCTCTTTTAATTGCATTCTTACTAGCATTATATGCCCCGTAGTCTCAGTGAGGTGTATTCCTCTTTGCTTCCTGCTCTATAGTGCTGAGCTCTCCCCTTCAGACACTGTCCTGCGTATTCCCTCCCAGGTGCGGTGTTTCAGRGCTCAGATGAGCGAATCCAAATGAGGCCCGAAAAGGGGACATTGCACAACAGTGCATCTGTCTATCAGCTGACTTGCTGATTTTTGGTGCTCATCTTTGCTAGTCCCCCTAGTTCCCCTGTCTCATAAGTAGCATCATCCTCTTCCTGAGTTAAACAGGTCCGTGGATAGTCGTGAATTAGTGCGGAGCAGTCTCTATTTAAGTCACCATATTCCGTAAGCCATCAGCACCTAGCACTTGGCTTATCACTATGTCAGCTCTTAAAATCGCGATTATGAAGAAAAGCAATTTTAAGTCATTATCGCAGGCTTTCTGAARTGCATTTGTTTCTTTCCAACCTCCATCCTTCTTCTCTCAAGGTCTATGCAATTGAATTTGTTGGGGCGGCCTGGCTTAATAGGAAGGAAGAAATAACATCTACACAATGCTCTGCCTTCTCCTCACTCCTCAGATGATTGTTCCAGTGCACATTTTTTACAGTGAAATATGTAGACAGGACTGAGGGGGTGGACTCCTTTGCTAGCATTCCTTTGGGCCAACCAGCACAACGCATGCGTGCTGTGGCTCCACTGTGCCTCAGCAGCAGGCCTGCTCCTAGCCCATGCTACTGAAAAGTGCAGACCGCACTGTAATGCAGGCACTATATATAGTCTGTAAAAAGCTTCTGGAAATCATGAGGAAAAGAGCTATTTGATCCACAATAAATTATTAATTGTTATTAGTTACTCTCCTGACAGGTTGCTTTTGCTCAGCTATTCTTCACTCTCAGTTTGGGATAGGAGGCTATCTCCCTCCCTTCCCCACTCCCTTTTGTCCCTTCCTCCTGCCAAGACTTCCCTGCCCTGCTTTGAGATTGGCTTTCTTTGCATCTCTCTACCCTCACYAGCAATGGACTGCCTGAATGTCTTTTATCCTCAGAGCCTCCCCTGACTCTCCCCACCATAATGCAAACGAGAGTGCAATAACTCTCAGACAACACAGCACCCCTACAGGAAGTGCTGTAGTCTGGGTTCTGCATTCGTGTCTAAAATAAAATTTCACACCATGTACTGATCCCAGTACTTTGATGTCCAATAATWTCATAGTAGTCTGGACCATTCACTGAAAGTGCTTCATGTGCTCTTGCATTTATTACATGCCTGTACAGGAATATATTCCTTTACAGGGTTTGTTTGAGCTCATGTGTGTCTTGTATTGCAAGCAGCCTTCACACAYGCTGGCTTTCTCCTGTGCGGAAAAGGGAATGTGGGCATGTCACAGGTGAGCAGGAGCAGAGAGGCATCACAGCATCTATCAGGACAGAGCCAGAAGCACAGCACAGCTCAAAGCCACTTATTGTCTTCACCTGGGTAATGAGATTTTGGCAGCCTCTTACCTGTTTGTGAGGCTGCAGCTCTAAAACCAACTTTCTGATTAAAYGCTCTGAGATAAAATTAAAAGCAGGAAGATGTGGCCCTTTTTTTCAGCTCTACACAATAGGTATGSCCCCCCCCCMAAAAAAAAAAAAAAAAAAAAAATCACTGATCAGGGAAGGGATGAAGCAACTGTGAGATTAAGGCTGATACTGTGTGGTTGTGGTGGGGCCCGCACGCACAACTCTGCTGAACCATTCTCTATCTGCCCTTGTGAGACTGCTCCTACACTCACTCCAGCCCCCAAAATGGAAAAAGGAGGGAGAACTCGCTTCCTCTCATCCCAAACACAATGAACAACACATTCAAAGACCTCCATACAAAACCAGAAGTGATATTTCCTCCATCAGTAGGAAAAAATATTCATCTTAAGTTTTTTAGTACAAAAACCTGACAAATATTACACAAAATRCACAAAATCTTGTATAGCTTAAAAGTAATTTTCCTTCTCTTCCTCTTACTTTCTGGTTTTGCAATTCTGACCAGCTTTCCTCATGCAGGTGCATCCAGCAGGAGTCACAGCTGAGGCCCTGCTTCTGCAGCACTGCATCTGTTTTCACTGCAGCTGAATTTAGTCTCAAGACCTCTGCTTTGGGTGCTTCTGTATTCCTGAATGAGAATCCAAGAGTGGCACCAGCTGGATTTCCAGCACACTTGCCAGTTGTCAACTGAAACCAAGTCAAGAATTCAAGTTTCAGCTCTGTGCATCCAGATGAGTCAGGGGCTTGTTGTCAGAWTGGGTACTGGAATGAGATGGCATGTTTCTCAAGCTCTAAACCTACAAGCAGCACAGACACAATCAGCTCAAGTCTTTTATCCATGAGTAACTCAAATCCAATTTCAAATATAAATTATGCAACTGAATCTGCCCTTAGCTTTTCCTTCCCTTTGTTGCTAAGGCCATTTTTTCCTGTCTGTAAAGCCAGGGATGGATTTACCAGAGTTGGCTAAGGAGACATCAGTCACCCTGTAAATCCACATGTCTCCAGCTCTAGCAACGTGTGCATTCCCAATGCAGCACCATCATTTCTCTCTATCTCTCTGGCTCTGTATTCCACATGTAAGAAATCAGATAAAAACAATGTGGCAGGACAAATAAAACAAAAACACGTGTCAGGCAATAGGGAGCATGTGCCTCCCTCTAGCTGCAGCCCTGCATGTCAGCCCTCCTTTTTTCATTTGACATAGCATGAAAGTTTAGAGGAGTRGGGAGGACTAAGGAAAATTTAGCCTGCCCCTGAATCCACACCTGGTGCAGATTTTCAGCCCCTTACTTGCTCTTCCACCTACACAGGACAAGAATCTTTAAGCAATGGGCTTGGAGCCACATATCTTACAGGCAAAGAAGGAGGAATTCTCAGGCAAACTCTCAGGCATCACATAGGTTACCCTGAGCAGGAGCAGCAGCTACATCTAGCACATGCCCCAGATCAGTGCATCTATTTGCTTGTCCCATCATTTGACACAGACACACCGTTCAATTTACAGAGAAGCAGGAGGCCTCCTGCCTTCTCACTATGAAAAATATCCCACGTTGTCAGCCATGAGTGCAGCTGAACTACTGTGAATATGATTTACCTGCCAGAGCTGATGAAGACAAACCAGCTTTGGTACCATTTCAGAAGCCAGGATGAAAACCTGCCTGTGCAGGTCTAGTATGTGGGGGAAACAAGGATATGTACTGGTTCATATTTATGCATACAACTATGCCCTTGGCAACTGTGTGCAAATGCGCCGAAGAGTACAAAGGTGTATGTGCACGAGGGAATAGACAGGACTTCCTCCATGCCACCTGTCAGATCTGGAGCACTTAACGGAGATGTGGCTCTAGGGCTCAGAAAGCTTTTCTAAATGGATGACCCAATTTAACATTTAATTCCAGATTTTCACAAGCAAAAGAAAAAAAAAGAAAATGGAAATATCTTCACCTGGTATTGGAATCATGAGGATTAATTGCAGGATAGAGGGCATTCCTCATTCTAGAGAACAGCAAAGGTGGAAGACCAGCATTTTTGTGTCCCTGTTCCAGAAAAACCTATAGGGAATATTTTTCATTTCATTCTAGAGAAAATAACCTGACGCACGCACGCGCGTGTGTGTGTCTGTGTGTGTGTACAATCCTCRCTTCTGCAAAGAGCGCACCAGAGTGTAAAGGCAGAAATTCAGAAGAAGAAATGAAATAGATTTTTTTTTAAATAGCAAACTTAAAACATTGCAAAAGGTTAGAATGATTTAGAACACCCAGTCTGAGCAGCCACGCTTGGCTGTTCTCAGAGTACGTGTGAGGTGACTGCACACAGGGCTATTGCAATGGCCAGAAAAATTGTGCTGCTTGCAGGCTTTTTCATTTCCCTGCTCTCTTTATGAGAGGCATGCAAGAGAAAGCTACCTGCTCGCCATCCAGGGACATGGCAAAGATCAGTTCACGCTTCTCTGTCACAGAGAAAGCAAATGCAGTGCRGACAGAATAGCTTCTCCCCTATCTCCTAGGAGGGGAGATATGGCAACCAAGCAGCCCGCTCTTGCTTAATTTTCTGAAAATAGTTTGTGGCCAGATTAATGCCTTGTAGATTTGTTACTATACATGGCACCAGAAAAGTTTTCCATGGGGCTGTACATGTGCAATTACTTATAATGAAACACCACATTAGCCTCTATGGGTTTTGCCATCTCAACCTTATTATCAGTGCCAAGCCATAGGTGTGCTCCTTCTTCCAATTGACYACATTGTGGTATAATTTTTCAGCAAAATCTAACTGGCTACTGCCATTYTGTTATCTCTGTGAACTGACTATCACAAAGATAACATCGTAATGCCAACACTACTAATTGGCTGGCCTTGCAAAAAGTAGCACCTGGGAAYAGAGTCTGCTCTACCAGGCAATAAACTAAATTGCAGATCATCATTGTCTTCAGCATCATCCTACACACTGAGATTACAGAGATAGGAAGAAGGCACTCAGTCACTAATTCGAAAGTTGCTATAGAAAAAGCAAGCAAAGATCAGATAGCCTCTAGCCAGCCAGGAACTAAATTATATACCTCCACTAAAGAAATCTTCTGTTATCCTTCGGCATCAGCTACCAAACTTGAAGAAACAGAAGGGTCATTAAGAACATGAGAGGCAGTGGAAATGTTATCATGAGTAGAGTGACAAACTAGTATTGTCATGACAAAAATTGGATTGTAAGTAACATTCACCAAATCTTTCATTGATTTGTTGGCTCACAATATTCAACATTAGGCAAAAAACAAACAAACAAAAAAAATACATAATGGCAAGGGGTGAGTGGTGGGAATTACAAGTGTATGCACAATGGGAGCAAAATAGCAGTGACACAGTTGCATTGGAAATCACATTAGATGCATACAAGTTGCCGCTGTGTGCTATTTTCAAAAGAAAATAAAAGCTTCCCTAAAAAGCTGGAATTATTATGATGGCTATTTAGATGAGGTGAATGAATGACAATCTATGACTGACTGAATGAACAGCAAGGAAGTTTATTGAAGTGTCACTGAGCTCAGGCTAGGCTTGATCATTTCAAGAGGCACTCAAAGTCAGGGATCAGCGAAGGAAAGCAGGACTCATGTTGGCTATTACTTCTGGAGGAATGACTAGCATACAACATTCTTTGTTTGCTACAACAGATGATTAGTAAAAGTAGTCACATAACCAAAGCCTACTCTTTGGTTACCAAACCAAAAGTCTAGGCACCAACCATGTTCAGGTGGCTGACTATGGAACTGAGTCCTGCTTGTGGAGTAAAAAGAAACAAGGAGYGGAAGGAGGAGAGTAACTCCTCATCCAGTACTATAAAACACAGCAGACCCCTGGTAGGTCTACACTTGAACTGCACCTTCCATTTGAAAAGTAAAACCTGGGGGAAAAGAAGCTAAAATTTTTAAAAATAACGTCCTCAGGTCCTAATATTTCATATTTCTGAATCCTTTGCAAAAAAATAATCCTCTGCAAAAGTGGTAAGTAATATCTTCTGTACAYGGCAGATAATGTGCCATACCTACACATCTGGTGAGTCAGAACATTCACTGTAGAACAGTGAATTTCCATTCACATCTCAATTTTTAATTGTGTCTAACTTTCTCAGTAAACATCTTTTCTTCCTGAAATTCAGCATGACTAGATCACTTGTCAGAAGAAAATGCTTTTTGGAGAAAATTGTATGTCATTTGGAAAATGCATTTTTAGAACTAAAAGTCTTGTAAAAGTAACAAAATCATTTTTCCAGTTTCTTCAAAGCCTTCAAAGGTTTCTCTACAAAGCAAAAGAAAACAAACTATGCCATCTACATCTGTAAACTCCACATTTGTTTTTCCTTCAAGAGGGTTTAGATATAAGATTCATTCTCATAAGGACAGAAAGGACCTTTCTACATTAAGAAAATGTGCACTATATTGATGCAATTACACTGGTGCCAATTTCCTTAATGTAGACAATGCTTCAGTGAACCTTGGAGACCATGAAATCTCTCCAGCAAGTTTACAGATTTGTTGGAGGTCATGTGGAGTAAATATCCTCCAAAAACTAGAGCTTATGCTATTTGTTCAATCAAGTAGGAATGTTTTAACTCACCTCACATTCCTCTTATGATCGTCATCCATATTGCAGGACTTTAGATGGAGATGAACTTGCTGCGCCATTCCTGGGAGATAGCTACCTGCTGTGTCTTTTCTTCAGCTCTGCATTCTGAGTCCAGGGGAGGGACAGAGGGAAAGGAAGAATAGAGAGAACTGATGTTAGTTTTTCAAAGTACCCCATCAATGTCAGATTCAAACTGTTTGATGCCATTAGAAGTTGAGAAGTCTGTTGTCATTTTTCTCCTGTTTATATTGCCCCTGCAACCAGGCAAAATAAAGAAAATGAAATTACAACTCTAGAGGGCTTTTCTTCCCTCCTCTTTTCGTGCTTCTACTTTTTCATGTCTTCTACTGAGGACTTATCCCCTTCTATAGTATCTGGGAGGGGGGGGCTCTGGCAATCCAAAGTGACAAAAATAATATAATGAACAAACATCCAAGAGGCAGATGAAAGAAAAGAGAAGCCAACAAAAAACAACAAAGGAAAAGCAACGAGGCAGGATTGGTTGCACTTGTTATTTGTGCATTTTAGAAATATCAGTAATGATGAAGAAGAGGCAATACATTGAAGCCTTCTATAATCCTCTCCTATTCTCTGTCACCCTGGAGATGAACTGCGTRCATGGGAGTTTCTTTCTCTCTTCCTTGCCCCATCCTCTCCCCTCCCTTCCTCTTAGGATTTAACAGGTGTGGTAACCTTTGTGCTATTTATTGTGCAGTCAGGAAATAAAATTCCATTCAGTTAAGCCACATCGTGAGTGGAAATGCAGCTGTCAGTTCCGGTGGACTTAGTATACAGAAGCTCAGGAAATCCACATTGGCCGGCCTCTGAACCCTGTCATGAGTTGAAAGACTGCTCTACTGTCCTTTACCTGCCCTCTCTCCTACCTTCTCAAACAAAACTTTAGCCTGCATCTACCTAAGCTAGTCTGCACACAAAGAAAACCCCAGGCCCTATTTCTCCCACTCTTAGGTTTAGAGAGGTCTCACTTCCTCAGCAGGGAGAGCCAATCACAGGACTAGACTTGTGACTACATAGTTTTACTGGAGCATCTCAAGTCCAGAGGAAATATAAAGGCTCAGTTGCATTAGGTTCTTATGACTACATATGAAAGCCTCTTCCACCCAGAACAGAAGCATGGGGAATCATGGAAGAGGACCTTCTGGTGATTTTGGGAAGACTGGTGTGTATAGGCACTTCCGAGCTGACTGAGAAAGTACCTGTAATTTTGTGGSTCCAGCACTAAAAAAAGCACTTTAAAACTGTAGAAATGGCAAATGTAGGGAGAAACACATCTGAACTACAGCTTTGAGCTTCTGTAGAAAGGAACTGGGGTGAAGCTTGGAAAAAAAGGAGTTGTATTCACTGGCAAAGAGGTCTCAAGATACTGTCCATCTCATGCAAGAGTAATTCTTGATGTCTCCACCCTAAATCCCAYCAGGTTACCAGTTAATGAGTATGTCAGAAGAGCCAGAAAAGCAAGTCCCTTGCCTCCTGAAGTCTGTCATCCTATGGCCTACCTGCATGTGAATGGAAGGTGAGAACATACTTGCAACACTTTGAACTGGCTCTGGCTGCCTTGAACTCCTTTCACTACAGAGCTCCTTCAGAGGACCATTTGCTGAGCCTCTAGTGTGGACACAGGGTCTCCTTTTGAACCTGGTACCCCCATCTTAGAGGTGGTTGAACTCCCAGGCTAACATGGTCTCCATCACTTGAGTGCCCCTGACTTGGCAGCAGCTTCTTTGCTGAGTAGTTTTAGTAATGGTACAACATGAGAGAAGTACTATTTCCAGGCAGTTTCAGCCAGGCCATAAATCTTATGTCACAGATCAAGTCAAACAGGTAATAAATCTCTTAAAGCTTGTAAGACATGGTGCCAGATCCAGTCCTTGGAAAAGGAAGTACAATTCCATTGACTGCCAACACTTGTTTGCATGAGATTTTATCTCTTTCCTTCTCTTAATCCCCAATACCAATATCCTGTGTGCTCTGTCTCTGAAGTAAGTGTTGCTCTGAAAAAGAGGATGGCAGGCTAGGGCTGGCCAGGAAATGCTATTCCTATATTATTTTCTCAGATTGCCAAAAAAAAATTTCATTCCACACTGTGCATATTACAGCTGGAGGCAGGAGAGAGGCTGGACAGAGCCACTATGTCTGTRCACATACTCTTCTCTTAGTGCTTTTTGCCAGTACCTCTGAGGTCAAATTCACCGACTGCTTAGCCTGTCTTAGAGCATCGTTGGAGCACTGTGAGAGTGGTCTCATCAATACCCTGAAAGGAAATAATGCAGTACGCTCCACGCCTGCAGCACCTCTATGTGCCCCTCAAAGCRTGGATGGTCCCTGCCTGGACCATCACTGGACCATTAGTTCTCTCTGGAGAAACCCAATTTTGCTAATACAGAGCAGGAAGCTACAGATGGTTCACATCACTCTCATGCCACATCCCCCCAGTGTCTGCAGTCATGTCTACTGTCCATTTGGACAACACAGAGCACCCAGGTATGGCCAGTGGGGTGCTGGTGCAGTCAAGTTAAGCAAATGTTCCTAGCTAGCTTATGGTTTTCACATATTCTAGGGAATTCTCCATTTCTGGTGGTGCAAGAGCCAGTCAGGGCAGACACCTCAGCAGAAACTCCCCAGCAGGCATATGTGAGCCTGAATAGGTTCTGAATCAGTCAGTCAGCAATGAATCATTGCCCACTAGGGAAAAAATAAAATCAAGACTTGTCAAAGTTGTTTTTCAAAAACAAGAAAGAATGATTCAAGCATAACAAATAGATGGGCATTTGCTTGGATTGGGAAGGTCTTGGTTCTTGTTCTTGTATTTCACTTCTCCCATATCCCAGGTGAGTGCTCCAGCAGGCCTACACAGACAACTTCTCTCCCCACTCAGCGATTATGGAAATAGCTAATACAAAGTTATCAGTCTTGCCCGTGCAAGCTGCTCAAAAGAGCCTCGACTAGGAAAAGCCACCCGATAGCTATGAGTTTTGGGAGAAGAGGCTTTTATGTGCATCATCCAACTTCCTTGGGTAAACTCCTTGATCACCATGCTATTTGGTAATCAGGTCCAGTTATCCTCTTTCATCAAAATTCCTAGTTGAGACCAAAATCTCCTTCCAGAYATAGCTTTTGTTAAAACCAACCAGTTCTTTCCCATGTTTCARCAAAATGGAAGTCTCTGACACAAACCTCACTGAGCTTCTGTGAAAGACACTTCAAGAAACAGCGTTAGTACAACCACTATAAATACCAGGTGTCYGGGGTACAGGTCAGCACAAGTTGGATGTAAGAGTCTGACCTTGTTTCTCAATCTCCATATGCCATTCTCATTCACTATGGAAGCATTTAAACAAGCTAACAGTTGTTTCTTTTCACTTAATCTTTTTGCCAAATAATAAGTCTTTCAGACAGCCTCATTAGAACTACTCACACACACAAAAGACCAGCAATTGGAATACGTTGCTTTACCAGTTGTTCCTCTCCTTCAGATTCCTGGACACCCCTCATAGTGCCCATAAGACACAGTCTGTCCTTTTCAATGGTGTGGGGAGAATTAGATCTTTAATTTAGGATGAGGGCATAAGGTTTTTGATACACATAACAGAGTGTATAAAGGGAATTACTATTCTTCAGAATCATTTAGAAGTAATGGCTTTTCCTTTTAAAGGCAAATGCCTTGGAAATCATTTCATTATGGTATAGACATCTGAATGCCAAAAAGAGATCAGTGGGCTGATGGGTGGGACAGTAAGACCAACAAAACTGCTGAGGGCTCTGGAGGGCCTGGGCAACCACTAGAAGCAAAATAGAAGCAAAATATCTAGACCCTAGCCCAGCAGGGCAAGAATTAAACATTATGATCTGTTGATACTTTACATTTGAAYTGAATTGTTAATCAAAGCTGAACATCCTTCACTATTAAAACATAAAAAGATAAARGTGAAAAGCTGAGAGGCCACAAATATCATAAACTGTAAAAAAGTTTTAAAGAGGGAAAAAAACAAACAAACAAACTTTTTTGATCGTGAAATTCTTTCGGCTAAGAAACAGTTTCCTTCTGCCCACTGCAGCTCCCAGAATTTCAAGGAAGGATAGTCAAGTGTGATGAATAGTAAAAGCCATWATTTAAGCTTGAGTATTAAAAAGGAACAGAGACTAAGGCCAACTGAGTGTCAAGGTAACACAGTTTGAGGCAAATGAGATTATTTTAGGTGTGAGCAACATTGATACCCAACAACATACAGGTGAAGAAAGAAAGGCATATCCGTGCTCCTAAAGTCATGAGAAACCATAGCTTGAAAGCATCCCAAAACGTGTGTAAACCTTTTTCCGACTAACCAGTCCCTCTCTCTCTCTCTCTCTCTTTTTTTTTTTTTTTTGTAACAAACCTTCAAAGCAAAAATTCAATATCCTTTCAGGCAATCTATTCTAATGTTCAAATATTCTTACTGCTTGAAAGTTTTTCCTAATGTTTAACCTAGATGTTCTTGTTGCAATTTAAGCCCATTACTTCTCATTCTATCCTCAGTGGACATGCATAGCAGTCTATTATCTCCACAGATACAGAAGGTCTAACAGCAAATTCAACTTTTCTCACTGTCATTCCTAGGCCTTAATTACAAGATGATTTCAACTCACACAGCTCATATTTGTATATACACTATACATATTTATGGCACATACCAAGAAGTCTGCTTTGAACGGGTTGCTGTGAGGATTTTGTTGTGGTAGAGAAAACAAATTGCCATTGCTGGCATTAGAGCACAAGAAGCATTATTCACACAGCCTTAATAAATCCATATTGCATACACACACATATACATTTTGCCCATTAATAGCCATGTTGTATATATACACTGACAGATCTGATGATACCCTAATGCTACCACAAGCACACTCAGTCCATATCTGCATACGAGCACCCAAGTGTGTGCACACACAGACAGAAAAGCATATGAGCGCTTATGGATCTGTGGCACAGACTCGCAGATGGTATAAATCAGTGTCGTTCCTACTCAGCCTATCTCCTATTCAAGCAGGCCATAAGGTACGAACAGACATTTGTATAGATCTCTGTGTCTACACAGCCATATGGGCTGTATACCTAGGTGGGTATACCTATACCACACACCTTCCCAGACTCCCCAGAGCACAGGCTTCAGCACAGTCATGTCCCCATTGGCAAAAAACCCTGGCTCAGGCACTGGAGAAAAGACTGAATCACATAGTGCAATACAGCACAGCCCTGTTGAACCAATTAGGGTTAACACATTTCTGGWTAATGAGAGGTGCCGGTCATGATTGTAAATTAATATTTTCCAGTGGCTACCCATGCACTCAAGTGTCAGTATTGATCAAACTTACCTCTGCCCAGTTAATGCTGATGGATTCAACAGCACCATACGCCTGCTCATCTGTTACCCAATTAAGATGAGCCCTGGACTCTTCCTAATAGCTGTATTTATTGTCATCAGGAATATTGATATATCTCCGAGCTAACTACAAGCCAACATACACACATGAACACACACAGAGGATGTGATGTTGCTCTGGGAATTGTCCAGACTCAAAGCTCAATGGGAAAACACTCCACCAGCTTTCACTCTCTTTTGTCCAGAGAGGCAGTGTTTTCTGTAGGGAAAGGGAAGCAAAGGATCCTCCTTCCTCTAGTCTTACTAGACTAAATTTTATTCCCTGCATCAGAGAACAAGTGCAGCAGGCTCTGCAAATAAACTGCTTGGCTCTTAAAAGACTAAGGCAAATGAAAGCCTCCTGTTGCATAGAGAGTCCAGCATGTGAGAAATGCTGGGCATGTAAGAAAAATGCCTATGGGAGGAACCAAATAAGGATTAATGAGCATCTTTTTATATGGTTCTCTATGTTGCTAGCCTGACTCTACGAATCAGAAGCTGCTGGGTAGCTAATGGGCCTTGGATAAGGGACATRACAGCAGCTGTCTGTATAGAGCAAACAAAACAAACAAACAAAAAGACTGTAGCAAAATTTAACATTTTCCTTGTAGTGCAAGGAAGACTGCTCCTGAAAAGTCTGCATACAGTTTAGTCAATCCAAGAGCACTTGCCCCTTCCTAGCAACACATACCGAAGACTCTTGCCCCTAGCAAATGGGCTATTAAACAGAACGAGACATCAAGACCTCATTTCTTCAGGAAAAGGTTGTTTTAGACCAAAACATAAGYGGAGAGCTCAGAGGAGACCAATTCACCTCTGCGGCCAAAGCACAGCCCTGTCCTTCGCAGCCAGAGCACCCATCCTCTTCAGCTGAGCTTGTGTGCTGCAGTATGTAAAACTGACAGGGAAAGAGAGGCTTGCATATATATATCGCCTAAGGGTCTGGAAGGCAGAAAGCATCTAGCAGCCTTTCAGCGTGCAACACTGGCCTCCGTGCTCATCCGCTAAAGATTCCCTTCCCTGATGCTAAAGCTCAAATGAGGCAGCACCATTTCCCTGATACAGAGGCTGTCTTCGGTCCCCAGCAATCAGTTTGGATCAGAAGTCATCAGTAAAAGCCTCTGGTGGTTTACGTAAGTGGTAGCCTCAATCATTTTTCTATCAGGCAGAGGCCCCCAAGAAGACTTACGATCCTTATTAAGCCTCTGTAAAAAGAAGCTCRAGCCAAGTGACTGAAGTTTGAATGGGATCTTGCAAATGCAGCCTTTTAACCCAGCAGAGGTGCAACTTGCATGCCTGCTGCCGTATAACAGCAGAGCTCTCACTGCTGCTGCCTCTGTCCAATCTGTCCTTAGATAAGTGAAGGACACCTATCTCCAGGGCTGTCCACTTAGTACTTTTCACCATTCACTAAATTAAAAAGTGAGCAATTGACAGCACAACTTATTAAATGACACTTCTTCCTCCCTCCCCCTAGCACTGCAGCCATGTTTTAACAGCTACAGACACTTTGCCAGTGTCTTTTTAATTTGATTTAACTAAAAAAATAACACACAGCCATTTGGCCTTGTGCCATTCAGTGCACTGCTATAGAGAAGGCATGAGTTATAGGGTAATATTTCACACCCTGTTGTGTCTTATTACTTAACTAATAACAATATTTACCCAGGGTTTTCCCCGAGCAACTCAGACAGGTTTAAAAGAAATCTTGATTAAAGAATGACAGCCAAAGTATTGGATGTTAAGTATAAATAAGAGTAATGTGAAGAGAGTGGAAGAGTTTACTGTTGCATCCTGGTAGTTTGCAGTAAATCAGTATAATACGAAAGTTCCCTCTTTACCAGGCTTCCCCAGTTGCCAGCTCTCACTGCAGCCGAAGTAGAAAGCTGCCAGCCTTTGTACTTGTACTCAGTGCAGCAACTGTGGGCTATAGCTGCAACAGGCAGTGGTAGCATTTGCCTGCCAGGGATTGACCCTTTCACCCCAAGACCTGGCTAAAGGAGTAATTAGCCACTTCTTAGCCTTTGCAGGGCTGATCACCAAGAAATATGATCACAGCAGATCAGTGCACCACAACCTCCATTTTCCACAAATTCCCTGCTACCTTCAGAGGTCTGCTGAGCAGCTACAAGAGGTTTTAAGTTGATATGAAAAAAACTACCTTTCTCAAGGTATGATCTGTGGAACTTGTTGCCAAGGCAGATGCAGCCAAGGACCCAGTAAATTACCCAGGTGGTAGATGTTACAAGCAAGAGTACCCCCATTCAGGTCAGAGAGGATAGGACATTTTTACTTTCATATAGCTTTCACCAGTCAGGCAGCAACTTTCTCTTTTGTGGATTATTCCATGCTCCCGCACTTTGTACCTCCGTTGAAACAGTCAGAGTTGCCCTTTGTTCGAGGAAGGATACAGAGCTACCCTTGTCTCACTTCCTTTGGTGATTCTCAAGCTGACTCAGGGACTTAAGCCACTCATCCATTCAGCTAATAAAGCACTGTAAATTCCTTCCAACATAACTGTATTCAAAAAATTCACCTAACACTGTAAATACAAGGACTCCTGTCCAAAGCAAAGGAGAAAAAAAAATCATTCAAATTTATGTTTAAATTGCTATTTGCTTGATTGCCTCACAGATTACCTACTCACTGTCAAGAGAGGAAAAATACCATCATTCTCTGCAGCTTTTTGTTTTCTCACAGAGACCTCCCCTCCACAAGTTCACCAGCCTCCAATACGACTTTCCTATAGGAGTGGCTAAAATCACCGCCCTGGTAGAGATGTATGCCTGCCAAGACTGAGCACTCGAAATGATGTCATCTTGTAGAATTACTTTAGCTGATGAATGGGCAAAATCCTGCAGCTGTTACTCAGGCAAAACATCACTCTAAGATGCTGATAATTTTGAATGAATAAAGGCTTTTGGATTTGGTCCAACTGTAGTAATTTTGAAACAGACACCTTAAGGAACATGAGTCTCCCCTGACAAGGGGGTTATGACATGAGAGGCTCTTAGGATCCCATTCCACATCATCTCAGCAGCAATCTGKCCCTGGCTGCATCCCTGACCCAAAGACTGCAGCAGGCAGTGGCTAAGGAGCAGAAGTGAAACAATTGAACACTTAGCCTCTTTGATCAGGCTCTGCAGAGTGTGAATTTTTATCTGTCAGTATTTCATCTTTCCCCAGTCCTTCTTCCACACTGGGAAGGTAGCATATGAAATGCTCCCACGATGGAAAGCAACAGATATGTAAGCAGCAGGAGAACCTGTGGGCAGGTATGGGGGCAGCATTTGTATTTGCAGGATTGGTCCGGTTTCTGCTCAGCTGAAATCCAGCTAAGGAAGGCAACAGCAGCACAAGGGTGGGGATAGAGAGGGAAAAACTGAGCTCCTTCATTGCCTCCTCACCACTTGGAAAAGGAGCCATATGAGCCAAGAAGAGTCGTGTGGAGGTGGTACTGATGAGTAACTAAGGTGGTACTGATGAGTAACCAAGGAAGCAGGGGATGAAACTCCAGAGCTTACTGAGGATATTAGCACCAGCCAAGGGAACTTTTTTTTTTTTTTTTTTTTTTAATTGTATTTGCATAAAATTTCACTACATGCTACCAACTACTTCCCCATCTTACCTTCTCATAGGCACTCCCTGTTGCATCCAGTCTAGCTCTCCTGCCTTCAGACCACCTCTGCCCTGTACCCCCTGAAGTCCTACCCAGTCAATTTCCAGGCCTCTTCTACCTATGTGAGCTCTTACATGAGCTCCTCTACTTCAGTCCAAGGCCACCGCTTCTCTCGTGCACGCCAGCCTCCCTTTCTGCCAGCTCTGCTCAGGAATGGACCACAGTGATTCAAAACGGGCTTGTTATTAGCTCTGGCAGCTGTTTCATCACCCTAGCTCTCAGCACACCTACCAGAAATACCTTTGTTCTCCAGGTCACCCCTCCCAGCCAGCTCTGAGAGGGTGGCTTATCATCCAAGAGCAGCAGCTTTTGCCCTGGCAGCTTATTTCTACACCCCATTTCTTCTGTGTTAGGGAAAAAAGAGCCTTCCCTCCTCCCAGAGACCTCTACCTTTCATCTTTCGTTTCTTTCTTAAGGGGTGGCAGAATTTGTACCATCCCTTTGGACTCAGCTGCTTTTGCTGGGCATTTTGTGTCTCTCTGCTTTGGATAGTCACGGAGCTTGTGAGGAAAGAAGAAATGGCCTAGAGATAAGAATTCTTGTGAGTTAATGTGCAGGCCAGGGTGGTACCACCACTGCAAAAAAGTGGTGCACATGTGCACTGCACATGTGCCAGACAGTACTGGGCTCTATTAGAGATTTAAGAACTGTGCTTTTAAAAACAGAAATTCAGGATCATAGAAGCTCCCTGTCCTCCCCCCACCCCAACCACTGTACATATGCAGTGGTCCAAGGCGTTAAAGTTCTCCAGTTAATTCAAATGGGTCCAGAACATACCCATTAAAGTAAAGGCAGCCAGATTGATCAGACTGCAGCCCAGGAGCAACATCAACTGCTAGTCTTTGTGGTTATGGGCCAGGTATCAGTAGACAGCATGATACACAGGGAAAAAATGATGCCTTAAGCTACAATTCCCAYGAACCGTTGTGGTGTCTCAAACCACCTTGCTTTTACAAAGACATTTCAGAATTAACTCCAAATCAAACCTCTGTCAAAGCTTTGCCTACTGTGAAAACTGGCTGTTTCAACCCTTTATTCCAACGCAGAATGAAAACACATGAGACAGGGGAAGATCATTCCCACTTTCTCTTAGCCTGAGGATTTAGTTTTTGGGGRAAACCGCAAGGCCCAGGTGTCTCATCGAACTTATTTTTCACTAGTACAACCTGTATTCTGAAAGCGCTTACTGTTCGTTCACTGGTGATCTTTCCATTCTCCTGTTGACAGTCGCTTGTCCAGATTTCTCAGTTTTTCTCTGCTAATGGATTTCCTCTTCCAAATCCACTCTCTTCCAGTATAAGAGATCAGCTTCGTAGTCCAATAAGATTTGGAGAAGGAAGCTAAGCRCCATGAAGAGGAAAGGAGGAATCCCTTTAGGAAAGACCTAGAGGAAAGCCTAGTCCTTAATACTGAAGGGTTAKTTTACAAAACGCTGCTCTCCTCTGGAGGCGATGCATGATCTACATCTGCAAAAGTAACTGCTGTGGTAGAGGAGACCCTTGAAGCACACAGAATCCATAAGGAGTGAACCAGGAGACTAGTCTGTTTTAAATTAAGTGACAAGCTCTGTGTAGAGAAACATGAATCCCCTAGTAACACTCTTCTATAGTCTCCTACTTTTACCCACTCATCCACTTAGCCTTCCCTTTCTTTATATAAAATATTTTTCAGTTTTCTTTCTAAATCACTTCATAAATTCTACATCCCTCCTTCAAGGCATCCAAACTTGTTTCTGACTCTGCTTGTCCAACCTTGTTCACCTTGGCAGGAACACTGGTGTACTCAAGCTTGCTTTCATGCAACAAAATTCCATTTTCTTACTGCCTCTCCTACTCATCCTCTGTGGCAGCCATTCTGCTGTCAGCAATGCAGAAGCCTGTTTCATGAAAATTGTATCTCTTCTGTGCCTGAGGCACAGCTCTTCCTAGACATCATGACACCTCTGTGTGCTGTGCTACTGCTTGTTTTTCAATGCCAGAGTGAGCATTTAAAGTCCAGGTCCTAACTGTAGTGTCATTTCTGTTTTAAGGCACATTACTGGAAGTCCTGCAAGTACTGGCCTCCAGTTCCAGCCACTGAAATGTCCTCCTTGGACATAGACCAGACAGACACTTCCAGTGAGAAAATATTGATTTCAGATGCTGGAAGTGGAGATGTGTGGAAAACACTGTCATAGGGAAGAGCACCTTCTTGTGCGCAGTGTCCTTGTTACAGGTCAACATCTCTGAGAACAAAATGGCCACCACGCTCTGGAAGGAAATGAAAACTATCATGATGCTATAGCTACCTGCGCTATTCAATATATGCAGCATATATATAAAGAGCATATATATATATAAAAGTATATATAATTTTGCATACATTAAGAGCAGAAGGGAACTTTATGATTTTGCCTGATCTTCTAACACGGGTCATAGAACTTCAGCTACAGATTTTGACATGAAGTTCAGTGCCTGTGCTTAAGCTGGCATCTCTCTTGCAACAGCAGGCCAGCTTTGATTTGAGCATCTGACATATTTGAAATCTACCACATCTCCAGATATTTCATTTCAATGGACAGTTATCCCCACCAGTAAAGATGCATTACTTCCTCTCTCTCATCCCCAGCTTTTTTTTTTTTTTTTTTTTTTTTTTTTTCTCTTTTTTTTTTTTTTTTTTTTTTTTTCTTTTTTTTTGCATAGCTTCAGCTTACAACTATTGAACTATTGGATCCTAGCATCCCTTTCTCTACTAGAATTGTTGAAATTTCTTTCCTGAGTAGGTAAGTAGGGCCCATGATTACGATTCCTCTCAGCCTTTGAATAGATTGAGCTTCCCTGGTCTTTCATTCTTGCATCATTCCAATAGGCTCTTATCTGAACTTTTTCCAATTTGTCAACAGGCCTTTGATATATTTTGTAACACAGCTGAGTTAATGTTGCAGGAGAAGCCTTCACTTTTTTACTTTCTTGGGTTTTGCATGCTTGATTTCTCACCCATAACATTACACGTAACTACATACCATATGTGGTTAAAAAAAATACCATCACACACACACAGGAGACTCTTAAAGGTCAGAAACTAAACCAGAAAATATATACCAGAGAAACCAATCAAAGCCTATTATTTTTTTTCTATTTCTACCTCTGCATGCCAGATGCTACAGGGGCTTAAAGTACATTCCCCAGTGATTTAACTAGCTCATAAAGAACTGTTCTGAGTGATGGTACTATCATCTTTTCCTTTGGAAAACCATCCTGCAGGGCTTGTTCAGGGAAATTTTTCCTACCACCTAAATTTTTCATATGATTAATTTCATCCTATTTCTTTTAYGCCCTTAAACTATGCTATGCAAATCTTGTTACTTCTACATCCCTAAGCAGCATTATCCTATTATTCCTACATCCGTAAGCCAACCTAACTAACATCCCTTTGTTACTCCTATGCTCTAAAGCAAGCCTAGATGACTCTTTAATGTGTCCAATCCTTTAAGTGCTTGTGAGGAATTTTAACACCCTAGGTGGGTTGGTCAGTTTATACTTCCTTGAGTTTCCACACATTACTGTCAATGATACATTTTTTTTTTTTTGAATTTCTTGTGCCTTTGGGACTTATTTGGCATTGAAGTATCCCAAATCTGGCTGAACAGTGGCATCATTACTATCAGACATCAGGGTCCTTATTTTGCCAGCCCAGGACTTGCTATCTCCTCTTACAAAGCCCACATAATCTCATGTGATATCCATTTCAATTATATGTCAATTGATTTTGTCCTGCAAATTTGAATAAAATTACATTTCACCTGATGAACTCATCTTCAGAGCAAATGTAGCAAACAGAAGATAGCAAAGGCAAGTGACCAACGAATAGCATTTGGAAGGAGTAGCATTGTCAGCTGCAGGAGAAGCATGTAAGCAATAGGACAAATGACTTTAACAATGCAACAAAAGTAGCTCATCAAATGAGTTTGGGGTTCATTTTGGATTTTTATTTTTAATCTAGGGTACTATCAATGAGCCTTAGGCTCCCATCTGTACTTCAAGCGGCAGTATGTCCAGGGATGCACTTAAAAGACCAGGCCAGCTGATATTGTACATAGGGCTTTAGTCAGGCCAAAGCTTTAGACATATCCATATATATTCTGCAGATAGTTGAGATCACTAAGTCATATCTCTGCTACAAGAATAAATATGTCTATAATCAGCTGCTGTCTTTTCGTAGTGTCCATATTGCAGGCAGACCCCCACATACTTTCAAACAACAGGACAACTAGAAAGGCTGGCTTAATTTTCCAGTCATTTTTGTGAAATCTCCTTGACTTTCCTTGCCACTGATTTTCTGCTAAGCAAAGGAATAGCAATATTTGAATTTGATTTCAAAGCCAGCCTGCCCTACACAGATCCTCTTTGGGATCCTCAGTAGCTCTTTAGGTCCTACTTCCCCTTAAGCAATGACACTCATGTTACCATGCTACAAAAATGCCTGATGGTCTATATATCAAAAATGTTTTTATAACAATTATCTTGAAAATTCAGCTGAACATTTTGAGAGGAGGTAGGCATTTAGAGGGAGAATGCATTTTGGGTTGACAGAAGTGATTCCAAAACAGAAAAGTACATGGGCCTTATTTTAACAACACTGTTTAACCCCCTTCCACCCCTCCACCTCCATGCACTGTTCTGGTTTAATCAAAACCTAACTGTTACCCCTAACTTTTCAGCCTAGCCACCAAATTGAATAACCCATTATTCTCCAAGGTCTGTTTCAGAACGCAAAGAGAGTTAGTCATTTCTTGGCTCAAACTTGCATCAGAAGATCCTCAGCTCAAGGTAACTGACACTTCAGCACATAGCAAGACTCCCCTTTGAGACATATAAACATTTTGTTTCATTGATTGATCTTTTTCTAGATTTATAGAACATGACTTTCCCTGGAGCTCCAGTCACGTTTGCATAGTTGAATAAAAACACCATAAATCTTTCTTTTCAGTAGTATGAAGCAATGGAGAATTCCTCCTGGGCCCTCCTTAAGCAGCTAAGCATAGCTCACAGCTGGACGCTATGCTATTTCTTTTGGGGTCCATATGCCCCTATCCTRCTGGTGCTGTTCAGTAAGCCACGCTAGGGATACTTTCCCTTTAGGAACAAGAAGATCCTGCAGCCAAACTAACCCAAAGATTACTTGTGATGACAGATAATAGGATGCCTCCCTTATATTTGGAAATAGCACCAAACATTGTGGGGGATCTATACATCGGAGATCCCCAATTTGCTGCACAGAACTATTCTTTGTAGTTTAGGCAAGTAAATCCCTAAAGAATCAAGACTGGGGTAAGATTTTGTTGTTCTTACAGAGAGACAATCCAGGGATGAGGTTTTATCTCCCGAATTAGATGAGAACAACTAGTTATGGATGGAGACTACAGATCAGAGATCACTTTATACTGCAATACACATTAATAAGATCCCTCTATGGTGGCTTGGAAACTGCTGTGAATATTTCTGTCAGCACTTAGTAGTGGGTAAGACCAATTTTTATCTTATATTCTTCAAAGAGTAGCCCCAAAGACTTGTATTAGTTTGAGTCAAACACTTCAACAACTACAGTTTGACCTCTCAGTCTATCTGACCACCAGAGAAATCACAGAAACATGAGAAAAGCTTTTAGCCCCTGAATAGTTCAAATACTGTTCCTTGTCATATTGTGTTATCCCTGTGGACTTCATCTCTGTTACATGAAGATGGCCATTTGGATTACTGTTTCCAAAAATCTTTCTAGTGCTTGCATGAAACAACCCTGCATCCTCTTGTGCTCTGTTAATAATCTGAATGATATTTAATTGCTTTTATTTGGATGCAACGTATGAGTCTTGTCTGACTGCTGAACAGACTTATCCCAGCCAAGTCTGAAATCCATTTGGCAGTTCTTTGCCCATATGTGCTCCCACAGACTTGCCTCCTAAAAATCACACTACTAGACAGTTGCTCAGAAATCAACATGTGTTCCCCTCAGATATGAAAGCACTGTTAGCCTGTGAGTGCAGCTATTTTAACATAGTCAGATGCTACAAACATGAGTCTAGTATAAAATAGCATTTAAGTGGCTAGCAACCCTTTATCAGTAACAAAATAGTAGTTACCATGCCATATAATGGACTGTATAGGTTATTACCTAGTAAAAAACTGTTGTCTCTGCATTGAGTTGAAGAACAGCTGTAGGGACACAGTAACCCACAGAACTATATTTACCCAGTCCTCGGGCACATGAGAAAATGATAAATTAGACTCTAAGGGTGAGTTTAATGTCGTGAGAGAGACATTTTGATCATTTTCTTTCCTTTCTCTGCCCCACCTTTTCACTCTCATCTCCTTTCCTTTTTCCTACTGCTGGAGATGCATTTCCACTGCATGCAGCCTTTCCTCACTGATTAACTTTTCTTCTATAACTAAGATGAAAGCCTTGAAAGAGATGGTATTTATGGAGAACACTAACTTGTTCTTCAGAAACTAGCACAGTGCAGGACCAATGAAGCTTCTGAGTTAAGCTGTGTGACAGCTTTCTAAGATGTGTACTGTGAAAGTTCAAGGGGAAGCTGGAGCCTCAACTGCTTTTAATCAACCAAATATGACTATCACTGACTTCCTCCTCGGTATCTCTAATTGTCTTAAGCCAGAGTCCTATGAAGCAAGTAAGAGTGGGATGCAAAAACTGTGCTGTATGAAGAAAGAAAGAGGGAGAAGTGCAGAGATGGGAGTAAAGGATCAAGAGAGAAAAGGCAAAAGAGATTTATTCAGCATTTCCTTGTCTGTCTCGTCCACAAACTGAATCACAGAAGCATGAAAGTAGATGTATTGAATCTCAAAGGAAATAAAAGAAGTGGAAAATTAATTACAGATGAAAAAAAAATAGCTGTGTCCAGGGATTCCTGCATATCAACTCTGAGCTCCCTCTTATCAACTTAGAATAGAAAAGGCCAGGGGACTGGGGAGGAAAGGTCAAAAATGGAGAGAAAACACAGGCAAGTTAAAAATGAGAGCTAACATGGAAATCAAACCAGGGGAGCAGGACAGAAGACAGCTGATCCCAATTCTGAAGATTTGATTGCACAGTCTTGAACAGTATTTTGCAATTTCAGCATCGTGGATGTGTGAAGTGGGGTTGTTTCAGGCTTAGAAAAGCCACACCACCTTCTGCCTTTCCCTCCCCAGTTGCCAAATGGCAATAACAGTGGGCTAGGGAAACCTTGTACAACTGCCACCTATACACAGACAAGCCAGCCCTGAGCTGCTGTGTGCCAGGGTGTGAACTGACCTCAGGGACCCTTACCTGCTGGCTACTAATGGCTTAGACGCTTTGTGCACAAAGTTGGCCTGTTTCACTCTGGCTGGATTCTGGATCTTGTGTTTTCCTACGTCTTCCCACCTTTAAGCTGCCCTTTCCCTTCAGTTTACAACTTTTGACCTAATCACTCCCAAGCCCTATATCCACACTAACTTGAAATGGCCTCTGAGGTTTCCAGGTCATGCTGGGTAAAAGGCTGCCTCCACATCTTTCTTTGATCATACACCTGCCCTCCCAGTTTTTCATTAGCAATGCCCAGGAATAAGCATACACCACCACTGYTGCCCCTTTCTCAAGAAGTAGTAAATATGCAAGACCTTGAAGACTAGCTCCCAATAGAAGAAAAACTGGTGAAACTTAAACATATGCTAAATAAATTGCTTCCCCAACACGTTATACACCAATCATCCACAGTATGCCAGGTCATCTCCTCTTTTGAAATCCCCACTGAACTCCAAAGCCTGGCTCCCAAGGAGCAATTGTGACCCCAAAATTGTCTTCATCYGGCAAACTATCCAGCTACTGAGACTTTCTTCAGTCATTATAGCCAAAATAACAGCAACAATCTCTTCCAAAAACTGAACATTKGCTCACATGCTCAGTCAGGGCCAAGAAGGACATAATATCAGCACCAGAAGACACACTGGTGACATAATTTAATAATAATAGCTGTACAAATGCAGAGTAAATGACAAGCTCTTAAAAAAAGAGCGAAGAGCCTTAAAGACAAGAATAAAATAAAATGTACATTGGGGAAAGCAGGACAGATGGGTTAGCAAACATAATAGGATGTGCATAATTCTTGGCTACTCAGGAACAGTAATCACAAATCACCACCTGCCCAGCTACTATCAGATAGCAGGTTTTCCTCTTCACATTCAACAAATCTGTTTCCTGTGCATGGATCACAATCAGCTTTGGTGAATTCACTCACCAAAGTTTTTACAGGTTCCACACAACCTGCTCAGCTCTGGGAGAAGGAACATGAGTTTACACCTTCCTATACAACAAATTATTTACTGTGCTCAGATCAGTTACATCTGTGTAAAGCAGCTGAAGCAGGGAGGCATTCAGCATATCACCTCATTTGGGCTCGCTGAAAGTTTTACTATATGTGAGGATTTTTTTAGACGCTTGACTTTGGAACTGCAATTGAGTGCTGCAAACTTGTTGTTCAGAACTGCATTTCACTCACAAGTTGAGAGTATTTGCTCTCATGGTGCCAAGAGAAAATAAGCTTGCAAGCCTATAGTCTTGCTGGAGCTGTCACACTACAAAACAGAGTCTTTGAGGAAAGTCTGTGTGCAACATTTCTGAGCAGTACAAAAAATCTGCTTGGGTGAGGCTCTAAGTGAACTTGGGTAAAATTTAATAAACATTTCTGAATAAAAAAAAGAGAAGTGAAGAAAAAATGGGGAGATGAAATCTCAGAAAAATCTGAAACATATTTTTGACAATGGTTGAAATGAGGTTACTATTTTTAAAACACTTCCAGGCTTAAAGAAAATTTTCAAAAAAAAAAGAGTTAGCATTCTCCCCACAATTAAACTTTTCTTCTGTAGTTTGGGATTGAAAAAGGTACTTCTGGTCAATAGAATCCAACATTTTTTGTTCACCTTATTTTTTTTGTCCAGATATCAAATTGAAAAGTCCATTATCCACAGTCTGAAATAAATAAWTAATAAAAAAAACAGCTGTGGACTCCTTAGATTTCGAATTAAAACATCAGCCTATAGGAGACATGACAGAGTATTCCATCTCCAGAGAATTACATGCTATATAATCCCTTAATTATAACCAAATCTTTAGCAGTAGTCTTAGATACCAGTAAAAATCATTGGCTTTCAGGTGTCCACATGCAAAGCTGAGCTCCCCATAGAGCATCAAGGGTACACATGGTTAGCAGCAGATCTATGAGGCTACGGTTATCAGATTGACTTGGCAAAAAGTGAAAGTATCTGTCAGTGAGGGGGCAGCTGACAAGTTTGGGAGCTTTGATCACAGCACAATGATGCTACTGGCTTGTCTCAAAGAAATAGAAAGGGAGGTCTCCTTAGAAAAAGAGCAAAGATGGGCAACTGCTTATTTTCCAGGTAAACATATGACTTATTGTGGAGAATGTGGGACCTGGGGTTCAGGTGACATTTTAAGGATGTTGTGCAGCAGCAGTGGCACATCTCYATCACGGTGACACTTCTCCCTGGTGAGCAGGAGCTCAGTCAAGTGCACAGGAGCAAAGAAACTGCATGGCTGAGAGGCTGATCTAATTTGCCTCTCCTTTCACAGCAGTCCTCTTGTGTCTGCTGCTGTGGAGCAGCTCACAGAATTGCCAGTACCAGCCCAGAGCTGTATCCTGCATCAGGCAGGCAGAGGATGACCTTTTCAAAGTGGAGATGTAGGTTCCTCCCAGCTTTTCTTGTAGCTCATTGCAAGTTGTCTTCTTCCCTTCCTTCCTCAGCAGGGCTTCTCCTGGGGCAGATTTAGCCTGTCCAAGCAGCTGGTTGGTCAGCACTGCTTTTTAAGCCTACACTGACCAGAGGGGTACAGGAGGAATTCTTTTCAGGCTTGCTTGCTCACTTGTTCACCACTTGGCTGTAGCAGTTTCTTATCACATGAGCCCAAGCCCACAGAAATGGAGAAAGTGGAAGCTATTTTCTACTGTTGTATWGAATGAGAGGCAGAGCAGAGCCTAGATTTCACTCTCAGGGCACTACAGGGTCACAAGCAGTGCATAGACAGCACAATCATTTATCTCTCCCCAAGGTATTGCATACAAGAAAGAAAAGAGGCACATAGCTCTGGCCAGGGTTCATTGCACTTGGCAACTGCAGTGATGTTCCAGAGGTGAGCAGCTTCCTGAGACAGCCTGATTGGAGGTACCAGCCCAGAGGTGAAATGCCACATGGCTTTGGCAAGTGTGCAATGGGCAAGACAGCCACAGACCTGTGGCTAAGCAAATTCAGACCAGCAATGTTTAACAGCAGGGTAATTATCCTGCGGGACAACTTGCCAAGGCTTCTGGAAGGCTTCCTTGTAGGAATTTCTTTGAATCAMGTCCAGTTTATTCTGAGCTGTAGTGCCCATTTGAGGAGAGAATCTGAAGAGACAAGGCTTAAATCCTACTAAAACCACACAGATAGGGCTTCCAAGCCCATCTGGATCTCACAACCTAGGCATCCAAGTGAACTTACTTCTCTTCTCACCAAAAACAGGAGGAGAAAAAAACAAAGCATTCTCATAGCTCCTCTTCCACTCAAACACCTGATGTTTAGGGTGTTTCACTTGGGATGTAGAGGATTTAACTCTTTCCTGTATGACTAAGAGCAGAGAAGTCCAGGAAGAGCTTCTCATCTTCTTTCTTCTGGCTGTTGATCATTTGCGTTACAGAATTGAATGTTGCCAMGGGCTGAGCACTGGGAAAGGCTCTGCAAATTCTAGTATAGAACAAGGATTCAAGACGCACTTCTGGACCATCCAGTTATTCTGTAACGGTCCAGATCTATGACCCTATTACTGCTACAAAGAGCAAGAGCAGAACGAGGTTGCTGACCCCATCACCCCTTCTAGCCTGCCTGCTCCCCTGTGACCTGATCAGGGAGTTACAGTAGAGTAAAGAGGAAAGAGACTTGCAAACTCTCTCTTTGAATTCCTCTTTGTGCATAATGAAGAATTTATCAACACTGGAATGCATTTGTGCCACAAACAAAATTGCTTTACATATGCATATACACAGGTACACATATTGACTGGTGATTAAAGCATTATTCCAGGAGGGGAAAAAGTCTGCACTCCAGACTTGCTGGGGCATGTGAACCCCCATGTAGGGGTTCAGATATAATATATCGGGATATATCATACATGGGGATGCATCTATGGAGGATTTGAACCCCCATAGATATATCCCAGTGGCTCTATAACATACAGCATCACTTCCTGTTGCAGAGATTGGTACACAAGTAGGCATGATCAGGCATCTTGCTCAGAGGGAGTCCTCTGAACATGAACCAACCTCCTTGCTGAAGCCCTTCAGGCAAGATAAGTAGGTAAATGCCTCCCATACAAAACCCATGAGGATTCAACCAACTGGTTCTCAGAGCATCAGCACTACCTATCACAGCTTGGAAGTTTCTGCAGGACTCTGCTCATTTAACTCCGCTGCTTGTAACTATCAAATTGTTACTCACAATCAGAAATTAAAAAGACTTTGCACATGAAAATTACGGCCTTGAGAGGATTTAGACATCTCCAGGGTTAGTCAAAATGTGCAAATTAACTTTTGACACGAGGAACCTAGAACAGCCTCCTGTGCATCTAACTTGTTATGGCCAAACCAATATGCCACATATGTCATTGGAGTATCTGACAAGAATAAAGAGAGCCAGGGTGTGCATGCACTGCATAAACTGCCCTCAAAGCCACAAAAATCAGTGACCAGATAAAACACTGACCCACTAAAAGAGAAGTATAGATCATTGACGACTTTTTCACTCACTGCTTTCTCTTAGGGGTCCAGAGCTGCGGATTTCACCTAAGACCTCACCTGAGATTTCACTCTCAGGTGAAAGCTCTTCAACAGGAGCCCTACACAGCTGCTGCTGTTATTGTGTTGCTCCTTGGGCAATGGCTCATCCAGCTCCTGTATGTCCTTGGAAATCAAGTTTCCTTCGCCCCTTCTGCCAACAGAGTGCTTGGTCTCACCCCCACCCTCCTCCTGCTGCTGGCAGACTTGACAGGAGGGCTACATCTTCCCACCCTCAGCTGCCTGCTCTTGGGAGGGAAGGAAGCTCATCCAGATGGATTTCAGCAGTTCTCATGAGTATTTTATGGTCTTTTACTGATTTACAGCCAGTTCAGCATTCTTGTAAATGGCCATAAATTGGATTGAAGTCATAAATCATAAACAGAGAAAGAGAGACACAGTCTCTGAGTCCCAGCTCAGGCTAAGCCAGTCTTTGTGAATATAGGAAAGAAACCTGCTCCCTCAATGAATACACACAGCTCAGGCTACATAGGTGGTCCTCAGCGTCCCACCACATTTGCCTTCYACAAGATTATGACAAGGATGCATTTGTATAATGCACTTTAAATCTCTTCCTTCCAACAGCCTGGCAAAGCTAGCTCTAATGCAGGTTTGACCCATCACCTCAGGGCAGAGCACCCCACAGCCTTTGCTACGCTTGCCTCCCCCAACAAGCTGTGGGGTAGACCGGCATTGCTCGCAGCAGGCTAAGAGCTCCTCACCAGGATCAGCTAGTGGATTTTCTCACTCTTCRTGCTAGCTTTGGGAGGCAACTGCTTTCTTTTTCTGGGGAACACCTAACTCATGCCACATRCTGTACTGAGAGCTGAAATGCTTTGCCTTCCACTCCACAAGCCTGGCACCTAAAAAATCTAGGTTTTTGTATCTTTCYGTTTTGTTTCCTTAGCTCATTTTTAGAATCTAGTCTGTAAGGATTTTTGAAAGCATCTGACACAGCTGCTGTAAGCTGGACCCTTCATATTTCTGGTAGCTGACTACATTCCAGAAAAAGATAAGCTGTTTCTTTCCTACTTCTTTGCATAACAGTCTAACACAGCATAAGCCCTAAATGAGGAAGGGCAGGAGKCATCAGCATGCAGGGTAGGAAATCATGGTACACCTACAATTAATGAGGTAGTTTGCTTGTTTAGCTGTGTAAAAAGCTACCACAAAAACCTATCCAGTGCTATCTGCATAGGAGTCAGGAACTCAACCACAGCTAGGGTACAAATACATCAGTGGGGCTGAACTGCATCATGACCATGCATACAACTGTGGCACTGCCCAGCTAGCAGCCAAAGCTGAAAACCCACTTCAGCTGGGCAATGAACCCCTCTTAGGTCTTCTTGGTTCAGTCCTGTCTGTCTTTATTTATTATTTAGGCTGACTGATTGATTGAGACTCTTATGTCTATTAGAAAGGAATCCTTATGCTTTGTTCTCTATGTATTCTGTGTGTTTAAATGCAAGTCACCGGTCAATTGCCAACATGAAGGAGGATGACTTCATTGTACCTGAAACAGTACCCTAAAGATATTAGCTACCACTGATGATGTCGTTGTCTAATACTCTGGAGGAGAGGATGAACAGCTTGGTCATTCAGATCTTCATTAATTAATCATCTCACTGTTATTTAGTGTTCCCCTCCCATTTGCTTTTTTTAGCTGCTTCTTTTCCCTCCTTGTCTTGTTTTTGCTTGTTTATCCATTGCTGCCTTTTGTGATAACACCTTCAAAACCCTAGACTGGGACTAGTTTCCCACTGTGCTAGGCACAACACGAAACAAAAAGATATTCTTATTTGAATATGGGTAGGGTGACTTTTTCTGGAGTTCTCTTGGATTTTATCCCAGTGGCTTTCAGCATGTAGTGCAGGCACTGTTTCTAAGGGGTCTGTAAATGGTACCTAAAATGGTGCCTAACGGCCCAAACTTGGTAGGATAGAATCACTTTAGAGAGCTTACAGGACTGTTTTTTTTTTTTTTTTTTTTTTTTTTTTTGTGGGGGGGGGGAAGGGAAAGAAACGCAAATCAAAAAAGCCTGACAACCCCCCCCCCCGTTTTGCTGCAATAAATAGTATTATGATTAGTGACAATAATGATGATAATAATGTCATAACCGGCCTGTGGTTACTTGCCAAGACCCTGAAGACTTGTAATAACTTGATCATTATTATCAGCCTTCAGATTCTTTGCAAAACATGTTCTTTTGAAGCTGTACTTAAACTGGTAAAGCTCTAATTCTAATACTAAGGTGAAGTATTGCCAAAGCATTTATGGTTGAGAACATTTCAGGATATCATGAGAGGAATGAAATATTACTACTACCATTACTGATTACTATTATTTTCCATTAGACACGCTTACCCTCCTGTCATGACTTTTTTGTCATGTGTTCTTTGCTCATACATATTTGACAGCATAACTACAGAAAAAAAAGACCTAGCCATCATTCAAAACGTGAGCACCAGAAGCAACCCATTAACACTACTCTGTGGGCCTGATAACATCATTAGGTATCTACGCTTGCTATACTGAATGCATTCTAGGTGCCAGTGGGACAGACGGAAGCTGATCTCCACCCTAAAAAAAGAAAAAAATACAGACCTGATGGCATCATCACAGTGCAGAGTCAGAGCCTATCTATCCTGTCACTTGGCAGGGCTCTGTGTCTTGGCCATGTGTCTCATAAACATATGAATGTAGCTTTGGGTCAGTTGAGTGCTCCTGGAAGAGGGAGTATGGGAAGGCACGTATACCCTATGGCTCAGGACCTGGATCTGATTAAAGCAGCTTGCTTGACTGCCTGGACCAGCAGTGTTCAACATATCCTAACTCCTCTCACCACATCCCTGGTTTCACTTTCCAGAGGCCTCCATGCAGCTATTTCCTAATAGCACATAATAAGCACGTGAGTTTGGCCAATGGCTGAAGATCTTCTGGTATCAGCACACCAGATCAGCACAAGGGCAGGAGGCATGTCGCCTGCACTTACACACCCCAGAACATGCAGCCGGACAGTGCCTATGTGGCAATGCAACTTGCAGGCATAGGGGCAGTGGATCTCAGAGGTGCAATCCAGTTTCAGTGGCTGTGAAGACTAAGCCACTCTGCTACATATCATTTGTCCAAATGATGGCAGCAGTTAAACCCTGAACTTCATAGAACAGGAACTTGTATTTTTCTTTTGTGTTTGTACAGTGGAGTCCTAGTCCAGGGGATTCTCAGTGTTATTTTAATAAGAATAACAACAACAATGACAACAACAGCAACTAATAGCCAGAGGCATAGTGAGAGAAGAGGTAGAGGTATGTGCAGAAGCTTGGCTTTGTTAACTGAGCAGAAGATGGTACCAGCAAAATCCAGAAGGTGACATCAAATCATTAAGGTCAGCTAAGGTAAAAGGGACTCAAAAATTGCAGGTGTGATGGGAGTTTCTCCATAAATCTCCTGGTTACGATGTCACCCTCAGGCTGAATTGAAACTTGCAGTGAATTCCTACCCTTAAAAGGCTTGTCCTTCATTGGGTACTGCTAAATCCTTCCTGTCAGAGAAGATTTATCCATGGCAAATAATTAAAAACAATTCAGAACTTTCTCTCTCATTGGAATGGATTAAATTACATTATGTAGCAGAGTTGKTTTTTTTCATTGTTTTTTTCCCCCTCCAAGGACAGGAGACACCTGTGCTTGCCACAGAGTCTTTCTTCACTTTAGACCTGTTCTTGCTACTTTATATGATAYAGATTGACCACAGTGCCACTGTAATACTTCTAAGCATGGCATCATTTTCAGGAACAAAGTCTCTCCCTCCCTCTTATTCTTTTTCATATATGGCATCTGAAAAGGCAGTGACAAACTATAAACTCACATCAAGGTTATAGAGCCATTCAACAGAGAGGAGGGAGAAGATGGCTATTTTTTGATGGTCTTCCCTCTGAACTCTGAAGAAAACAATTGATTCCATCAACAGACACAGTTAGAAAAATGGGGGATATTAGAAAAGTAGTTACCGTTGGTTACAGCAAAATACAGATGGGTGYTTCCATGTTTGCTGTGTGTTGCTGCTTTCCTTTTGTTGAGATTTGTTTAAATGAATAGATATTCCTGCTCTGTTTTGCTGAAGATTTTTGAGGAGTAATTCTTTGTGTGTTTTGAATCCAGCCACAGCATGATGTGAAAGCATTTGAGTTGATCCTCTGCTTCCAGTTGGTCTTTGGCACTTTCAGAGAGCAGGTATCTCCCTATCCTATCCTATCCTATCCTACCCAGCCAAAACTACTACAAAGATGTCTGAAAGGAGCCATTGACTCCTTCTGACCCCAGAGCARCCTCTGGGCACCCTGGTGCCTATGTTCTCATCTCCCTGACATCCACCTATCCAGCAGATCCCCTTGGCCACCACAATGCCCACAAGTGAGGGAGAGCATATCTAGTTATAGCAGGGCCACAAAAAGGTCAATATAAAAGGTGCTTGGCTGGAAGTTAGGTGCTGAATCACACAGAATGGTTGAGATTGGAAGAGACTTTTGGAGGTCATCTAGTCCAACMYCCCTGCTCAAGCAGGGTCAYCTAGAATATGCTGGATAGAATTGGGTCCAGGCAGTTTTTGAATATCTCCAGAGAAGGAGACTCCACAACCTCTCTGGGCAACCTGTGCCAGTGCTCCGTCACTCTCACAGGAGAGAAATTCCTCCTCACGTTCAGGCGGAACTTCCTGTGCTTCAGTTTCTGCCCATTGCCTCTTGTCCTGTTGCATGGCACTACTGAAAAGAGTTGTACACCATCCCCTTGACACCCCCCTTAAGGTATTTGTAGACATTGACAAAGTCCCCTCTCAGTCTTCTCTTCCCAAGGCTAAACAGGCCCAGCTCTTGCAGCCGTTCTTCATAGGACAGATGCTCCAGCCCTCTGATCATTGTCGCAGCCCTACGCTGCACTCTCTGCAGTAGCTCCATGTCTCTCTTGTACTGGGGAGCCCGGAACTGGACGCAGTACTCGAGATGAGGCCTCCCCAGGG